>NC_069102.1:6509129-6831268 GCF_947172395.1 Bicyclus anynana | reverse complement strand
CATTACGGGTAAAAAAATGTTTTAGTTTTTATCATAATTAATATAGCACATGATGCACTGAGAAAATGTGATCTAGATTATCCGCAAGTATCACACAGGGTTACGAGAGCATTGAGCCGATTGTTACGTAACACAATCACAAATCGGTTGCCGTTGACACTGATTGCAATAATGCAGTTCGTTCACCCACCTTTTACTCTCTATAGGACCCAAAGAACTAGCGGCCGCAGAAAGCGACAGTGCTTTTATATTGACGACCATCAAACCACCACCTTGGCCACCTCACAGACCAAATACAGGGACGTCGACGTATTGAATTCTAAGCCTTTTGTTGATGTAGATAAGACCCTTTATTTGGCAAACATTGGCATAAGTTGAGGCCCGTCTTTGTTGTCGAAACATATCATATACGATTCATTGCTGAACATTACCAGGAAACTAAATTGAGCAATTCAAAATCCCCTGGCGTTGGTTAATGAGGAAGATTGTGTTACAACCAGATTTAGGCTGTACTGTACATGGTGAGATCATAACTAATATAAATATTAAAAATTAAATAGTCTAAGAATTCAAATTAAGTATAAGTATTTTAGCAGAGAAATAATAATTGCTACAAAAACAAAAAAAAAATTGTTGGCATTATTAAAAAATTCAAGTTACAATTTGCAAATAAGATACTTTTAAATATTGGTAGATTGATAAAACAGAAAACATACCAGAATCTAAATAAAAATAACAAAAATTTATGAAATCGTACAGGCATGTAACATTGATCATGAAATTGCTACATATAACACGTTCTTAATAAGTTATATTGTAACATGTCTAATTTGTTACTTGATCTAGTTATGAAATACTTGTTAGTTTAGGATTAATAAGATAAATTTATTTTTCGGATGATATTTTGATCAGATTTGTTCGTGTAGTTATTTTAGATTTTAGAGGAAAATGGTAAATAGCATTTCTATAATAGACCTTCTTAGGACATAGGTTGATGTAATGAAGTAACTATAATATAGTCTGTATGACTTCTGTTCTTTATCTCTTTTCTGTCTACAGCGTGAAAGTTTGCCACAAAATGGCATCCCTAAAAGCCTATCTTAATTCTATACAATGATTTTTAAGAGTTATAAAACTCTTTGTGATATTAATTGCCGGTAAAGTATTACTAAGTGTGTTTAGTTCGGTTTGGATGTTGGCAAAATAGGACACATAGAAGAGTAACCCTCCATTTGTTCCATTTGCATAGTTTTAAATGAACTAAAAATTTACTTTTTCCAATTGACATCAAAGCAGATGTCCCAAAAATGCCCCAGGTGAATACAATATCTATATTGAAAGATATCAACAGAAATATCGGAAATAGCGGGGTTTTAAAATAATTTTAATTCTTACAGAAGATAAAAATTAAAAAAAGATTATAATAGATAAAGATAATACCTATTATGTGAGATGTTATGATACTCAATACGCAATAACCCCGCTATCTATGACTAAAAATGAAATTTGTAAATAATCAAGACAAGACATAACAATCAACCCAGAAGTAAGAGTTTCATTGTGATGCATTAACTTTTTTTGTTTAAGGCAAACAATGTACGGGGAGTGGGACATCTCATAAGTTTCTTTTTTATTTAAAATATTTAAGAATATTTGCCATATCCTTTAAATATAACCAATATTCCCTTTCCCCTCTAACTTGTTGGGAAAGACTGTATTATGAGTGGGTACGACAATAGACCAACGGGGCGGGGATATAACCACTACCCCTCGGTGATGAGTCCGACAGCTCTTACCGTTGAGCTATTGAGGCTCTATCTATAAAGGTATGTGCTAAGCCATAAGAAATTCAACGAATAGGCATTTATAACAAATAGGCGGAAAATTAACCCGGAAAATATCGTGTCGCACTGTTGTTGAATGCTAATTGAGTTGTTTTTGAGATCATGATAAAAACTTTGCACCATAAAGGCTTATGGTTCTTGTCTAGCCATTCCTCAATTATAAATTTGGCAATTATGTTTTTATTTGCGGTTAACTAGAGTTCTAATGACGCACTACTCTGTAGCGTTGACGTGGTTATTTGATCTTTAGTGTTCATAGAGGATTGTATATTGTAATCATCGAACATAGAAGACGCTAAATCTAACGATATGATAATTTCATGATTGTAATTGACGAATTAGATGATGGTGTGTATTTGGTATAATTATTTTATTTATTTAAAATTTAGATTTTATTATTCTTTTAATTCTTAGTCGTAATTTATTTTAAATATAGACGAAAAAATAGTAGTTTTGCAATACACATTTTTTTCTACTTTAAGGGCCACCCTTTGGGGGGGATAGGGGGAATACGAGATTTATTCTAATTTTTGACAGTACAAGTCAGCTTAAGTTAAAGATTCGTCTTAAGAGCGCGCAGCGCGTCGGTACGATATGGATAAAATTCGAAGCGCAAGCGAGACGCCGAATTATGACTTTCACGTGAGTGAAAAGCACGGAGCGATTGACGCGCGACGCAAATTTTATGACGTGAGCGCCAAAACCATTTTCACCTAATTGCAAGTAAATTAAACAACATAACGAAAAACAAAATAGCCATGTTCAAGATATATACTACTACTGTTAAAATGCCTATTTCTTTAAACTTTTGACGAAGGGACTCGCGTGATTTTAGTTGATATATAGCAATTCGAGCAATATATCAACTAAAATCACGCGAGTCCCTTCGTCAAAAGTTTAAAGAAATAGGCATTTTAACAGTAGCCTGTCAGTATATATATAACAGTATAGTTTATGTGAGACAAAATATTAATTTGTACAAACGAAAAGGAGATCTAAACCCACGTCTTACTAGACACGGGCATAAGTTAGTTATTTCTGCATATCGTCTCCAAAGAGTTAAAAAATCTTTTGTGGGTTTGGGTGTACTCTTCTATAACAAGATCCCCAAGACTGTGATGGACTTGCCAATGCACAACTTTAAGCAATGTGTTAAAAAACATTTACTTAGTCAAGGTTACTACACTATTGATGAGTTCCTTAACGACAAAGGTGCTTGGAGGCCATTGGATCAGCTTCCACCTTCACACAGGAAATAAAACTATAAGAAATTGTAATTTAATTGTTATCAAATGTAAATTGTAATACTGTATGACTTTTTCAAAAGAGCAACTGTTGAGTTTCTTGCCGGTATCTTCTCAGCAGAACCTGCCTTCCGAACCGGTGGTAGAATCTTTACAAATAGTCATCTGACGTGTCAAAAGTGCTTGTAAACTGAGCCTACTTGAAATAAATGAATTTTGAATTTTGAATTTTTTTGAATTTTGAATACCTAATTTTCTCTACAAAACAAAAATTTAAGAAAATAAGTTTGCTTTTCCTGAGATTGAAAGCAAAATGTGAGCAAAACATGTATTTTTCAAAAAAATAAACTATCGAGAAAAGTTTTACAAATTGTGTATTTTGTATAGTCATAACAAAGCTAACACTTTGAAATATCATTTACCCAAATATCAGGCTCCTAACTTTTCCAGAATCTGAGAGACATTTGTAACCATCAAATTACATATTGCACACTCTTAACTAGAGCCTTTTCAGTCAGTCGGCATCTGCACCACGAGCAGGTGAGATTGACAGTTGTGGAGGTTGACTGGTACTAGTCTCATCTTTAACAGCCGATGGACGTCCACTGGTACGTGATCTCCACTCCAGAACACGTCTGCCAAAGCGGTCATCTGTTCTACGACAGATATGGCCCGCCCACTGCCACTTCAGTTTACTAATCCTTTGGTCTACATCGATTATTTTTAGTTCACCTACGGATTTCTTCGTTCCGGATTTTGTCCTCCTGAGAGACTCCTGGCATAGCCCTCTCCATAGCTCACTGAGCGACTTTAAATATGTGGATAAGATAAATCGTCAATGACCTCGTTTCCGCTCCATACGTCATCACAGGCAAGAAAGAAAGAAAGAAAGAAACTCATTAAAGACTTTTTTTTCAGGCTTTG
This sequence comes from Bicyclus anynana, assembly GCF_947172395.1. NCBI lineage: Eukaryota > Metazoa > Arthropoda > Insecta > Lepidoptera > Nymphalidae > Bicyclus > Bicyclus anynana. The sequence continues at coordinate 6,827,256 of NC_069102.1, read as the reverse complement.
GGGTATTGATTATTTGAAGACCAGTTACCAGACAGCTAGATGGTCCGACGATATCAAGAAGGTAGTGGGAAGTGGCTGTCATCCAGCCACCTCTCACTACGGAGGATCGTGTATGGTGGCGCGCTCTCAGAAAGATTTATGACCAGCAGTGGACGAATACAGGCTGTTGATGATGATGGACATCCACTGCTGGATATAGGCTTCTTGCACAGACAAACACAACGGTCTAGAGCCGCCAGCATCGCCTAAAAAGTATGGTGCACATACAAAGTATGAATTTACTGAGTATATTTTACTATTCCAATAATAGCATTTTATTAACATGTCGTCGTCATCAACCCATATTCGGCTCACTGCTGAGCTCGAGTCTCCTCTCAGAATGAGAGGGGTTAGGCCAATAGTCCACCACGCTGGCCCAATGCGGATTGGTAGACTTCACACACGCAGAGAATTAAGATAATTCTCTGGTGTGCAGGTTTCCTCACGATGTTTTCCTTCACCGATTGAGACACGTGATATTTAATTTCTTAAAATGCACACAACTGAAAAGTTGGAGGTGCATGCCCCGGACCGAAATCGAACCCACACCCTCCGGAATCGGAGGCAGAGGTCATATCCACTGGGCTATCACGGCTCTTTAACATTAACATGTACTCGTAGGTATATTACAATAACATAAATAACTTAACGTTAATCTTAATTTAACTCACGTTGCTGTTATTTAAATAACGCACTACAGATCCCATCAAATAAACTTATGACTTGATTAGAAATATGGTAAGGTCTTTTACCTATAGGTTACCTAGTTTCTATATTTACCTACATAAAGGTTTTCCGTTTTCCTTATTAAAGTATCAAGGAACATGCAAGTAAGTGCGGTTAATCCTATTAGCTCCGTGATATTATTTGAGTACTTGCAGTTAGTTATAGTGACTTTAATATGAATTTGAATTCTTAGTATTTGGATTTTGTGACATATTTTCATATTTTTCTCATATTTGTCTTTATTATCAACCTATTAAAATGTCATCTATCTACTGTATGATATCCATGATTATCAGTATCCATGATTGTCAGTAGGCACTGGAAGACATTTGTTAAATAGAAACTCAGCAGTGCAGGGGTTGGACAAGATACTTATTGGGAACTCCAAATATTTTGACACCAGATATACACCACGTTGTTCTGATGCGTACCAGTGACGCGCTTAACAATCAGAATACAGAAAACACCAGAAACTACGTTCAGCCGTCATTATAAAGCACGCCAAACGCAGTGTCCAAAAATTGCATGTCACACAACACGACATACAGAGTGACTAATCACTTGTTCGTGAAATGACACCAGAAAAGAGTAATTTCAATAGTTTCATTCCTATGCCTGATATACCTCTTGAAGTTTCCTATATTCTGAGGCTTAACCTTAAGATTAGGGTGACTCTATAACGATCACAACCAGAAGTTAAAGATAATGAAATAAATCCCTAATCACTACATAAAATAAAACAAAGTCGCTTTCTCTATCCCCATGTATACTTAAATCTTTAAAACTACTGAACGGATTTTGATGCGGCTTTTTTAAAGATGTAGTGATTAAAGGGGAAGGTTTATATGTATAACTAGTGGACGCCCGCGACTTCGTCCGCCCGTAAACCTCTTTAATCCAGCCCTTACAGTAGTATCGCTGTAAAAATGGAGTAACTTCTCCCGTTTTCCCAACAATTCCCTTCACTGCTCTGCTCCTATTGATCGTAGCGTGATGAAAAGTGTTTTATAACCTGCTCAGGAGTACGAAGAATAATTTTACCAAGTTCCGTCGAGTAGTTTTTGTTTCTATAACGAACATACAGACAGACAGACAGACAGACAAAAATTTTACTGATTGCATTTTTGGCATCAATATCGACCACTAATCACCCTCTGATAGTTATTATGGAAATATATTTCATGCACAGAATTGACCTCTCTACAGATTTATTATAAGTAGGTAGGAATTCATCACATCCTTGGTTTCCGCGGGAATTGTGAAAAGCTGAAATCCACGCGAACGAAGTCGCGGGCGTCTGCTAGTACGGGATATATATCCTTGCGTAAACAACATAATTTATAAGATCAATAAAATTAAAACTGTATTCAGCCTACTTACCTAAGCCCCAATGAAATGCATATCAAGCTCTTGACACAGCAAGTTCAAATCTTGCATAATACTTATTTTGTGGGTCCAATCTCTGTCGGAGTTCAGCGTAGCCATCTGGTACGTGTTTTCTAAAAGCCTCGAACGTTCTGCGCGCCAAACGTTTTTGTGAAGGAGAGCATTTGACGCACGCCGTCCGGATTACTTCAGGTATTATTACTGAAAAAAATAACAGTATCTTAAGCTATGCATAGGTTTTACCGCGAGATTTCAGCGCGGCGACCGAATGAAGAAATTCCGTAACGAAAATAAACCTAACACCCAAGCCGTGTATTAAGTTAACGCATTTCAATTTGTCATATCGACTCAACTGGACAAGTGGTGTGAAACTAAGGAATATGCTTATTAAACCGGAGTACAATTGCAGCTCAACGTAGAGACATCTTTTATTTTTTATTATTTTCTAAATAAAAAATAAAATATTGCGTAAAACGAAATATGGATGATGACAGTTTTTTAAATTGTACATAAATTAAGAGTATACTAATAGCAAAGCAATTTTGTAAAAGTAACAGGGTATCTGCGATCATTACTTTCGGAGCTACAGGGATTTAAAAGGTCAGATTTGCGGCGCTGCCGCGGATCCCTGAAAAACGCTCCATACAAAATAGCATGATTTAGTGACGTCGTTGGCTCGCTGATCGTTAGGTTTGTATGGGCGTTCAAACAAAATTACTAATATCTTTGTTATTTGTGCGTTTATGTTTATAGTTCATTTATTGAAAAATGTCAAGCTAAAACTGAATGAATTTTCACCTAATTACAATAAAAAAAATTCAATAGATTTTGAAATTTTATAATCTTATTTATTTTGCAAATATACAGACAATCTTTGCTTTTTATGTATAAATTAGTTAACATTGACCTTATTTACCCGAATGTATCATAAAAATCCTAGTCATCATCCCCATTACGTTAACTTCAGTGTGAATTGGCGGGCTTAAGGTTATTATATTTGATTCTGTAATGATCACTCATCATCATCATCATCATCATCATCATCATCATCATCATCATCATCAACAACAGCCGATGGATGGACGGCCACTACCATAGCTGGACATAGGCATCTGGCACAGACTTCCTAATACCACAGTCTCGATGATGCAGCTAGTGGGGGATCGACCAATATTGCGGTGCGGACTGCAGGGTCACCATTCCAGCTCCTTGGGACCCCAACGTCCATCGGCTCTTCGACGTATGTAGCCTGCCCATAGCCACTTCAGCTTCCTGACTAACTGCTTTATGTAAGTGATTTTGTTTATTCTTTTATGATTCGATCTCGCAGAGAAATTCTAGAATAGACACCAAATTGCCAACTCAGAATTAATTATCAATTAAGCAACTGCCTTAAATGAGTAAGTACATGTAGGTACTTTTGTTCTACATTATTTTGTCAATAGATTCAATATTATGTTAATATAATTTATTGATACTTATTCAGAAAGCCGTACGGCCTTCAATAACTCTATACATTTTACAATCACGATCAAAGTTTAAAATCCATTCATAGGTCAAGAATAACAAGCATAAAACATAAACAATATTATAATTTATTACGTCAATGTACCTATTATTCAAATGTGAGAAACCGAAGAGTGTAATTATGATTTAAGTCTCACAAAATACAACGAAACCTAACGCTACAATGATTTTGCAAAGATTCATAATCCGAGATAAAAGATAATTATCAATTAAATACCTAATATCTATGACATTTTATAATAATAAAGACGTGTTACGTGCCATAAAAAATCATCGCAAAAACTGAACGCTGCTACTGGGCACTGGGCGCACACATGCACAATTTCGTGTTTACTTACATTTCACCCACTCATAGGACTTGGCCGTCTTGGCAAAGATAAGTAATATAATATAATAGAAGGTACCATTCTTTCAAAGTAGTAGTTTCTTCTTACGAGTATTAATTAAAAAAAAATATATATGCTCAAATTGTATGGATCTTAATTGATATTTTTTTAATTTAATAAAGATAATTGATAAAAACAGTACTAACATCATTGCCTAATATTATGTCAACTGCCACGTTGGCTTAGTGCCTATGTGGTATCGGATCACGAGTTCTGAGTTCTGGGTTCGAATCCTGGGTCGGGGCTACATGAGATAGGTACTGAGTTTTCTTTTCTCCCAGCCCTGTGTCTCGGAGAGCACGTTAAGCCGTCTATCCTGGTCATCATCGTTAACATCTGGTAGTGATCGTTAATAAACTTACCATTAACACTTTAAGCTCGCCATCTCCCTTTAGAATAGCGTGTTGGGTCTAAGATCCATATTCTTTCTTCTATAAGGAGCGTAACCTGACCCTATAGTGGTGGCGGACCGTTTAAATAGGATGATAATGATGATTATGTCAGATGAATAGGAATTATTTATTTAAAAAATAGTTTTTATTATTTCGAGATATATCATCATCGTCATTTTGACGGATCAGTACAGACCACAGACCTGGTATCTAACTGTGGATAATCCTCACCTCATAAAAAGGCTCATAGTCACTCAGCGGGCGATGGAGCGAGCTATGCTTGGAGTTTCTCTGCGTGATCGAATCAGAAATGAGGAGATCCGCAGACGAACCAAAGTTACTGACATAGCACAGCGAGTCGTGCTGCAGGTCATCATCACTATCAACCCATATTAGGCTCACTGCTGAGCTCGAATCTCCTCTCAGAATCAGAGGGGTTAGGCCAATAGCCCACCACGCGGGCCCAATGCGGATTGACAGACTTCACGCACGCAGAGAATTAAGAAAATTCTTTGATATGCAGGTTTCCTCGCGAAGTTTTCCTTCACCGTTTGAGACACGTGATATTTAATTTCTTTAAATGCACACAACTGAAAAGTTGGAGGTAGGTACTGAAAAGTACGTGGACTTATTGGATGCTGTGGCTAGCGTAAGATATAACCCGAATAGTACTCGGATCGTAATCATAAATAGCTGAACAACTAATAGCTAATAGACTAAAATATAACTAAGGTTTCGAAAAAAATGTTTATTCGAACACATCATAAAGTAAACCGTAAAATTACAACAGGACCGCATTTGCGTGTCTATGTGACACAATATTTGTCCTTGCCATTAACATAAAGACGTTTACAATTTACATTAAACGCTAATGAAATTTCAAAATGGTGGTTCATAAAATCTTAACTGGAATCCGAACGAATTTAAATAAAAAAATCTGTTTCTTTACAAATATATTTATTAATCTGTGCACTATAATCCATAATAATAAATTAAAGTCCTCAGTTTTATTAAGACAGTTGCTGAGTAATTTTTGAGCTAATTAGTATTATTATTAGAAACTACTGTATGTAATTTATTACATCGCATTTTTTATATATGTAATATATTACTTACAGTGATTTAAATTTTATATTTATGAACACTTTGCGAATATAAACTACCTAGATAGTGACATGATAATAATATATCATGAGAAATAATTGAAATATTGTTATATAATAATTGTTTCTATATTTTTTAACTACTCAACATCCCTGACGTTTGTTTCCAATTACCTATCTATAGACAGTCGTGCCTACTAGTCATTGAAATGTCTAATTTCTACGTCCCAATCCGAACAGTAGAAAATCTTACTGCCCGTCTTAAAGGCCCTACTCACACATCTGCCGCATGGGCAATCTAGGGTGTAGGAGTGGGGATGACCCTTAATTGCATCCTTAATTGTGATGTGTGTAGGCATGCCGGCGCAATTTGGGAGGATGGCCCTGCGGCAGGGCGGCAGGGGCGCGAGACTATCCTTGATCCCTAAGTCGTCCCTGCCGTCGGTGCGTGTGTAGCGCGATTGGGGCAATTTCTCAGTCAGTTTGTCAGCAGCTGTCACACGGAGTGCACGTACAAACAGCGTAGAATCAAAATGTGTACTTTTATAATATTCATGTGGCATAACTCACTTCTTTTCTGTAGCCATTTCTTCACCCAGTATCTCCTTTTCCTTTTTTTTGGAGGTAGCACCACAAAAAGCGCCAAGGCTACTCCAATCTTTTGAGTGGTCGATAATGTGGGTGCCATTCTCAATACGTGTGCTCAGCTCGGCTTATTCTGGAACACTGCACGGCAGGCAAGTGTGTAGAGATACTCCCGATATCGCCACAACCGCCGTGCACCCTAGATTGCCCCTGCGGCAGATGTGTGAGTAGGGCCCTTTATCCAATACGCACGTACTAATCTCCGTGCGTATTATCGTGCGCATTACCGCGCGTATTACCGTGCGTATTTGCATCACTTGGTCTTGAGAGTGAATTCCTCGATTACACTATTAATTATTATATTACATTTTCAGTGCACTTCTTTTATTAGTGAAAAATTTAAAATAATACCTTACAGCTTTATGATTATTATCACACTTCACACTAATATTATAAAGGCGAAAGTTTGTGTGTGTGTTTATTTGTTTCTCCTTCACGCTGCGGCGATTTCAAGATTTTACTCTGGATATCTTGGGATCCGTGGGATTTGTGAAAAACTGAACTCCACGCGGACGAAGTCGCGAGCGTCCGCTAGTATTACATAATTTCGAGTTTTCGTGTTATGATGACCAAGTGGGTAGCACAAACTGTCTTAAATGCAACATTTTTACAATTGCATGTTTTGCACAAAATGAGATTAACTGGCACACATTATAAAAATGCTTTTCACGTAACATCTGTTCCGCTAAGGTCTAGATGGGTGCTTTTCACGTAACATCTGTTCCGCTAAGGTCTAGATACGCTAAGGTCTAGATACGTATGTAGATACGTGTTATATAATTGTCTTATTATATACTCCCTAGCATGTGCTACATTACTTACAGAGGTAGTCTAATGAGTTATCTATCGAAATATATTTGTATTAAAATGAAATGGAAATATTTTTTTATTGTAGCTTTTCATGAAAGAAAATAGGTCAGAGTATTAAAATAAATTAATTTCTTACAATAACGCAATAACTTTTATTTTTTTTTTATTTTTGAGTCAGTCGATTATGTTTTAACATTGACTGGACAAAAATAGCTATCCTTGCCTTAAATCCTTAGTAAGATATAATTTTCCACAAAATACTGATATAGGTATGTATATATTGTATGTCATAAAAACAAAACTTGTAAAAATATATCAATTTTCTTCTACCGTAAAAGGTTGAGAAAAGTATGGTACTAGTAAGTTTTTTGTTAGACTTGGCGGGGCACTGCCGTGCCTCCGGATATATCTACTGGTATATGTATCTGCTAATTTATTATTAGTTTTTAACTCACCCTTAAATGCTTTTCCAATAGGAGTACAAGGTCCCTTGCTCAAAAAACAATCTATATATTTTCTCAAAAGACGCGTATTGTGCACAAAATGATCAATATCGAAATAATTATACCGGTTATCATAATAAACTTCGTCGGCAATTACGAAAACTATAAACAATAATAAAAATCTCATTTCAATTTAATTTGAATGCCGCTTTTAAAATTTTAAAAAATTAAAAAGATTCGCGAATTTTATGTGTGCTTTGATCTATTATTTGTGATAGACTGAAATAAATTAAATGAGTCCATCATAAAACATCCAATTTAAACATTAAGCTGATTCTCTTAACCTTCAAACAAAAAAGTTTCATTAGAGACGTTACCAAACAAAAAGGTGTGGAGAATTTTTGCGCTCATATTGTTTATTTATTGGATATAAAACCTTATCGATATTTTTCCAACACTAGTCTGCAGTTCAGTTGCATTCGGGAAACTGTATGAAGATGACACAGTTAGCACGATATCGATATCCTTAATATGCCTTTAAAATAATATCAATTATGCCGTTCTGACATTATTTACTAACAAACGTCTAGATCTGTAGCTGCTCCATCGCGAAAATTAGTATAGAACAAATAAGTAAAAAAAACACTCTTCCGCTTATGGGGTTTTAGTGTCTAAACAACCGGAGGTCAAATCTCCAGAGAAAAGAAGGAACCTTCTCAGAATAATAAGTATATGTCGTTTCAAAGACCACTGACTTCTATGTCCGATCCAAAAATCAAACGAAAGCTTCTTAAGATTTTGGTCGAAGCTTTTCTCTTAAGCGTCTTAGCCTTCTTAAGATTTTGGTAGAAGATTTTCTCTAAAGCGTCTTAGCCTTCTTAAGATTTTGGTCGAAGCTTTTCTCTAAAGCTTCTTAGCCTTCTTGAACTTTTGCTCGGAACTTTTCTCTAAAGCTTCTAAGTCTTCTTAAGTTTTTGGTCGAAGTTTTATCTTTAAAACCATTGTCTAAAACGACAGTTGACCAATGATTCCACATGGCATTTAAGTACTTATTAAGAATTTGCATTTAGAACTGCAAACTTTGTTCATTCAATATTAATATTACGAGTATTGTAGTTTCCAGGTAGGCGTCGTGTTTTGGCACCTAAGCAACTAAATGCTTAAATAAACTTGTACAATCAATAACAACTCTATTTTGGCATTTTCTGCGAATCGTGACATAGTTTATGGCCAATAGCTCCGCGGTTAATGGATCAGACCCTAATAATTTAATTTCTGTTCGTTAGAGGTGGCATGCACAGATGCAAAAATGCACTGATTATCCTGAGGACTTATTGCGAACCTGTATTGGACAATAAAATGTACTGATATTTTTTTAGTAAACCCTATAATGACATACTTATTTAATCTGCTATACTAATGTTATAAAAAGGAAAGATTTGATTGTTTGTGTGTTTGTTTGTATGTAATGAATAGGTTCCGAAACTACTTCTTTCACTGTAAGGAAGCTACACTATCCTTTGGTGCTATGGGCAATATTTTCAAAAAATTTTGGTAAGGTTAACAATAATGTAACCCAAGGTGTAAGAAAATACCAAAAACATTGTTAACATCGCGTGCGCTGCAAAAACCATTGATGTTAAATTAAAATAATGTACTACAACTTTGCAGAACACATCACTTTTTACAATAAGTGTCGTGATAGGATACTCCTAACATTTATTGTGCCATGACTATAGTCATGACATGGCACAATAAATATTCTTTTATTAAAAAAAAAAAATAGAAATACTGTCGTTAGAAAAGGTTCTTTATTTGTATCTTGGTATTATTTCTTATCAAAATAAATTACATTCTTTAAATTCAAGACTGCATCAATTCGGACATTCCATTTAAAAGATACCAAAAATTTTGCGTAAAAAATTGCGTAATCGCCGCTCAACTCAAGAACGGCTGGACCTGGCTGGATTTGGCTGAAAATAGTTGGGTGGTAGCTCAAAACCAGGAGACGGACATAGGATACTTAGGGTAGGGGTAGGGTAAGGGTACGTTAGGGGTAGGGTAAGGGTAAGTTAAAGGTTGAATAGGGGTAGGGTAGAGGTACAGTAGGTGAAGGGTGGGAGTAGGTTAGGGTAGGGGAAGGAAAGAAGTGCACATTAGTAAAAGCAATTAGCTTCACCGGGTTATTGGAGGGGGCATGGTAATAATTACGAGTATTATGATCGATACTGAAGCCTAAAATACTTTTTAGTTATTTTTGTCTGTCTGTCCGTCTTTTGTTGTCCGGGCATCACGCTGAAACTACTGAATGAATTCAAATGAAACTTAGCACGAATTGAGACCATAATACGAAGAAGGATAATAGGACATTTTTTGTCGCGAAAGTAAAACCAGAAAGGGGTGAAGAGAGGGTAGAAAATTTGTAAATGTAAAATGATTACAAAATTATAAAGGGTGTGAAATAGGGGTTGAAAGTTTACATCGATTTTTATGCGGACGAATTCGCGGGCGTCCGCTTGTGGAAGTATATAATAAGTAGTAAGTAATAAATAGTAAGTATAAGTGTAAGTAATAATAATATTAAGTAGTAAGTATAAGTTAAAAGTACTAATAGCTTATACTTCTAGCCAGGGCCGACCCGTCCATACGGCGAACGGAGCAGTCGATCCAGGCGCCAAATCCTAGAGAGCGCCTAAATGATAATCCTAGTTCCCAGTCAACCGTAAACGGTACTGCGCCTGATTTTCAATTGGCCACCCCAGAGTATGGTCAAGATGATCAAGATTTTCGCGTTCCATTCTTACATTACACTCATAATTTGATATAGGTATCCATTAGGTATCTACATATTATTAGAAACAAACAGGAGAGGCGCCAAAATTGGATCTCGCTCCATTTTAAAACTTATTTACTTACTAATTATACTAGCGGACGCCCGCGACTTCGTCCGCGTAAAAATTGATGTAAACTTCTCTACCTCTACCTTACCCTGCTCGTAAACCTACCCAACCCTACCCTACCCTACCCTACCCTACCCCTACCTTACTCCTACCCTACCGCTAACGCTAACCCTTCCCTCCCCCCACCTTACCCTACCCTAACCCTACCCGTAACCTATCCATATCCTATCCTACCCTACTCCTAATCTACCCCTACCCTACCCCTACCTTACTCCTACCCTACCGCTAACCCTAACCCTTCCCTACACCTACCTTATCCCTACCCTAACCCTACCCTACCCGAACCCTACCCCTACCCTACCCTACCCCTATCCTACTCCTCCCCTACCCTATACGTTCCTAGCCTTCCCCTACCTCTACCTTGCCCCTACCCTACACTACTCCTACCTTATCCGTACCCTACCCTACCCTACCCTACACTTTCCCTAAATTACCCCTAACCTACCTCTATCCTACCCCTTCCCTACCTCTATCCTATCCCTACCCTCAGCAAAATTGGTCCAGCCTTTTGTGCGTGGTGCAATGACCAAAAGACTATAATTTCCCAAGCGACTTCTATGCTAATAATATAAAGAGGTATAGTTTGTGTGGTTTTCGGGGGTAATCTCTGGATCTACTGGACCGATTTAGAAAATTCTTTTACCAATAGAAAGCTACATTATTTGCGAGTGTCATAGGCTATGTTTGGTCGTCATAATTATACGGGAACGGGAACCACGTAATTGAAACCGCGGGGCGTCATATAGCGGCATTTCTGCGACTTTCAGAAATTTTGTATTATCTCCGAAACTTACTGTAAATTAACATACTGTAAAGGGCAAATCTTATCTCTATAATATATTTGTGATTATTAAATAATTTATTTTGATAAGGATTTAAGTTTAGTTGTGTAAATAATGACGTAAACCTTAATTTAAAATTTAAATAATTTATTAAAGTACTAAAGGTACTATATCTGCTAAAATATAAAAGATAGATATATGGTGTCGCGGACTTTTTTGTAGAACTTTTAAAGGTTCAAAAAGCCTCCATACATTTATTTCAGTTATACGCAATGGTTGAGGCAGCGCATGCGAATAAGTAAGTTTTTCGGTCTGACCTGTAAGAGAAAACCCGCGATATCTCAGTAGTTATATATGATAGAAATATAAAATATAGCCTATAGCACTCCCCGATAACGTAGCATTCTACTGGTGAAAGAATTTTTAAAATCGGTCCAGTAGTTCCGAAGATTACCCAATTTCAAAAAATTGTTACAAACTTACAAACTTACAAACTTTACCTCTTTATAATATTAGTATAGATAACTTGGTACAAGTTGCCTTTCCTAGGTTCGCACGCAGTTATGACATTAGGGTAAATTGCTATTATAATAAAATCATAGTCGAATGCGTTAAACTTTTATTCTATTGATTTGACAATGACTTAATTATTGTATCGAGATTTCTTTCTTCAGTACAGGCTTATGCATTCGCGATGGCTGCCTGCAAAGCGGCAATATATTTGTTCTGTGGATCGTACTTTTGTTGGAAAACTTTGTAGCCCTCAGGGTCCTGCACCTTGATTGATTCCAAAAATACTTTGAAAATGTGTTTCTGTTCTGGCGTGCATTTCGCACACGCTTGTACGACTGCCTCCGGAATGTCATCTGAAACAAGTTCAATTCAAAATGAAATTAAAAAAAAACTAGACATTGAGTTGTTTGACTAGATTCCCAAAGTAGTCTAATCCATTTAGCCAAGTGGCACGTTAATTTTCTTTCTACGATCGCTAACGCTTCGAAAACTAGAAAAATGTATGTCAATGACAGATCACGTGACCTGCAAATGTCAATCCCATACATCTTTCTAGTTTTCGAAGCGTTAGCGATTGTAGAAGGAGAATCGACGTGCCACTTAGCTAGGGGGGCAGGAGTCCGAATACTCGCAGGAGGTTCACAGTTCTTAAGAATCCACCTGACTCCTAAATGGACGACCGGTCGCCCATCGAATCCGTTACGTGACATGTAAAAAAATATAAAGTAAACTAAGGGCAATAGGCGAGCACAGTATCATGCTCCGCGCGATAGAGGAATATAAAGATTTTTTAAATGGCTCACAACGGTAAATTAAAACCGCATTCCCTGACTGTCGGCTTCTTCAACGCAGACGGGCTTTTCGATAAAATACTCGCGGGCAGCGAATGGTTAAGAGAATGAGAAGTTTTCTATGTAAAATGAGATTTTTATACGAATAAAATATACATATGTGCCACATATGTATATTTTTTTCGTATAAAAATCTATCGGCGGAACAGCGAATCAAGAGCAGCGAGCTGGACGGTGATACCCTTTTCCAAGTAAAACCCACTTCTACTGAATAAAAAAAAAAAATGTAGTGCTGCAAATATCCAAGTTTGACGTTTTGGTGTAGTAATAATTGAATGCATCACTGATAGTCGTAATAAAATGTAACGACAGCTATTATTAAAGAATGGAAAAAAACTGTTATAAAACAAACCAGTTTTGTAAGTGTACGGATATTGCAGTTTCAGAGGTCACGGCGATAGGTTGTTATGAAATGTCTACCAGTTAAACCATATGAGTACTTACTCTGTTAAAACTACGCAAATTAACTTTACATTGTCACATTTTTAAAAATGCCGTAAAGACTCACTATCTGGTGCAGTAAAGACGATCTGTATCTATTATTTCTCTTCAATATAATGTATTTATTAGTATATTTTGATATGTATTGTATTCATTATTGTAGGTATTTGTGTAATATTGTTTATGTATTAGGGTGTAAATTATTTGTATGTATGTGTATTACTAATACTATGGTTATTTTTGTTTTACGCCACCTGCTGATGTTTTTAAGTTTTCCTAAAACGAAGGTTGCCTGGAAGAAATCGCTACTTAGAGATAAGGCCGCCTTTTGTATGCTAATCCTTTCCTAATTTGTTTTTATTTCACTTGTCCACAGTAGATATATTACAAGCAGTAGTTGGACTTCATACTAAAGGTCGAAACGCGAGCTATACCTACGCAGCTCGTACGTGGGGTGATCGTGGGGTGAAGACCGTTGCGACTGTGCCGCGGTGACGAACGCAGTGTATTGGATTTTTTAATTATGACGACTAGGAAAAAGTTATTATTTTTATAAAGTTTGATTAATATTTTGTATTCTAAAGGCATAATTTAATAAATATATAGATAAATAAATGCTTAAATGATAAAATTGTGTAAATAGGTAAATGACGTAAACGTTAATATAATATTATTAAATAATTATTTATTAACTTCTTCATTTAGGTTGTTTTCTTTGATTATTATGTAATACATAGATTTAAATCTTATGACATGTATGTTTTGTATTCCTGTATTTTAAGGTAATAAAGAAGTTACGTAAAGAAGTTGTTTGAATTTAACAACATTATTGTGTTGCTCATACTTTAATGTATTTGAATAAAAAAAGTAAAGAGCCAGCTGATATCAATATACCTATCCAGATTTTTTTATTAAACTACTAGCGAACCCGGTCAATCTCAATTTGTTTTTTGTAGTTCCTTCCCTACATGCCAAGTCAGGGTCAATTTTTTATCGTCTATTCTATAGTGTGGGGGTATCGTTATCGGTATTTTTGTACATTACATAAGGGGTTAAAGTGCTAACATAATCTACGGAACCCTACACTGCGCGTGGCCCGACACGCACTTGACCGATTTTTTATTATTTGGTCACCTAGTGTGGTGGTAATAGATAGATGGCATCACCAAAATAAATATATGAAGGTCCTTCAAGATCATTGATTAGTATCAGCCTTATTTAAATCTACCAATCAAAAAACAACACGCATTTTATTGATCACTTCCTATTTTACTACAATTTACAAAGTATTTTATTTGTTTATTTAAAAAAAAGTATATTTAGAATCACATAACTAAATGGAAACACAAAGTTGGCAAATGTAATTAAAATGCTGGAGGCAGGCAGCCCTATCACATGTTTACGGAGCGCGCGGCTGTAGGTATTTATTTCAAAAATATGGCCGAGTTATTATACTGCTTGTAATATATCTACTGTGACTTGTCTTTGTGGTGTGCAACTAAAATATATCTATCTATCTATCTATTGTCAAGCTACGAGTATGTTACTATACACCTACTTTTTTTAATTCCTACAAGTTAGCCCATGACTGTCTCACTCGATGGTAACACCTGATGGTAAATGATGATGCAATCTAAGGATGGAAGCGGGCTAACTTATTGGGAGTAGAATGAAATCCTAAAATCATTAGTGTGGGTACTACGAAAGTACGAAGTCGAAACTCTAAGGGTCATCGCGAATTTATTGACTCTGACTACGATCAGTGGCAGCAATTTTTTTTTATTGTTTACCTGTTAGCCCTTGACTAGGTACAATCTCACCGGATGGTAAGTGATGATGTAATCTAAGATTGAAGCGGGTTAAATTGGTAGGAGGAGGATGAAAATCCACACCCCTTACGGTTTCTACACGACATCATACGCTAAATCGTTTGGCGGTACGTCTTTATCGGTAGGGTGGTAACTAACCACGGCCGAAGCCTCCCACGAGCTAGACCTGGTCCAATAAAGAAAACCTCAATCGGTCCAGCCGGGGTTGAACCCAGGACCTCCGTCGTGTAAATCAACCGCGTACACCACTGCGCCACGGAGGCCGTCAAAACTGAACTAAGGTTAACTGAAGAAACCATATGAATTCGCGCATTAACTTATCCCCGAATCAACAAGGTGGAATGTTGATATATTCTATATTTGGGTGTAGTTAAGTATGTAAAGAGAGCCGTGATAGCCCAGTGGATATGACCTCTGCCTCCGATTCCGGAGGGCGTGGGTTCGAATCCGGTCCGGGGCATGCACCTCCAACTTTTCAGTTGTGTGCATTTTAAGAAATTAAATATCACGTGTCTCAATCGGTGAAGGAAAACATCGTGAGGAAACCTGCATACCAGAGAATTTCTTAATTCTCTGCGTGTGTGAAGTCTGCCAATCCGCACTGGGCCAGCGTGGTGGACTATTGGCCTAACCCCTCTGATTCTGAGAGGAGACTCGAGCTCAACAGTGAGCCGTATATGGGTTGATAACGACGAAGTATGTAAAACGTTTACTTACTCTTAAAGTCAGTAGACCTCTCATCACAGGCACCTTTGTCGTTGAAGCAGTTCAGGAATGCCTTTAGCGTTTCAGAATCAGCGCTGTCGATGTCGAAATCATCATTTTCTGTCGAGTACAGTTCTTTCGCCGCAGCCAAGACCATCAAAGCCGAAAGGACAATTACCCACTTCATTTTTAGATTCTGCAACGAATGAATAAATTTTATCTGCTTTATTACTTTAGTATTGAAATTTTACTTTTACTCAAATCATAGATACATTCTCTGGGAGTGCTTCCGCCAAGTCGAAGATTATATTACAGTATTTAATAGTTCTGTACGTAAAGAGCGTCTCGACGAATTATTTCTTAATAGTACATTATGATATAAGTGCGGAAAATTACAGTCGAGGCGATATTGCAAGCTCGAGCCGTAGGCGAGAAAGCGCACTTATGTCATACGGCATTTTATAACACATTTGCGAGGAAAAACACTTTAAACACACATTCTGAAAATGAATTTGCATCTTTGCCTGTATTCCACATAATGACATTTTGGTACGCTTAAATGTATCTTTTAAATGTGACAATATTCCCATTCCCCTCCAACTAGTCGGGAAAGACTGTATTAGGAGCGGGTACGACAATAGACCAACGGGGCGGGGATGGAACCACCACCTCTCGGTGATGAGTCCGACAGCTCTTACCGTTGAGCTATAAATATTATTTGAATTATCCGTACAAAGTAAATAACAGAGCAATATCTATTTACAGAGGTTATCTATACTGACCCTTTAGTTTATTTACCTTTGTAATTCAATAACATTCAACATTCATTTAACAAAACGTTTGCCCAGTTCATATTTAACAATTATATCTAAATATAATTTAGGTAATAGCTTACGATCACATAACATATTTAAATTATTAATAATCTATGTCATTATTGTGTAATAATAAATAATAATAATAAAAACAATAATAATAAAAACAAAATTGATTTATTTCAATTAGGCTCAGTTTACAAGCACTTTTGAAAGGTCAGGATCATGTCATAATTTAATTTATTTTAATGGTGGTAATAATAGTCGAAAACTTACAATTAAAGTTACGAGGGTTCCAAATGCGCCTTGGTAAGAGAAGAGCCCACAACAAACTTAGCCAAGGTTTTCAGCCAATAAATTATATTATTAATAGATTTTAATTAACTCCCGCAAGTAGGCATAACCTTGGGAATACATTATTCTGTATTCTATAAAAGTTGTCTATTATAATATTTTATTTAAATACTTTCACATTAAAATAAATATATATCTAAATATAGATACAATAATTTAAAAAAGAATTGCTCTTAGAATTGTCTTCGTAAAAATTTAAAAACATTTTGACTTATCTTACTAATTACTTAACTTTTACCAAAATTAATTAGATCATCGAGTAAATTGCAATGACTTAATTTTACTTAATATTATTAACATGGAAGACAATTTCTTATTTTGTTCCTAAGGTGAGCAATATACTTTTACTGCACTAGTTACAAAAGCTATGTTTTTTTAGATCTTCTTACTACATCGGTAATGTGAAGGAGATGCATTGTTTTGATGTTTACTTGGTTGTAAAACCTATTGTAAGCTTCAGTGTATTTCTAATCAAAATTCAATAAAAGTAGATTATCAATTAGCTAGAGTGGCAATGGGCGGGGCACATAGTTCGAAGAGCCGATGGACGTTGGGGTCCCAAAGTGCTGGAATGGCGACCTCGCACTACAAAGCGCAGTGTTGGTCGAGCCTCCATAGGTGAACTGGTGACATCAAGCGAGTCGCAGGGATTCGCTGGATGCAGGCGACTCAGGATCGTGATGTTTGGAAGTACTACAAAAGGCCTATGTCCTGCAGTGGACGTTCATCGGATGGTATGATGATGATGAGATTTACTCAACCGTAAATTATTACACAGATTATATCAAAATGTTTATAAAACTTCGGCGGCTTTTATAGTAGGAATAAACATTATAATTATAATATTATAGTCGTTCGCCTTTGCCAAAAATCGTTAAAAATACCTATAATTTAACTAATTTTAATAAAAATTGTCCGAGTCCGTATGATTAAGGGACTTTTTTTTTTTTTTTTTTTATTCTTTACAAGTTAGCCCTTGACTACAATCTCACCTGATGGTAAGTGATGATACAGTCTAAGATGGAAGCGGGCTAACTTGTTAGGAGGAGGATGAAAATCCACACCCCTTTCGGTTTCTACACGGCATCGTACCGGAACGCTAAACCGCTTGGCGGTACGTCTTTGCCGGTAGGGTGGTAACTAGCCACGGCCGAAGCCTCCCACCAGCCAGACCTGGACAAATTAAGAAAATCTCAATCTGCCCAGCCGGGGATTGAACCCAGGACCTCCGTCTTGTACATCCACCGCGCATACCACTGCGCCACGGAGGCCGTCACACTATTCCTAATTGTAGTAACTACTTTAAAGTACTAGTACTAAACTTAAAAATACTAGTACATTATTAAATATATTAAAGAATTACCCACGCCGCCAAGGCTGAGAGATCATTTATAAAACCTAACAATAACCTTTGAGGTCATAATGGTATTAATTAAAAAATTATAATAATACTTGTTACTTACCTAAAATACCAGCGAAGCACCAAGTGACCGAGACGAATTAAAAAAGGCAAATGTTTATTTCTCATTAAGAGCACTCCTTATATAGGTACACAATATTCCAGAGGTCTGGCGATATGGTAATGTGCATACATTGATAATGTTGTATGTGTTTTATTAATCGTTACTTTAACAATGGCGTGCCTAGAGTACTTAATATATCTAGAAAAGCACCGTGAATCCAAGGATTTTTTCCGGATTAAAAAGCCTATGTGTTAATCCAGAGTAAAATCTATTTACATTCCAAATTTCAGCCAAGTCAAACATCCATACAAACTTTTGCGTTTATATTATTAGTAGGATACCTAAAATTGAGACGAGCCAAAAAGTCCATATTATGTGGTTTCAGACCATCAATGCAGACAAACAAACACCTAATCATTAGTATAGGTACCTATATTGCAATTTACCTATTTATATGTTCTTGATTTTTATTTGTCAAGCATATAATAAGTTTTATGGCATTCCTAGTCCTAGCTTTGGATCAATCTAGAACATTATTATGTCTATAAACATTATCACAAAGTAACAAAAGAATGATGCACGACTAAATTAGGGATTACATCATTACAAGACTTGATCACCGCATTTAGATTTGTTGTTGCCTACTTTGTTTTTGTTTGCGTTCGTTTTGCTATTAGATATACCTACACCTCAGACTAAATGCCTGTGGACCAAATATCTGTCGACGCACCCAAATCCACCAAAAAATTGTCTGTCGTTTTTTGAGGATGGTAAAGTCCCTGAAGTTCACACATCGAAAATGTTTAAACCAATTATCCCCCGGCCACAGAGTAAGCCGGTGAAACCCATAAAACAACACAAGTCACGCGTCTACTTGAAATCCGCTTAAACAATTTTTTTTCAAAATTTAACACTAACAACAATTACGTTAATGGAAATAATAATCAATAATAACCAATAAAAAAAAACTCCATCTTATTTATTTTGTTTATGATGGCATTTTTCTTGAATAATATTAAAAATTATTGATCCGACGCTTCGTGTCGTACTGACTGTCGAGAATGTATTAGTTTTTGAATTTTATATTTGTGACGTGTACGACACCGTTGTGTTCCGTGCCCTCCTGACTATTATTAATTAATCTGTGCCCCCGGTCTAATAAACGTTATATCCATAAACGATATAACTACAAATTATATTCGCAATACACACTTGTAATTTTTACACAGGTATCAAACACATTGCTTACACTCGTTACACAGAGTATTCGATTACTTGATCGATGTTTTGCTATTCCAGCTGAAGAATCGATTCTTATTAAATATTGTGTAAATTTCAATAAAATTAAGTTAGAAATACTTACAGACGAAACGTAACTTTATGTTTCAGTAGGCTGAAACTTGATGACCGTTTTTTAGGGAGCTCTTTACACTCTTTTTTAGTAGTAGTAGTACAGTACAGTTTCAGTACATAGAAGGTAATTTTTTGTTCGTATTACGATCTCCATTGGTAGGTAACTATTTAATTTATTTTTAGAAGTTCAAACCGGCTCTGATAATAATTAAATATTATATTGACACTTATTATCTTGTTGTTGGTATTTGCAGTCGTGATTTGATATATAAAGACTATAGTAGGGGAGCCGAAGAGGGGATTTTTGCAGTTACTCGAGCACGGCAGATGAACATAAGGGAGTACACCTTGCACGTTGTTCAGGACCTCCACCAAGTATGAGCCCTAAATATTGGTATTTTAAGGTTTAGGGCAACCTAAAAAAAACTAACTTTAGAAATACTCAACCAGCACGCCAGATTAAGGTATGGGTGGTTAGTTAATAGCTAAACAGTGTGCATTTCGAAAATCTGACGATTTGAGCGTAACGTAATGGAGTAGGAGGGTTCCAAAATGACAAAATAAAACCCTTATATTTCTGTAATAATCGCTCATATTTTCTGATGATTTCAGTAAGCCGAAGTAATAAAAATTGTCTTTAAAATCTGTAGTTTTTTTCCCCATCGCTGAAAGCGAAAAAGTAAATAACCATTTATTCTTTGTATCATCTAATTTACAAAATCTAATCAATGACGCTTTAGTAACTGCAAATTTAGCATCCCGGGCTCCCCTAGTATTAGGTATCTCTACAACTAAATGTCTCGTTTTTGCAGTGGTTACTCTATATGGTTTCGGAGGTAATCTTGAGTTCAGGTCCTGGGTCGGGTTATTTAGTAGGTGCCTACTGATCTTTTTCTTCTAAGATATTTTTAGGAAACATTCTCAGCCTAGGTTTGAGAGGTTGGTCGTGTTACACCTAATGTATCTACGTTGTTCCTGCGTATCGGAAAGCCAAATCGTTAAAAAGCCAAATATACTCAGAGGCACAATTATCCGCCCACTTTATTATACTCGCGTCATATTAAAGAGGGCGGTTAATTGTGCCTCTGAGTATATTATCGTCCTAAGCCCGCCAACCTGCATTGGAACAGCGTTGTGGGTCTGAGCTCTTCCTATGGAGGGAGGCGTCCAGTTTTATTGAAGCGTTAGCCCACATTCGCACGAGATGTTTTTAACGGACATTAAAAAAAGCGTTTAAATACGACAAATGTATATGTTCACACGACAACGTTTTTAAAACACAATGGCATTTTCAATTTTAGGCGTTAGAAATAGATCTTCATTTAACTTCGAACTATATATAAACGCTCTTTTAACGTCCGTTAAAAAAACTCTCGTGCGAATGAGGGCTTAAAGTATTTAAGATATTTTTATTGCACATTTCATCACGATATTAAAAAATCTTATTTTAAGACATTTGACACAAAAAAAAAACGATTTTGTCAAAATTCGAATTTGTGTAGTATAAATTGCTTGTGTCTTTTGTTTGTGGATCTAATAACCGTGAACGATCTTCTCGAAATCATCGAAGTGTTTTCCTTCTGGATCGTACTTTAGTCTGAAGTTGAAGTACTCTAAGGGTAAGATTGCTTTGATTCCCGAAATGAAGTCATTCGCCAAACGCTTTTGTGCATTGTTGCACTTCGCGCAACCGGTTGCAATGGAGTCAGCAATTATTTCTGCAATTAAAATTACATTAAATTAATTGATATTAGATTTCTTTGTTTATATGTACTACTTATGTATTATTCCTTTTAATCAAATCAGCCATTTTAACAGCCCATTACAAGGCATCCCATTTTAGATTGAGGGGATATAGAGATTAGACGCACCACGCTGTTCCAATGGGTTGGCAGGTTTAAGCCCACATTTGCACGAGAGTTTTTTTAACGGAGTTAAAAAAGCGCTCAAATATTGTATGATTTTATATTAAGGTTTGTGACATTCTAACTTTTTAAAAAATTTAAAATGCAATACTGCTCGAAAAATAGCGTCGTGTTTTAAAAACGCAAAACGTTGTATTTGAACGCTTTTTTAAGGTCCGTTAAAACCTCTCGTGCGAATGGGGGCTAAGATGATAATGTCTTATAATAATTATTTAACGACCGTTATTAGTTAATGATAATGTAGCGTCGACTTAAAGTGCTTTCCGAGGCACGGTATTGTAAAACCTCTGGTAAAACCATCAACTACTCTGTGATAACAATAATTTGTATTGACAATTTCCTGGGAAAATAGAAACACTCAGCATTTCATAGCCCGAATCAGGACTTTGTTCAAATCTGTACCCTTGAACCTGCTACATTTCATACCGTAAATGTTATCCCTTCATTTCATTTCAACAGCCTGTATTCGTCCACTGCTGGACATAGACCTTTCCGAGAGCGCGCCACCACACACGATCCTCCGCCTTCCTCATCCAACCACTTCTCACTACCTTCTTGATGTCGTCGGACCATCTAGCTGGAGGGCGTCCTACACTGCGTTTGATAGTACGCGGTCTCCACTCCTGAACACGTCTGCCCCAGCGGCCATCTGTTCTACGACAGATATGGCCCGCTCACTGCCACTTCAAAATAAAGACAAACTCATTAAAGACTTTTGTCTTCAGGCTTTGGGTTTGGGGTTATCCCTTGACCCTTGTTAATGTAGCTTTCCATTGGTGAAAGAATTTTTCAAATCAATTCAGTACTTTTTGAGTTTGTTCGGTACATATAAAAATACAAATGTTTACTCTTCATAGTACTAAAAAATAAATGATGAAGCAAAGACGTACTTTTGTAACTTGCGGTCCGTACTGAACAAGGCGCTCTGTCCATAAAGCAATCCAGATAACGGACTAATCTGTCTAAGTCAGCAACCACAGCTTTCATATCCAGGTCATCATCAGCTGTGACATAGGTCTCAGCCTTCACAGCCGCAACTGCTACCAGAGCGAATAGAACAATTGTCTTCATTTTGAGAATCCTAGAACAAATTACGAATATTTGTATGAATCGTGACATTTTATCCGGCATTAGAAATATATAAAACCCATCTGTTATTTATTAGTGACCAGCTGACGGTGCCCGTTTTGCCCCGCTCGGTTCCCGTTCCCATATGAGTACCGGGATAAATAGCCTATAGCCTTCCTCGATAAATGGGCTATCTAACACTGAAAGAATTTTTAAAACCCGATCAGCAGTTTCTGAGCTTAGCGCGTTCAATCAACCAAACAAACAAACAAACAAACAAACAAACAAACTCTTCAGCTTTATAATATTAGTATAGACTAGCGGACGCCCGCGACTTCGTCCGCGTGAAAGTCGTTGTAAACTTTCAACTACCCCTATCCTACCCTACCCTAACCTACCTATACCCTACCCCTACCCTACCCCTGCCCTACTCCTACCCTACACTACCCCTACCCTACCCTACCCTACCCCTACCCTACTCATTAAGGCTGCACTTCTTTATTTATTCCTCCCACCGCGAGTCGCATCGAGCGCGGCAACCGTTAACAAAAATAATCTATATAGCATGAATTAGTATTTACGCGCGATGGCTTAGCGTATTTCTTGTATAACTTTGGTGTTTCTTTACCGATTTTTATGATTCTTTTTTTATTGAATAGGTAATAATATTAACTTTCTTATAAGGGATGTGTGATGAGTGTTATAAACATAAGAGTACACAAATATAATTAGAAAGCTCCGAACTGCTAAGCTATCGGGAGTTACACGTGTTATTGTGAGTCAACCATAAAAGATAGACATATATATGCTGTTGTGTTTTTATAGATAATCTTAAGGAAAACATTTTCGTGATACATGATTTCTATGTAGCTTTAACCATTAAGGCTGTACACGCGAAGGAAGCTTAAAAAATTGAGTAACTTCTCCCGTTTTCTCAACATTTCTCTTCACTGCTCTGCTCCTATTGATCGTAGCGTAATGAAAAGTATACTATAACCTGCCCAGGAGTATGTAGAATAATTGTACCAAGTTTCGTTAAAATCCGTCCAGTAGTTTTTGTTTCTATAAAGAACATACAGACAGACAGACAGACAGACAGACAGACAGACAGACAGACAAAAATTTTACTGATTGCATTTTTGGCATCAGTATCGATCACTAATCACCCCCTGATAGTTATTTTGGAAATATATTTCATGTACAGAATTGACCTCTCTACAGATTTATTATAAGTATAGATTTAAAAAACTGACATCATCCATATTGGCTTCCATACTTCCCTGTATGTAGTACGAGAATGAGCTCACTACTGACAAGCTTTTTTTCGTCATAGAATGTGGTTAGCTTATTATTATCAACCCATATTCAGCTCATTGCTGAGCTCGAGTCTCCTCTCAGAATGATAAAAGTTAAGCCAAATAGTCCATTACGTTAGCCTAATGCGTATTGGCAGACTTAACACACGCAGAGAATTGAGAAAATTCTCAGTTATGCAGGTTTCCTCACGATGTTTATCCTTAACCGTTTGAGACACATGATATTTATTAACCGACTTCCAAAAAGGAGGAGGTTCTACGTTCGGCTGTATGTATGTTTTTTTTTTTTTTTTTTTTTTTTTTTCTTAAAATGCACATAACTGAAAAGTTGGAAGTGCATATTGTCCCGGACCGGATTCCAAACTACACCCTACGGAATTGGAGGTAGAGGTTATATTCACTGGCCTCTCACGGCTCTTAAAACAAATTTAACATACCTGGTAATAATGGTTTAATCACTCGAAAAATAATCTTTGCTAAGTAAAATTATCTTTTGAGGCATGTGCCAGCTTTAATAAAACGTTGCCCGTTGGCTGTATTTATATAATGAACAAATTCCTCAATAAAATTGTTGGTATCTTTACTTTCGATTTTTTTAATATAAAAACTTTTATTGCTGGCTTATCTCTAAATCTAGACATATATCTTTAATAAAATCTTTTAATTTTTATTTTCCTGTATAAAAAAAAGCTCATAACTTGAAATGATGTTTTATCCCAGAAAACAATACAGTTCCTAATAGTAAAAAAAACATACGGACGAATTGAGAACCTCCTCCTTTTGAAGTCGGTTAAAAAAGTAAATATAAGACAATGTGTATTGTCTTATATTTACTTTATTATTTGAACGCTATCCAGCTTCCAATAAATAAGTGAATCTAAGTACCTAAGTAAAATCTCATCGTCTATTTAAGTACTTACTTAATTTGAATAAAAGATGAATAATTGGATCTATGTTACATTTACGTAACAAATAAATATAAATACATGGTGCCATAAAACTGAAAATTTTGAAGGTCATTAAATTATTAATTACACTCTCGATTAAGTCATCAATATTCTCTTTCAGTGTGCCTAGTGCAAGTTTGATACTGTGACTATCGTGTAAACGTAAACGTGAATCTCTAAGGAATTGAAACAGCGCCATCTAGTGGCACTACTGCACAACTGTTTAAATTTCATATAAATTCGCGTTTACGTTTACGTGATAGTCACAGTATGAAAACATTGAAAACTCCCATTAAGCACTCAGTGCGCTTTCATTTGAGACTCGAGTATATTTGCAGACATTCGGTTATTCTTCCCCACTTTCACCCCCCAACAACTTTTAAGTCAAGTCCAATACAAAAAAAAACTTATTTGTAATCGCTTTATCCTATGCGTACCTATACGTACGTTCGGGAGATATGGTGCCACAGACAGACTGACAGACAGACACGTAAAACTTCTTCTTGCGTCAGGGATTAAAAATCAAAATGAAGTGATTATATAGGCGAACCAATGTCTATTCATTAGTCTTAAAATATATGATACAACTCGAGTTAGAGCTTAAATTCGATTTACCGATCTAAATATTTGTTTTTCATTAACATTCGGACGTCAGAACGAAAAAAATGTCAGTAAAAAATATTTAAATAATAAAATATTTAAATAATATTTTATGTTTGGTTTAAAAATAAATATGAAGGGTTTAAGAAAAGTTTATAAGTAGGTACTGTGTTTTTTCAAGTGCATAAAGCTAATTTACACGGCGCTTAAACATACCAAGCTTTTTTAAAAATTTTGTCTGTCTTTCTGTTTGTCCCGGCTAATCGCTAAAACGGCTGTACCGATTTTAATGTAACTTTCACTCGAAGATAAAGGAGGTTATGGAGCAACATATATGTTACCTTTTATCCCAAAAAAAAAACACATGGCTCCAGCAGGATTTGTGAAAAACAGAATTTCAAGCGTATTTGCAGGCATCCGTTGGTTTCATATAATTTTATGGCTTATAAATAAAGTGGAAAATCTCACAAAGAAACTTAGCAATTTTACTGGTAAATGGTAGGGGGGCGGGGGGCTTGTTTTAACAGAGGTAAGTATTAACAAGCTTCTAGCTATTATACGATACACAACAAAATGCCAACTTCAATGTTTTTAACTCCGGTGTGCCTAGTGGGAGTTTTCAATATTTTCATACTGTTACTATCGCGTCGACGTAAACGCGAATTTATATGGAATTGAAACAGTTTTGCAATAGTGCCACTAGACGGCGCTGTTTCAATTCCTTAGAAATTCGCGTTTACTTTAACGCGATAGTACCAGTATAAAACTGGCACTAGGCTCTCGGGTGATGCTAACGTCCAATTCACTGTACATCAATTGCCTGTGTGCCTAGTGGGAGTTTTCAATATTTTCATACTGTTACTATCACGTTGACGTTTACGCAAAATTTGAAATTGAAACAGTTGTGCAGTAGTGGGACTAGACGGCGCTGTTTCAATTCCTTAGAAATTCGCGTTTACGTTACGTGACGGTAACGGTATCAAACTGCCAACTGATAGATATCGCAAATGCGTGTAAAAATGCAGGTAAGCAAACATTTTTGCGTAATGTTTTTTTTTTATTTGAACTTTAATTAATTACTTTCATGATTGAGGATTCATGTATGTATAAGTAATGGTTATCAAGTGGAGCATTATCTCTGTATGCTGTTTTGTTAAATAAATGGGAAGTTATTTTTTAATATTTTTTATGTTTGAATGGTACCTCTGGGGCTAGTAATAAAGATTAAAGATGATGAAAAATTACTTACGCAAATGGAGCAGCTTTACAAGCTTTACACTATGTAATATCAATAATTTGAAAATGACCGATCATTATATACCTACTCCCTATTCATTTGTTAATTATTATAACATCATTTATTAATTACCAAAACTATTGAAATTTCATCATCTACAATTTACGACTTTTGTTATCTATTTTATTAAAGTTTAAACTGCGTAGGTTGGCGTTATATTTTGAATTTGGAGTCACAGGATTTTCGTTAAATAAAGATACTTAAATCTATATTAATATTATAAAGCTGAAGAGTTTGTTTGTTTGTTTGAACGCGCTAATGTCAGGAACTACGGGTCTGATTTGAAAAACTATTTCACTGTTAGATAGCCATTTATCGAGGAAGGCTATAGGCTATAATATATTATCCCCGTATTCCAATGGAAACGGAAACCACGCTAGTAAAACCGCGTGACGTCAGCTAGTAAATAAATACTTAAGCATTACATACATTACTTAGTCTCAAAGTAAGAATATAAATAGCCTATGTTGGGTACTTAGATAGCTATAGATTTTATGATATATATTTATGAACTACAAATAAATACTTATATACTGCATAAATACACCCTTGCACTGGAAAATACCCATGTTCGTCAGAGAAATATTTTCTATTTTGTGGGAACCGAACCTACGATCGTGAATGCAGAAAACCATTGCTATGTACTATAAATAACACATACAATATCATTTTGTAAGGCAAGGCATACCTTATACAATATCTTATATATACAGGGTGCTCAGGAGTATTTCCCATAACTTCAAGGTATTGACTAGTCAGTGGACTTGTCAATTGGCAAGGAGCCGCTGCATAACGATTTTTTTATATAAACAAAAAAAACTTTTTTTGTTTTCATACAAAGTAATTCAAATAATTCCGACGTTCCATGTAACACACGTCTTTGTCTTATATTACCTTGCATTTTAATCATAGTGGTAAGGACTCTCGATATCGACAAGATATTGCAACTGCAACTCCGCACTTCACTAGCAAGCTACTACATGATATTTATCAATGAATAAGTTTGGCTAGGTCAGAATATAGGGACGCGATTTATGGGACACAATTTAAGATCTATTTACAAAAGAAATATTTTTTACTCCGAAAATATTCATTTTAGAACACTTGTTCCTTAGATATTTTTAATTAATTTTCCTTAAAGAATATAATCCTAGAGTTATGGGATATACTCCCGAGCAACCTGTATAATACTTCTCACCGTTTTTCGCCGGTTTACAATAATCAACCGACGAAAGCCTGAGAGAATGTACTTGACGTGACGTGCATATTTTTTTTATGTATGAACAGGCTTAACTTTTTTGTTCCGATTTTGATCTCTTTTTTTCATGGAAATGGAATATTTTTTTATGTAATGAATTTGGAAGCACATAAATTAGTTTGCCCCATAATAATAGAAGTTTTTAAAGTTAATTGATAAAAAACCTAAGGGTAGGAAAATAGGGGCGATATATTTATCACTAGCTGACGCCTCGCAGTTTCACCCGCGTAGTTGCCGTTCCCGTGAGATAAAGTATATCCGTGAGATAAGTATATATATATAGTGAGATACCTATGATACTAAAAAATTTTTTAGTAGGGTCTTTGTATAGGTAAAAGCATTTTCAAAATTGGTTTAGTAGGTCCAGAGATTACCCCTACAATACCACAAAACTTTACCTCTATAATATTATATTAGTATATACAGAAGTATAGATTTACCCAGCTGATTGATGAGTATTGTATAATTACCAACAAGAAAGAAAGCACTAACAAAAATTTCGACTTTTGGATATTAGGGCAAATTTCATATGAATATATATCATTTTATTTAGATATGGGACTAGTGCGTCGTTACTGAGGCAAACAAAGGCACCTAATGGATTTAAAATTTCATTTAGTCGCATGTAAACCACAATTTTTTTTTCTTTGGGGTGGCTTACCATCCTTCGCCACTGATACATAAATATGTAATGTAAGTATCTAAACACAGAATTGTGCTTGCGCTCAGAGGAGTAAGTAGCTGAGTTCTGGATTACTTTTTGTAGGCACTTAACTTATCTAACTTTTTGTTTTGTAAGGTATATTTGTCGAAAAAACTGCAATCCCGATAATATTACTCTACAAATTACTCCACAAAAGTTACAAAAATGAGTCAAATGGGTCATCATTTCTACGTCCTATTAATAACAGTCGTATGTATATTTTAGGTCATCATTCTAAAATAAACATTTCTACATCCTAATAACAGACGTATGTATATTTATCAACCGATTTTAAAAAGGTTGTACTAATAAAACGAAAAAAAAGAAAATAAACTTTATTTGGCTTTGCATCGCCTTTAAACCGATCAGTAAATAGGACATGGCTATGATGTTTATTTTTTGCTTTAATAGTATCGTCCAAGTCGAAGAAGTATTTTTATTAAAATTATTGGTGAAACACGAAATAAAATTAAATGTATGGATGTTCAAATGAAAATAAAAACAGACAAGAAAAACATTTTTAATTTGCAAAGTAAACTCGAAAAGTAAAGTGAACGGAAAAGGGAGTATGAACATGGGAAGTAGGAAAAAAAGAAAACACGTTTCGATGAAATTTCTTGAAATTCGTATAAAACTTGTTCGTCCCGTTGTTCGAAGCTGTATTCGTCGCGATTGGAAAATTAATAATTGGATAATACTTTTTCCAAAGCATCGAAGTATTTGTTGTCAGGGTCATATTTCTTTTTGAAGTTTTGGTAATCTTCAGGGTACAGTGTTTTTAAGCCTTGGAGGTACTTCCCGAATATATGCCTCTGAGGTGAGCTACATTTCTTGCATGCCTGTTCAACTGCCTCGGGGATTATTTCTGCAAAAAAAAATATATTTAAGAAAGTTAGCGTTTCATAGGTATTAATTAACTAGCGGACGTCCGCGACTTCGTTCGCCCTTGGACATTTTTAATCCAGCCGTATTGCAAAATTCGTTTTTAGGATACCTACTAACTATAAACTACCTCCCTGCCAAATTTCAGCTTTGTACATCAAACGGTTTTCGAGATTTCAAACCTTTCAAATAGATGGCCAAATTAAAAAACAGGGAAAAGATATTAAAATTAATATTGAAACAGTTCCCGTGGAATAGGGATGATGACAGTTTTTTAAATGGTATATAAATTAGAAGTATGCTAATGGTAAAGCAATTCTGTAAAAGTAACAGGGTATCTGAGATCATTACTTTCGGAGCTACATGGATTTAAAGGGTCAGATTTGCGGCGCTGCCGCGGATCCCTGAAAAAACGCCCCATACAAAATGGTACGAATTAATGATGTCGTAGATACATAATGATCGTTAGATTTGTATGGGCGTTCAAACAAAATTACTAATATCTTTGTTATTTGTGCGTCTTCTTCTTGTCTTAGAGCTACGAGTACTGATGCTTTAAGTTTTTGTGTACTTTCAGAGATCATAAACAATTTACAAAAATACGTACTTTTGTAACTGGCAGCCAGTTCTGGACATGGTCCTCTGTCCATATAGCACTCCATATACTCTTTTGGTAATTTATTGTCGGCAAAGAATGCGTCTACATCCAGGTAATCGTTCCCTGTGGTATAGTAATCCTCTGCCGCTGCTAAGGCGCATAACGCAAACAGTATAAGGACTTTCATCCTTGGATTTATTCTGAAAATAGCCATTGTTATCATTTGAAGTGTCTTTACCCAACTTCGAGTACGTGGCAGTGGCATGCACTTCATACATGCATTAAAGTACTGCGTACCCTAATAAATGTTTTGTTAATGCTTATCCAAACACCCTTATGCACGCCACTGGTGTATGTGTTGTGTGTATAGGTACGAGATCTGACATAGAAATATAAACCCTCGTCGGTTATTTAATTGGGAATAGAAATAAATGATAGAAAATATTTCACCATGTGCAATATGCATATAGTTCAATTGTGGCTATTGTAGATCGTATTAAATGAATATTGTTTTTTTAATTTATTTAATATCCTTCCGTAACTGGTTATTTATATACCCTCATTAGTTATTTAGTCGTATAATATGTCAAATGAAAGCTTATTTTATGCTTAATTGTTGTGTTGCCTTTGATCTAGTTAATGGTTTCCAAGATTTTGTATGAAAAATGTGTTTGTCCGCAATTTAACTAGGCAACCTTTTTGCAATGTCCGCGACTTCGTCTGCGTGGAATTTAGTTTTTGGCAAATCCCTTGGGAACCATGGAATTTTCCGGGATAAAAAGTAAGTAGCCTATGTGTTAATACAGACTATAATCTATGTCTGCTTAAAATTTCAGGTGATTCGATTCAGTAACCGAGGCGTAAAAGACAAACATTCATACCATCAAAATCATCAGGTGTTCGCTAATCTTGGGAATCCATGGATTTTTGCGGAAAAAAAGTAGTCTAGTGTTAATCCAGATTAAAATCTATTTCCAGTCCGAATTTCAGCCAAATCGGTTCAGTAGTTGCTGCGTTGAAGAGTAACAAACATCCACACAAACATCCATGCAAACTTTCGCGTTTATATAATTTTAGTACAATTTTTTTTACCACTAGTAAATAATAGATGAGGAAATATATTCTAGTGCTGGATATTAGACCATATTATTATGCTCGTCTAATTATTCGCAACACTCAACAGGTTCGACCGTTTGATGGATTTCAACTTAATAATGAGGTTAAATTTGTCACCGTTTTGGGGTCTTAATTATGTTGATTGTAGATAAATATTTCCCGGATTTCCTAAGCCCCTTACGCTGTCGGGTTTTGAATTTTTAATTATTTTTTGTCGTTTTAGGCTTTAGAGCTAAATAAGAAAGTAGTTTACAAATTCGTTACAAATTTTCGAGTGGAATGATAAAAAAAAATAGGCTGAGGTAGATTTTTTTGAGGTAGATATTTTCTACAAATATTTGAAGAAAAAAAGCAAAATATTATCAATTCACACACCTGAGACCGTTGCTACCAGGAAACTACTTCAGAAATAGAGACAATTTAAAATGTTCATTTATTTATAGGAATGTGTCGATCTGTGTAGGTGTGCGACTAATTGCTTCTAAATTACGTTTATTGTAGAATACCTATTTTCGATGTCATCAATAGTTCTACTTAGCATCTATGAATTAACAACCTAGTGTTTTTCCGTATTAGATAAAGGAACTCTTTATTAGGTACTACTTTTTAGCATTCCGTACTAGGAACGGCAATAGGTAACACTCATAGTATGGTCACTATTTATTGCTAAGTAGAACTATTGATGTCTAATCAACCAACTTTTTAGGGTTCCGTATTCCACAAGGAACCCTAAGCCCCCAATCGCTCGAGCGTTTTATTAACGGGCGTTAGAAAAGCGTCGAAATATAGTATGAAGTTAATACGTTCGCTGCAGTACGAGGTCAATTGACCTCGTAAGTCTAGCGTTTTCAAGAGTTACGAGGTCGAATGACCTCGTATCACACATAACGTTTTATATGAGGTCAAAAAACCTCGTAACGCACAAGAGGAAAGTACAGAAAAATCAGTGCCGCGGAGAACGTGAATGAAGGTCTATTTTCAACGCCTAAAATTAATAATCCATACAACTCGAAAAAAAGCGTCGCGGTTTTAAAACGCTGGAGTGTGAACATATACATTTGTTCTGTTTGAACGCTTTTTTAACGTCCGTTAATAAAACTCGTGCGAAAGAGGGCTTATAATAACAAAATAACCATTGTCATTATGGTTGTACTGGCTTTACCAAACGAGTTAAATAACTGTATTATTATTTTAAATTACTATGACAAAGTGGTTTGCTTTATTCAAAGGGGTAATTTAATTTAATGAGAAAATATTCAACCATATTTCATTTCAAGTGAGAGTGAGTTGCCTTTTAATAAAACTGTAACAAGTGAAATTGTGTACATTGAAGATATTTTAGTTGGAGGGTATTTATATTCGAGACTGAAGTCAAAAATATATTTTTTTATTTTTAGTCCATCTGTCTGTCCCTATTTTTCTTACGTCTATGACAACGAATCAAAAGAATGAAGACAACGTTAAACTGTGGATACCAGCAGTTTTTCTCAAATTAAAAATAAAATGTTTTATTCTGTGGTTTTCATACAGAACCCTGCAATAATCTTATCTTACACAATTAACCATTTTTTAAGATATTGCCATTTAGAAATCAATTAGGATAATTTAGCTTAGATTAATTATTATATTTATCATAATACCTAAAAAGTATTTAACATTAACATTTTAATTTTTGTAAATAATATGTAAAAATGGATTTTTGAATATTACCTATGCCTCAATGTCACATGTCTTCTTCTGTGTTCATTCTACTGTGAAGACGTTCCTTCACAATACACACAAAATAGATAGATAGTGTTTGTGTATCTAGGGTTGTCAAAATGTTTTTACAAAAATACAGTATTTTCCAGATATATCTATAAAAAAATATAGTGCATTTAAATAAAATATAGTGTTTTAGGGAATAAGCAAAAATACAACATTTATTTAAAAAAAAATACAATATTCATTAATTCTTGTTGCATTATTCAAAACTAAAAAGGGCAAAGGAAAAAATAACTTTCTTATGATAAGGGCTCGCTACGTGGCCTATCTTGACGCCTGTAGTGGGCCCTTAAATTAAGGTGATGATGATGAGGTAATGTCATAATTAATCCACTAAGATCTGTATCTAAATACAGATCCAAATCAACTGAACCGTTTCCGAGATTACTAATTATACAGGGTGCTCAGGAGTATTTCCCATAACTTCAAGGTGTCAACGAGTCCACTTAGAGGAGACAAACTGCGTAACTAATATTTTTTTAACTAAAAAATAAAAACTTTTTCATACAAAGTAATTTAAATAATTTCGGCTATCCATATAACACACGAATTTATCAGTCCTTGCATTTTAAAATACATAAAACTTGGCTACGTCATAATTATAAGGATGCGTATATGGGACACAATTTAAGATCTATTTACAAAAGAACTATTTTTTACTTCGAAAATATTAATTGTAGAACACATGTTCCTTATATATTTTTAATCAATTTTCTTTCAAGAATTAAACCCTATAGTTGGAAATATTCTCGAGCATCCTGTATATGTATTGAATATTTTGATCACAAGAATTCTCGTTTAAACAAAAGGAAAACATTGGAAATTACGGAAAACTGTCTGGTATAAAAACACCGCTTAATGGATAACAAATTACTTAATATGCAGTAGATTAATGGTTACTTAATAACGTGTAGTGCGTTGCTCCAGATTTTTATCTTTCAAACAAGTCCACCAATATTAAGGTCTTTGTTATTTATTATGGATGTTATGGATATGAAATTTCGATTACAATTGGATATGCATATTAAATTATTACTATACCGGATATGGATACGGATACAGATGTGAAATTATTTCGGATTATCCGGTAATTTCGGAAATATTTTTTTGGCTTTAATGACTTGTTTCCCCTTCTTTTGCAGATAATGTCAAAGATGCAGTCGAAGAAGCTTGTCCAGATTGTAGCTAATCTCAAAAGGACAGTATAGCGTCTTGGCTGTATGCGTATATGGGAGGTGCATCCACAGACAAGCTAACTTATTGTTTAATAGAAATAACAAATACTTGACAGTCATGAAACCTCGCAGTACTGACGGTTACTTGGATTCAACATATATGGGAAAATAACATAATAAAGAAGAAAGAATACAATAAGAAACTTGAGCTAACTTATTCTAATAACTATACAAATCATGCCCACGTGGAATGGTGGCAAGAATACTGGGTGCATAAAGAAGTGAATATTGCTTAAGTTAAACATTGATAGTATTTTTGAATTTTATTTTCCTCAAATGAAATTAATTCAACATTAAACTTCTAGGATATGTTTTTGAAGTAGTAACTAAGCACTCATTCGCACGAGAGTTTTTTTAACGGACGTTAAAAAAGCGTTCAAATATAGCAAATCCATTTTCAAGTACTCGAATAATATGTTCTAACGGCATCGTTTTTAAAACAGACGCTTCTATTCGAGCAGCGTTGCATTTTCAATTTTTGGCGTTGGAAATAGACCTTCATTTGACTTCATACTATACATATTTGAAGGCTTTTTTAACGTCCGTTAAAAAACTCTCGAGTGAATATTAATAATTAGGCTAATTTTTTTGTATGAATATTATCATGTAAAAAGAAAAACAGTATTATTAATATATTTTTAATAGCAATATCTAATTCAGTCAAACTCACTGTTAACCACAAAGAAGGAAAAAAAGTATGAAGTTATAATTATAATTCGTAACGTTTAAAACGATGGTTATTTATTCCAAAATTATTATTGATGTTGTATTTAATCAATAAAAATGAGAATCAATAACCTACGAGTAGGTACCTACTATGAAACGTTTTAATTGCATTTAAATTGTAATTTAATATCATGTCATTTAGAAATATTGACTTTGTTTTAGTTTTCCGTCATAATGTTAACATCATTTTAACTAATTACATTAATTGCATTAGCTAAATATATAACTAAATATTTATACTTAGTGTCATTTTTTTATCGGCGCCGGTAAGTGTACTGTACAGTGTCTTTAATATTTCTGATAAGAGCCAGTTAGCCCTGTGGCACATCAATTTTTTTTCTACAAACGCTAAAGCTTTGATAACTAAAAAAAATGTATGGGAATGACAGATCCGATCGATAACTGGATCACGTGACATATCGATACCAAATGTCATTACCATACATTATTTAATTTTCGAAGCGTTTGTGATCGTAGAAAGAGAATCGATGTGCCGCATGGCTACAGGCTAAGGATTGCTGATTATATCGACTAATACATTAATTTTGTGAGATCTAAAATCAAACACACACAGAGTTAGCCACCTTTAACGTTATAAGTACTCTTTTATGTGAAGATTCAATTTTCGCTTCAATTTGAATTTTTAATACAATGACAACTTAAGCTACTTTTTAAATTACTAATTGTAAGTATCTTAACCCTAAAATCTCTACTCTCCTAATTATCGGAGTCTAAAAACTGTTTGAAGGCATCTCTAAGCTCTCCTTTAGGATCCTGTTTGTCGACGAGTTGTTGCCACAGTTCAGGGAGCTTGGTCTGGAATGCACGCGCCACTGTGCGGACTAGGTGCTGTTGTCTTGGCGTGCATTTCGAGCAGCTGGTCTTCACTGCTTCCGGAATGATATCTGAAAATATTTGATTATCTATTAGGATCATCATATCAGCCGATGGACGTCCACTGCAGAACACGGGCCTTTGGTAGAGACTTCCAAACATCCCAATACTGAGCCGCCTGCTTTCAACGAATCCCTGCGACTCGCTTGAAGTCGTCAGTCCACTTGGTCCAATTTTGGTTCTTCTGCGGATCTCCTCATTGCTGATTCGATCACGCAAAGATACTCCGAGCACTGCTCATTCCATCGCCGAGAGCTTCAGAGACATAAAACGTACCGACTGAAGTAAAAATAAAAATAACATCAAATTATGTTTTATCTGCTGATCAGTTTGAAGGCGATGCTAAACCGGTGTCAAGTTAATGTAAGTACTGCACGAATATCTTTCTATCGACAAACTATTCTCCTTCGTGAGTCATAGTCCTCATGTGTGAGGGTTGTGACCTCCTCCATCTCTGATCTTCTTCCCTAATATGTTATTCCATCATATTCTATTATCAGGCTGCGGCTCCGCGGCCTTTTTCCTTTTTTTTTTATTCTTTACAAGTTAGCCCCTGACTACAATCTCACCTGATGGTAAGTGATGATGCAATCTAAAATGGAATCGGGCTAACTTGTTAGGAGGAGGATGAAATCCACATCCCTTTCGGTTTCTACACGACGTCGTACCGGAACGCTAAATCGCGGTACGTCTTTGTCGGTAGGGTGATAACTGGTAACTAGCCACGGCCAAAGCCTACCACCAGCCAGCCTTCCACCTTGCCAAATATAAAACCTAGACATACCTAGTCAAAACTATACTTACTTTTTTCTCAGAGGAGACACCCTTAGAGAGTCGTTCCGCCCATCTACTCTACTTCTGTCTTCGGGCCCCATCCGGCGGCACTTGTCATCAACCCATATTCGGCTCACTGCTGAGCTCGAGTCTCCTCTCAGAATGAGAGGGGTTAGGCCAATAGTCCACCACGCTGGCCCAATGCGGATGTGCAGACTTCACACATGCAGAGAATGAAGATAATTCTCTGGTATGCAGGTTTCCTCACGATGTTTTCCTTCACCGATTGAGACACGTGATATTTAATTTCTTAAAATGCACACAACTGAAAAGTTGGAGGTGCATGCCCTGAACCGGATTCGAACCCACACCCTCCGGAATAGGAGGCAGAGGTCACTGCTCTTACACAATCAGAAAAAACACTTACTTTTAATATCAGCCCCCTCAGCGGTGCAAGGTCCCTCGCCGAGGAAGCATTTGCCGTAGCTTCTGAGTAGACGTACATTCTCCACCAGTTCTTCGGCGTTGAAGTTGTCGTACTCCGGGTCATAGGTTAGGGAGGGGAGGGACAGCGCCACCGAGAATACTGCCGTTAATACCAGTAGGTACTGCATACTGAAACGAAATTTTCATTCATATCGTTCTACATTTTCCAAAGAAGATTTAATTATTACTGAGTATTATAATAAACTGTAATAGTATAAAATTCAATTTGATAGAGCCGTGATAGCCCAGCGGATATGACCTCTGCCTCCGATTCCGGAGGGTGTGGGTTCGAATCCGGTCCGGGGCATGCACCTCCAACTTTTCAGTTGTGTGCATTTTATGAAATTAAATATCACGTGTCTCAATCGGTGAAGGAAAACATCGTGAGGAAACCTGCATACCAGAGAATTGTCTTCATTCTCTGCGTGTGTGAAGTCTGCCAATCCGCATTGGGCCAGTGTGGTGGACTACTAGCCTAACCCCTCTCATTCTGAGAGGAGACTCGAGCTCAGCAGTGAGCCGAATATGGGTTGATGACGACGATAAAATTCAATCTTAATTAAAAAATATAAATAACTTTTAGATTGATTTTAGATTTAAATCTACCCTTAAATACTCTATTAATATTCTAGGTCAATGTTATTATTTCGAATTTAGTATTTTATCGGCTTGTAATATTTTGCTCAAAGTATCATTTATAAATTGAAAATTAAAGGTATAAAATATCCTCACGTATTAACAACGGCTTGACCCATTTGAATTAATTTGTTTATATCGATATTGGTAATTAAAAATTTTGTACTTTAATTTACCATTATCGATGTTTTACGATTTGTTTAACTGTTTCTGTACCTATGTATTACCATTAGGCAACGTTTTACGATTTTTTAACTACTCCTGGACCTATGTAAAAAAACGTAAAACATCGATAATTCTTTCTTTTTCTTCTTTTTTCTTTATCGAAGAGTAATAATCTTAATATGTTATAGGCAACCTCACCGGGTTGGCTAATAAAAAACAAAAATATTTCTAAGGTGTATATAACTACCGTAAATAATTTAAATTATAATAAGTAACTCACCTTTAAAATACCTAATTCTTCTCACAGTGAAACACACTCAGTACCAACTTGTATTGGTGATTATACACTGATCAAGTGTAGTGCCATAGCAGATAATTTATTAGAATAGAACACGTTTTAGTCACGTTGTAATTTTTTTATTGCTGACAATAGTTAAAAACTAAATGCCATTGACTTGAAGTTTGCTGAAACTGCATATTTTGTTCGAGCCAGACGCACGGACACACAATAATTGGTTACATTTACACTAGTATCAAAAAAATTTCATCAGTGAGCCGAATATGAGTTGGTAACGATACCATTTATTATATAACTAGCTGACGCCCGCGATTTCGTCCGCGTGAAAACCAATGTAAACTTTCAAGCCCTATTTCACCACTTTAAAGTTTGAATTTAAATAAAAAAATTTCAATCCCATTATACTTCGTATTTTTTTAATGATTTATTAACTAATTTTTAAAACTGTAACTCTAAAAATGAAGGACTTTCCACACAAACTTTCAACCCCTATTCCACCCCCTTCTTATTTTATTTTCGCAACAAAAAGTATCCTATAACCTTTTTCGTATTATGGTCTTAAACCAGGCCAAGTTTCATTTGAATTAATTCAGTAGTTTCACCGTGATGCCCGTATCGATTATACAGGAAGATTTTTTTTTAAGTACGGATATTTTTATATTTTGTACATAAACAAAATATAATGAACACGTATTTTTTCTTTTTTTTTTTTAACTCAAAAATAACAAAGTTATCGTTAGCTAAAGTTATTTACGTTTAAACAGAATTTGAGGGTCACCCTATCGCTGTACTAGGTAATAGGCAACTACAAAATCAGCTGGTAGGTAGGTTAGCGAGCGCCCGCGCCGAGGGCCGTTGACCTTTGTGCGTTTATTTTATTTAATAATTTTTTCGATTGAAATAATGAAATACAAATGATGATTATTATTACGCAAATTTTTGCATTAAAGGCGTATTTAAAAAATTGTAATCAGCATATTTACATTCATCAATGATATCTACTTACTAAGTTTGTTTTTGTTAATTTGAAAATTTTAATCACTGTATTTTAACAATTGTTCGAAATGAAGTCCATTCCTTTCAAGGCACAACCGAGCACGTTTTAATAAAATTTTCATTTAGTTTATTTAAAACACTTGTTCCTCACATTAGGCACTGCGGGGTTCAGGATTCCTTGGGCTCGTGGCCTAGGAACACTCACTCGTACATTGTGCAAGCTGCACGAAGGCGTTCATTGCTGAGCAAATACACTCGCCCCATTTCGTAATAGTCGCGATGTGAAAATCCCGACATAGTAAATGCGCAAGCGACGGCAGATTGTCTGTCACTGGTCGCCCATCGGCAATTCGGTAGGCGTCCTCAGGGATTTTTCGATCCCCTCACCTCTGCCACCCCCGTCAGTCGAAGCCGAAGCGATATGCCTACGGCCGGTATTTCTTTGTTGGCGTCTTACAAAGTGCCGCCAGCATTTGCGCAGTTTGTTTGGTAATGTGTCCATTATTTTGTTATTTCTGAGACATAAATTGATAAAAAAAAATTACATAAAATGTATCGAACTGTTTGTAGATTTATGTTCTATTAATGATACTGAACCACGAAAAAAAATATCGGTACTAAAGTCCGAATCACCCTGTATAATGCCCCCCCCCCCCCAATAAAAATTTTCAAAATATCTTCAAAGTACAGAATGTACAAAATGTATAGAATTCGTATTATAAGTATAGATTCTAGATGGCGCTGGCGTCCGTTATGCCACGGTAACGTTTGGTGTTACAAATGGTATAAGTAAATTGCGAAGAAATGTTTTATATAAGTATTTGACCAGTTTTATTATAAGTATAGATATAGTTTAATACCAAATTGTTTAGATTTAACTTCACTTGGTAAGTTCTTGAGATCATTTAATTAGTGAACAATAGTATAAACGTTTCCCGGATCTTGGACAAACTTGATACAAAAAATACCTACTTTTGAACTGTACTTCTGACTTCATGAATATTTCGCACCCTACTGAAGTATTACGTGGCCCTTTCTTTGGCAATGCTTCCAGCATAAATGAATACATAAATCCTAGTAGTAGTATGTATTCGATAATGCACGTAATTACACTACAGCCTTTTTTGATGAGTAGGTACTGTTTGCCAACAAACAAATGAAAAATAAGGTTATAATAATTCACTAGTCATTTCACACCTAATAATTGTTATAATTAACTTGTTCTTAGATTATTGAAAATAGATTTGATTAATAAAATTAGAACAATTAAATATGGCAAAAATATTTATATACATAATATAAAATAGGTAAGTTATGAAATGAATGCATTTTCTACCTTCATTTCTAATTTATTTGTTGGTAAACAGTACTCATCAAGAAAGGCTGTAATTAGCTCCTAACTATACGTTAGAAGTTTATTTTTGTTATCAACTTTATATAACGCTTATGATTTAATATGGGCTCTTCTCGGACCAAGGCGCTTGGAACCCTCGTAAATAATTTAAGTTTTAGACTTTGAAGGTACTGATGTTCCAAAACTTGTAAACTAAGCTTAAACTTGAAATACATGAATTTTTATTTTGTTTGTATTTTGTTTGTTACGCTTTCCAAATTGAACTATTCAACCGTAAATAGTAAGGCATTTTAACCAAAAAATATATCCCCGAGAGATAAAATTGTTATTGCTTAATGTAATCTAATGTAGTAAATTAATTGTCTTAAATTGTTGTAAGTTGTAAACTTATAGAAAATATAAATATAAATATTATAGGTAGATTATAATATTTTTTAAGATTGGTAGCTGCTGAACACCAACGTCAAATCTATATGATTTTTGTGATTGTCCGTGTAATTTACCTTTTAATGTAAACTATGTATTTTTGATAAATAAAATCAAAATTAAAAAAAAACTTCAGCAAAACCGAAGCAGCGAGCTACTGTTACTAGTACCTTACACATAAATAAAATACCAATTTCTGTATTAAAAGAAAATTTTATTTAAAAATTACTGGGTCCTATCGAAAATGTCTCTTCTGTTTTCTTGATCTTTGGTAGATACAGTTAATTGGATCCGTGGAGGAACTTATCGAAATCCGGCTTATATATGCCTTTGGGGTCTTCCTTTTGGATGAGCTCGGCCCACACTTCGGGCAACTTCTCCTGGAATGCCTTTATTATGATACGGATAAGCTCTTTCTGTTTCTCAGTGCACTTTGCGCATGTTGTTCTAAGCGCCTCGGGAATCACTTCTGAAATACAAAAACACATATAGCTATAATCTTTGTGAAGTTAGATGTTTTACCACACATCGCACAGTATTGACGATAATGACGTCATCATAGTGCTGGCCTATTCACTATTTTGGTCGTATCAAACTATTATATTAAACAACAAATAAATTTAATGGGGATGATGATTTTATTTCGTGATAGCCCAGTGGATATGGCCTCTGCCTCCGATTCCGGAGGGTGTGGGTTCGAATCCGGTCCGGGGCATGCACCTCCAACCTTTCAGTTGTGTGCATTTTAAGAAATTAACAATCACGTGTCTCAAACGGTGAAGGAAAACATCGTGAGGAAACCTGCATACCAGAGAATTATCTTAATTCTCTGCGTGTGTGAAGTCTGCCAATCCGCATTGGGTCAGCGTGATGGACTATTGGCCTTACCCCTCTCATTCTGAGAGGAGACTCGAGCTCTGCAGTGTGCCGAATATGGGTTGATGACGACGATGATTTAAATAAGGTCAATTTTAACTAATTTATACGAAAAAAGCAAAGATTGTCTGGATGTTTGCAAAATAAAAAGGTAAGATTATAAAATTACAAAGCTTTTTAAAAATCTATTATCGTAATAAGATAAAAATTCAAACAGTTTTAGCTGCCTTACATTAAACGTAACATTTTCCAATTTTTGAACATAAACATAAACGCAGAAATAACAAAGATATTAGTTATTGTGTTTGAACACCCATACAAATCGACGATCATTATGATGAATGAATTCAAATGAAACTTGGCTCGATTTGATACCATAATACGAAGATGGGTGTATGATACTTTTTGTCGAGAAAATAAAATCAAAAAAGGGTGAACTAGGGGTAGAAAGTTTGTATGGAAATCCTTCAGTTTTCAAGGTACATTTGTAAATGTAAATTTAGTGGACTATTTATTATACTTTAAAAAACTTGCAAAAATATAAATAGAAGGGTGTGAAATAGGGGTTGAAAGTTTATAAGTCGCCGAAGTTGCCAATTTCAAACCTGCCCAATAAAAAATAAAGTAAATAAATAAATAAAATCTTAATTAACCAAAAATAGATACAAAAAAAGATTGCCTGTGGTCTCCACAATAGATTGATCTGTATCGTGGAGACCAATAGGAGATTATTCTCAAGGCAAACTAGGTTCGTGACCTACTTTCCTATATCAGGATTGAGAATATAGGTTGTTAATTATGATGATGATGATGATGATGATGATGATGAGTTATATAAAAATAAATATGTTGTTACTTTTAAAGTCATTTCCTTCAGCAGTGCACGGTCCTTGGTCGAGGAAGCATTTTCCGTAGTTCTTGAGCAGCCG
Organism: Bicyclus anynana; assembly: GCF_947172395.1. Lineage (NCBI taxonomy): Eukaryota > Metazoa > Arthropoda > Insecta > Lepidoptera > Nymphalidae > Bicyclus > Bicyclus anynana. Next base: position 6,784,464 of record NC_069102.1, on the reverse strand, counting down.
TATATTATCGGCCACCTCTTGGGCGTTGAAACTATCATACTGAGGGTTGTAAGTGTCAGATGGAATCGCCAGCGCAGCTGCTACCAAAGTTGCCAGTACTATAATAGTCTTCATGTTGCTTGCAGAAACTATAATATAAAAACAAAAACAAAAAAAAATAAGTCTTTCTAAATATTTCCAATGATATCTTTTTTTTTTATTCTCTACAAGTTAGCTCTTGACTACAATCTCACCTGATGGTAAGTGATGATGCAATCTAAGATGGAAGCGGGCTAACTTGTTACGAGGAGGATGAAAATTCACACACCTTTCGGTTTCTACACGACATCGTACCGGAACGCTAAATCGCTTGGCGGTACGTCTTTGTCTGTAGGGTGGTAACTAGCCACAGCCAAAGCCTCCGACCAGCCATAGCTGGACCAATTAAGAAAACCTTAATCGGCCCAGCTGGGGATCGAACCCAGGACCTCCGTCTTGTAAATCCACCGTGCATACCACTGCGCCACGGAGGCCGTTTTTAGGGTTTCGTAGTCCACAAGGAACCCTTATAGTTTCGCCATGTCTATCCGTCCGTCCGTCCGCGGTATAGCGCAGAGACTATTTCTACTTGAAAGTTGTAAATTGACATGTACTTTGAAAATGTAAACAAAGTCGTAAAATAAAATCTTGAAAAATTTTTTTAGGGTCTGTCTGTCTGTCCAACAAAAACTAATCGACGGATTTTAACGAAACTTGGTACTTGATTCTTCATACTGCTGGGCAGGTTTAAGTATACTTTTCATCACGCTACGATCAATAGGAGCAGAGCAGTGAAGGGAAATGTTGGGAAAACGGGAGAAGTTACTCCATTTTTACAGCGATACTACTGTAAGGGCTGGATTAAAGAGGTTTAAAGGCGGACGAAGTTGCGGGCGTCCGCTAGTATTAATAATATAAGTAGAAATAATAAAGCTAATCGAACTGGACAACAGTCGTTGTTCAGTTGAAGATGGAAATAAGTTCATCAGATTATTATATTAATCGTAATCGCGATTTATAATTACTACGTTTTCATAATTGTTTCTATATAAATATACTGACTCGTTACCTTATTTTTCAAGAATAAAAATGTATTTAAATATAAATATACCTAATCTTTAAAAGTTACGGTTGAAGTCACATGCAATAATTAATGATTGGGCTTCTATTCCTAGTGTAGTTTTTGATGGAACGCATGTGCCATTTAGTGACACGGTTAAAAACCTCGGTGTTACTTTCGATAAGTATTTTACTTGGGCACCCCAGGTAAGTGAGGTCAGTAGGAAGGTGTTTGCATCTATAGGGTCACTTCGAAGATTAAGAAATTTCCTTCCAGTATCTACTAAAATTGCGCTTGCACAATCACTCCTACTACCAATTCTCGATTATGCTGACACGTGTTATCTTAATTTGAGTGAGGAACTGCTTGATAAGCTTGAGCGCATTCAGAACATTTGTATAAGATTCATATTTGGACTTCGCAAATATGATCATATTTCCGAATTTCGCGATAAACTCAAGTGGCCTTCAATTCGCCTTCGCAGGAATACTCACATTCTTTTTATTTTATATAACGTCCTTTTTAACCCTGCTACTCCCCCATATCTAAAGGAGCGATTTAACTTTCTCAGTGATTCTCATTGTCGCTCACTTCGATCTGAGGATAATTTCATTCTAAAAATTCCTTCCCATAATACTTCCTATTATTCTAAATCATTCTCTGTAAAAGCTGCTCGCCTCTGGAATTCCTTACCTCTCGAGGCTCGGCGTGCGCAATCTCTAGCTTCTTTCAAACAACTGGTAAATATGCACTTCTTTCCTCCTTGACCTTTTTATCATTCCGTATTTATTTTCGTTTAAATGATTTTATTTATTTGTTCATGTTTAAATAATTGTTGATGTTGTCTTGTTTCTTACTTTTTACATCTAAATTATTTTAATAAAATTTTCGTATGTATGCTTATGTTATATATATATATATATATATATATATATATATTTGTAAGTATCCTTATTTATGTAGGAATATATGTAATTGTTGGTAGGTATGTATGTATATTTGTATGTGTTCATATATATATATATAAATATATTGATTTTGATTTTATATATTATTATCTAAGTGTAATATATCTTCTACTTCTCTTTTTATGTGTACACCCGTCATTATGCATTATTCCTTGTATTTATTTTCTCTTTTTTCGATTGGTTGTCTGGAAGAGATCGCTCATTAGCGATAAGGCCGCCAATTGTACATTAGTTTTTAAGTAAATTTCTTGCCTGTTATTATTATTTTTGGTGTACAATAAAGTATATTTCATTCATTCATTCAATAATTTTTAAATAACTTAACACCTGGAGGTTGTCTCATTGTTTTATACTGTAGCACAATGATAATTTTATACTATAGATCGGATACGTCCCTACAAAATCACCGCAAAAAGTGATCCGACTAGGCTACAACACTGAGGGCACACATGAACAATTTTGTCTTTAATTCAATTATATATTTAAAAATATATATTTTTTACACTTCCTGAACACACAATTTAATACTATAGACGATATTCAGGTATTTCTTGTTTTAAATAACGTTCTTTGTTGACAACAACTAACATCGAGATGTGGAAGTTTCCTCTTTTGATCCGCGCTTCGTGCGCTAGTAACTAACAAATCTAATAGTTAAGTTTAACATCATTGCTGTAGCGCCAGAATTCAAGTTAACTTTTTGCTACTCCGCATTAATTGCAGTTCCCGCATCGTATATGATTTAATAACGTTTTGGCAAACTATACAAAAAATTAGTATGAGTGGACTGTGAACGCTATGCGGGTTTTACGGAAATAATAATAATACCCAGTATGACGGTCATGGTCTAATTACATTTAAAAAAGAACTTTACTGGGATTCACTACCTTTTTTTACATTATGTAGGCGAGCCCATATTCAACCCATTTACTCGGATCACTGCATAACTCGAGTCTCCTCTCAGAACAAGAGGGGCTAGCCCAATAGTCCACCACGCTGGCCCAATGCGGATTAGCAGACTTCACACACGCAGAGATTTAAGAAAATTCTTTTGGTAGGTGCAGAATTTGCTTACGATGTTTTCCTTCACTGTTTGAAACATGTGATACTTAATGTCTTAAATTCGGAGGCAAGGTCATATCCACTGGGCTATCAAGCTTGGTTGCAATCATGCTTGACAGTAAGTGATGATGCAGCCTATGGTGGAACGCGCTTGGCTAGAATATGTCTATTTACTCGTAACTTTGAAATATACGAGTATAATATAGACAGATCCGGTATCAGGACTCATTTTCATTATCATTAAGTGCCGATGGACGTCCATAGCTGGACATAGGCCTCTTGCATAGACTTTCAAACAAAACGGTCTCGAACGGCCAGCATCCAGCGATTCTCTGCAATATCTCCTCGATTCACCTAATGAGGATCGATCAACACTGTGCTTACCAGTGCGGAGTCGCCATTCCATGCACTTTGGGACCCCAGCGTCCATCGGCTCTTCGAACTATGTGCCCTGCCCATTGCCACTTCAGCTTCGCAACTCGCTGAGATAATATGTCAGTGACTTTCTTCTGCGGATCACCTCATTTCCAATTCGGTCTCTCAGAGAAACTCTGAGCATAGCTCGCTCCATCACCCGCTGAGTGACTTTGAGCCTTCGACTATGGTATAAGGACTAACCATCTATATGCATGGTCAAAACTGCTGTGCCTGATTTGTCTGTACGTGGCACACCACATCATAAATGCAAAAATACACTGTCTACTCTGAGGACTCGAAACGAATCTGTTTATGAAAAGAAGATACTTTTCGTTTCTTCAATTGAGGTGGGATGGACATTATCATATTATTTAATTATATTAATTCCTTTATCCAAAGGTTGTCTGGTAGATAGATATTGCTATAAGCAATAAAACCGCCTTTGCACATACTTGTTTTCTATGTTATCTTTTGTTTTCTTTGTTATTGTTTTTGTTTTGTGCAATAAAGTATAAATAAATAAATAAATATAAATAACAAACAAAGAAAAAACAATTCTTACAATATTAGTTTAGATAGTTTAAATATACACAGACAGAACAACAATTAGTTAAACGCAAACAAAGTCACCTAAGTCCAGTTTACGCAATGAAGTATAATAACAACGTTCATTTATTAGTACATATATAATTAAATAATTATTTAAATAAATGTTTAATGTTTTAATCAAAGAAACAAACTTACGTTCTAGTTTCTTGTGCCTAGGTCGTGCTAATACTGCGTGAAATATCGTCTAACAATCTTTTATATCTGTTACAGGGAGGAAAAAAATCCATATGAACGTTGAACTTGAAGGATGCTAACATGTCTGAGTGTCTGTGACGGCAGCTGTTAGGTGTTTGTCATAAAAAGTGTATAGTTTAGTTTTTTTTTTAAGTAGTGTCTTCGATGTAAATATTAAAAAAAAAAAGACAACAGTAAGTACCAATCAATTTAAGTTTTTTTTGCAACTTCAATCAGATGTGATGTGAGGCTGTAGGCAATTGGAGCGTGATTTCAGCAAACCATCTATTCCTAATTTCTTTTTTTTTTACATATATTTTTGTTAACACGGAAGGACTTTTAACACGTTCGCTGCGGTTCGTTCGTACATCTAGTGTACTCAAGGGTTACGAGGTCGATGGACCTCGTGCCGCACCACATAAAGTTTTAATATGGGGTCCAAAAACCTCACCAGAGGAAAGTACAGAAAAATCACTGCCTCAGCGATTGTGTTAGAGTGCCTAAATTAAATTGTCTTTCAAAATATTGACCTTCGTCATTTTATAACTGCTGATGCAGTACAATAGGCAATTAAGAAGTTTGGAAAATGGTGATTTTTGGAGGTTAGCTAATTAGTTTTGCTGGAACTTCTCGTTAATATTTTTAACCTTAATAGCTCCTGGAGGCCTATTCTGTAATGATGTTTTGTATAACTCGCAACTCTTTCGAATTCACCTCTATCTCTCTGTGTCTAACGTGATACTATAGACAGAGAGCGATAGATGCGAGTTCGAAGCTCACACTGTCGAACTGATAAAAATATCGTTACAGAATAGCCTCCCTGATTTGCACTGCGAAATTATGGAACGCATTTCCAGCTTTCGTTTTCCCTACCACGTAATGCTTTGGATCTAAACAGAAGGCCTGGGTTCGATTCCCAATTCGGGTCACTTTAGGATTTTATATTAAATAAATTGACTGAAATGTAATCTGGTGGCATCGGCCGTAGCTAGTTACCATCCAACCGGCAAAGGTGTACCGCCAAGTGATTTAGCGTTCCGGTACGATATCGCTCAGAAACCGTCAGATGTATGGTTAAACCATTTCCAAATAAGAGTAATATTGTCACTTAACCTAACGTGAGATTGCAGTCAGGGGCCAACTTGTCCTAAGGTAAAAAAATAGTAAAGGTAATAATTATATTGTTTTCCTATGGCAAGACTATCATTTTAATACCTATGCATCAATGACTATCATCATTATCAACCCATATTCGGCTCACAGCTGAGCTCGAGTCTCCTCTCAAAATTTGGGTTAGGTTAATAGTCCACCATGCTTGCCCAATGCGGATTGGCAGATTTCACACACGCAGAGAATTAAGAAAATACTCTGGTATGCAGGTTTCCTCGCGATGTTATTCCTTCACCGTTTGAGTCACATGATATTTAATGTTTTAAAATGCACACAACTGAAAAGTTGGAGGTGCGTGCCCCGGACCGAATTCGAGCGCACACCCTCCGGAATCAGAGGCAGAGGTCATATCCACTGGGCTATCACGACTCATATATCAATAATTATAATATTATTAAATTAGAATTCCTTAATTGCTGACTGTCACATCAAATGACACGGCAATTACATCCTTGCCCGTGGTTGACGTTGGATGTTTTTTGTTATTTTTTTTCTGGTCTACGTCATTAATACATCGATATATCAATGCTCAATACAGTCATCATCATCATATATAAATAAAATTGAATTGTCTGTTTGTGATTTCTAGATAACCATGTTTTCCCAATGCTAATCTTTGGAATAGCTGAATCGATTTTACTGCGATTTTCACTGGAAGATAGGGGAGGTTATTGAGCAACTTATAGGCTACTTTTTAAACGACTTCGAAGACTACTGGACTGATTTGAATATTTTTTTTTGTTTGAAGGGGTATACTCCTGAGGTGGTCCAATTGTCATTATATTAGGATCTGATGATGGGATCCTGGAGAAATTGAGGGGAACTTTCAAAAATCGTATATAATAATCAGTAGGTAGAACAATATAATGTTATTTTTAAGTTTTTTAGTTTTTGAAGTCGGTTGAATTTTTTTATTATTTTTTTTTATCCTGGGAAAGTCTATGGTTTCTGTGGGATTTGTTCATCGAACGTGAACGTAGACGAAGTCTCAGGCGTCTGCTAGTCAATAAATACAATAGCAACTAACTTGCTTAAAATAGATGACTTATTCATCTATTCATAAGTTTAATGGACAAAAAACCTCAACTTTGACGTAAGCAAATCCAACATCAAAATACTTAGACCGAGGCAATCAAGAAATATAATATTTGCAACTTAGATATTGATTTTTTTGCGTTTGGTATAATAGTAAATCCAAATAGCTCTATGATATCGGATGAGCCGTGATAGCCCAGTGGATATGACCTCTGCCTCCGATTTCGGAGGGTTTGAATTCAGTCCGAGGCGTGCACCTCCAACTTTTCAGTTGTGTGCATCTTATGAAATTAAATATCACGTGTCTCAAACGGCGAAAGAAAAACATCGTGATGAAACCTGCATACCAGAGAATTTTCTTAATTCTCTGCGTGTGTGAAGTCTGCCAATCCCCATTGGACCAGCGTGGTGGACTAAGGCCTAACCCCTCTCATTCTTAAAGGAGACTGGTTCTCAACAGAGAGCTGAATATGGGTTGTTAATGCGAGCAAATGCCGCGCGGTTTTATCCGTCTAGTTACTGTTTCTGAGGAATCTGGAGCCTTTACTCCTGTCATATTCCAAGGCCTCAACGTTTAAAACTTATCATCATCATCATCATAGCAACCGTCCACTGCAGGACATAGGCCTTTTGTAGGGACTTCCAAGCATCACGATCCTGAGTCGCCTGTATTCAGCGAATCCCTGCGGCTTACTTAATGTCGTCAGCTCACCTGCAGGCTTATCTTTGACCTATGCTAGTTGACATAACATATGAAATTGAGACTCTATGCAAAAATGTCACCCTGTGCTTACTGGTGGATACAATCACACAGTAGGTAAATGACATTTTGTCAATTCCAATAAGTTGATAATAATGACCAAAATAGTGAATTAGCGAGCTGGTGTGGGGGGTCAACCAATATTGCGTTTTCTAGTGCATTTTTTCTAGTTCAAAACTTTTGCCATCGTGGTGAACGCCTGGAAATCCTTCTATCTGGTTCTAGATGGAAGGAAAATAAGTATTTTTGATGGTTAACTGTTTACGTAATATCTATTTCGGTGTAGGTCAGTGGATCTGAGTCATTTAAAGTTTATTATTATTTATTTTGCACTACAGTACGTTTGTTGTTTTGCACGTCAAAGGCTAAAGGAAACTTTTGAGCTCAAACTTCCTATAAACTTTTTTTTAACATTTCCATGTTTTGGATAATAACACTAAATTATATAGCTATAATAGCCTTAGTAAATTAGGGTTTGAAGATTCTAGCTGCACTACCTGCTCAATAATTGGATTATGTTGTTTGATAATTGTTTTGATTGAAATATTAATGGTTTTGTTTGTTCCGTAAGTTCTTGTCATCATTAAGTAACCATGTTGTGATGAAAATTTGGTGCTAATATGCGAATAAAGAGATAATATCGTGAAGAGAAAAAGACCATTTGTCTATTTCTCTTCACGATATTATCTCTTAACCGAAAGAAATGTACCCGTAGAAAAATAGACCCTTTGTCTATTCTCTTCACGATATTATCTCTTAACCGAAATAAATGTACCCGTAGAGAAATAGACCCTTTGTCTATTTCTCTTCACTATATTATCTCATAACCGATAGAAATGTATGGGAGCCTGCCTAAATACCAATAACAACTTGCGATATATCATTGGATACGTTTTTTTATGTACTTTAACTTTTGCTATGGCAGGAAGTAGGTATAGTGCTATGCTAAAAGTTATGTTAAAAAAGTCATACTTTATTTACATAAATATAAGAGTTTATTTTTATGTATATTTACAATTTATGGGTTTTTTATAAAAAAAATAAACACATAATTATTTTTTTTTATATACCAATAACATAATAATAGTATTACTTTGCTTAAAATCATTCAGGATATAGAATATTGGATTCCTAAACAAAAGTGTAAAGTACCTACACCCGGTACCAACATTTACACCGTACACCGAATATGTTTTAACATGCTCTCGCCTAAAAAATAATGAATGGATGCATACAAGTATAAATACGTTAATAAACACTGTATAGAAGAGTATTATTTTGTCTGCCACGGCACGTGTCTGGCACGCTAAATGTCTGTAGATATAAACGGACCTTATTCCTTCTAGTCTATTCAATATAGTGATATTCTGTTGATGTGCAATGAGACAACATACGTTACTTCCGCATGACAAGCATCACACGTCCGAGTAATGTCATACGTGATTTAATTTTTACAATACACGATTAAATTAACACCGTTGTGACAACATTGGAACATTGCGTTCCATTTATAACTTGCTGATCCGATACATGTCCTGCTATAGACCACTTTCAACATAAACCGCATTTCATCTATATTTCCAATTATGTCTGTCAGGTAAGTTAATAGAGAGGTTTTTAGACTATGTAGGCTATTCCATGGCTAGTTACCACTACTACTGTCAAAGACGTGTCGCCAAGCAATTTAGCGTTCCGGTACGATGATGTATTGAAACCTTCAGAGGTACGTCTTCCAAGTAAACCCGCTTCTATTTTAATTCTAATTCTTATCTATTGATTCTTAATTCTAATCTAGACTGTATCATCATATTACATCAGGTGAGATTGTATTCAAACTTGTCATAGAAAAAAAACGGTTGTCTGTAAAGGTTTACTGACGATAGTTGAACGTGACAACGTCATAAGAAAATACTGATGGAATGGTTGCATTTTTCAAAAGAAAATGTTCGTTTTTCTAAAATCATTATCATCATCATATCAGCCGATGGACGTCCACTGCAGGACATAGGCCTTTTGTAGGGACTTCCAAACATCACGATACTGAGCCACCTGCACCCAGCGAAGCCCTGCGACTCGCTTGATGTCGTCAGTCCACCTGGTCGACCAACACTGCGCTTACTAGTGCGGGGTCGCCATTCCAGCACTTTGGGCTCTTCGAACTATGTGCCCCGCCTATTGTCACTTCAGCTTCTCAACCCGTTGAGCTATGTCGGTGACTTTGGTTCTTACTCCTAGATACTCCTAACATAGCTCGTTCCATCGCTCGCTGTGTGACTCTGAGCCTTCTTATGAGGCCCATAGTTAGCGACCAAGTCTCGGAACCATATGTCATCACTGGCAACACGCACTGTTCGAAGACTTTTGTCTTCAGGCACTGAGGAATTTCGGACGAAAAGATGTCGCGAAGTCTCCCAAATGCAGCCCATCCGAGTTGGATTGGGCGGTTCACTTCTTTCTCGAAATTGGACCTACCTAACTGGATCATATGTCCTAGGTAGGTATATGTAGGTTTCTAAAATACTGTTTAATAATCTTCATAGACCAGAACATACTTTATTTCTTGAAAAAAAAAGTTGCCAACCTTAGAGCGAGGGAACGACGCATGACGTCATCTTTTTCGAGTGTGCAACCGGCTTCATCGAATTATAAGTTGTTGTCACGTCAAAAAATCCTTGGAGTTTATCCTTATTTTTCAATTCTTTACTTTACAGATTTTTTGAAACAGTTTGAGTCTTTGAGCTAAAAAAATCTGCTTGAATACAGGAAAAGCGTATTTAAAGCACTATCCGAAATTATTATACTATAAATAAAATGTGGTTTAATATAAAAAGTGCTCCATGGCAGGACAACTTCAGTTGGGTCAGCTAGATAACAATTGAAATTTTCAAACAAATAGAGGTTAAATTTGACACTCAGCGGCTGAATGATCCCTTGGGGGTGCCCCTATAACGTCTATGAAATCCACTGAAAGTCCATTGATCCTTACTCTGTTGGATCAAAGCTCGGATATAGACGGCAGTGATCCCTACCACTGGTTGGTTCGACTCTCTACTGGGCAAAGGGATAGCTGGTTTTTTTTTTTGTTTTCTATAGTGTTTTGTATTGTACTTTGTATTTAAAGCACTATTTAAATTAAATGAAATCAAGGTAATAATTTAAAAAAAAATTACTTCCGACTTCAAAACCCAAACGTACCCACGAAATTAAAAACGAAAAATAACCGATTTTGATAAATATTTTATTATTACAAAAATAAATAAAAATATATATATCAAAATCGGACCACTCAGTAAAAAGTTACGTTTGTTTATACATTAAATAAAATATACGCATTGATAACCTTTTCTCCGTGTTTCGTCGGCTGATAAGTTAATAATGAGAAATACAGTCACTTAGCACTTGTTAATATGTTTTCTGTACTTGTACTAAACGTCGTAGTCGAGTCGTTGTCGTATGACGTCAATCGAATCAAGATTATTGACAATCCGTTTAACATGGCGAGAACAAGCCGCATGGTCAGGTCGACTTTGTTCTTCCTCAAAGGATACCTCTAATTGCTTGTTTTGCAGATATAGTCTGGTCTAGACTTGTTTGTGTTATATTCAAAATAATCTTAATCGTACATTCATAATATACTTACACTGCGATGGCATAATTATCTATCAACTAGCGGTAGCCCGCGACTTCTGAAACTCGATTCAAACTTTCAATTACCCCTATCCTACCCTACCCTACCCCTTGTTTTTTTTTCGCGGGGGAAAATCTCTTCCTGAGATACCCGACTTACTGGGGAACAAGACGGGCTATGTGGAATTTACCACTATAACCCTCGGTAGCCACCCTCAGCGCATTTTGCGACCGCGTGAAACTCGATTCAAACTTTCAATTACCCCTACCCTATGCTACCCTACCCTACCCCTTCCATTTTTTGATTTTTTTCTGTCATAAGAACCTCTTTCTCTTGACAATAACTGACACGTAAAAAAAGTTGTGAAATTGGTCCAGCTGTTCACGCGTGATGGCGTGAAATTGTAAATTGTTTATAAACCAATTATAGCATTGAAAATGGGAAGACACTGTCTCCTTTAACACAGTAATAACTAGTACAGGAGGCAGGGCTTCAAACTAATTGTGATATGTAGTTTTGCTATATAAAGATTTATTATTATTAATTATATCTATCTTTTAAGGCTAATTTGCTGTAGATACCAATTTTTTTTTAGAAAATGCTCACTTGAAACGAAAGCTGTCCCCTACCCAAAACCGGTGTTGTTCGCTAGTTGTTTTCTTAGAATTGCTCTGATGCGAATAAAAAGCTTCGATCCAGTAGTCAAATAGAATAATAGCAAAAAATAATCCCACATTATAGGTACCTAGCTGCCGATAAAAAACCAAAGCGTAATAATTGATTAATAAGTAATGTATGTACATACACAGTGCACGATTATTCGTGGAACTATATACTAAAATGTTTATCTTTTTTTTGATAGGTAGTTCTAAGAAAAAGCGTCCAGTGTACAAAATAAACACAAAATAATGGCATTTTATCAAATGTTTAATGAATTAATATATTTCTAGATTATTATAAATTAATATTATTAATATTTTAATATGATTTTAGCCTGATGGAAAATCGCAGGAGAGTCGAAATGGCTAATAGCGCCACGTCTCAGCTGCATAAAATTTGGAAAGACAGGTACTCTTTAAACACTAAACTGCGTCTTGTCTTTCAAATATTAACATACGCATGAATGCTCATTACAAATGAATGCTCAAGTCTATCAACACTTTTAAGGAATTTTGTCTTAACAGGTAAAATAAGCCGTGATAGCCCAGTGGATATGACATTTGCCTCCGATTCCGGAGGGTGTGGGTTCGAATCCGGTCCGGGGCATATACCTCCAACTTTTCAGTTATGTGCATTTTAAGAAATTAAATATCACGTGTCACAAACGGTGAAGGAAAACATCGTGAGGAAACCTGCATACCAGAGAATTTTCTTAATTCTCTGCGTGTGTGAAGTCTGCCAATCCGCCGTCAGCGTGGTGGACTATTGGCCTAACCCCTCTCATTCTGAAAGGAGAATCGAGCTCAGCAGTGAGCCGAATATGGGTTGATAACGAGGTAAAATAAAGCTACTGTTACACATGCTCATTTCAAGCATGCTACTATGGATCAGTTGCTACTTATTAGCATGTGTATCGCAACATTGCTAATAATGAGCATGCTTATTTCGAGCTTGCTCAAGAATCAACAGTCGTGCGATTTATGAGCATGCTACTTGCCGCGCAGGTGGAAGGGGGCGTGCTTTTAGCGCGTCTGAACAGGTTTTCTTATTGAGTATGCTAGTCGATCAGCATTGCTATTCTGTATTCTCTTCACCGTCATCTCTCCCTGTCTAACACGATACTATAGACATAGAACGATAGATACAAATTAACATGTGTAATTGGAATTATTGCTTTGAGCATGCTTATTCAGGAGCATACTTAAAAATAGCATGGTTATTGCTAGCAAATGTAAACTGATGATAAGCATGCTCGTATGGAGCATACTTAATAGCACGTTTTTAGCATGCTATTTTAGAGCATGTGTAACAGTACCTTAAGTGTTAGCTAGTTATAATATTATTACTAGATATTGTATAAAATAACTGATTATTTTATTCTTCATCTTTGGCGTTAGCATTCTTATTATTTTTCGTAATAATTGTTTGTCTATTCTTTATAAGTGAGATTATGGGGTTATCAGCCAAGTACCAATGGTATGTGTACTCCGGTTATCACATTTATAGGGGTCATCTTTATTTAAACGCTTAAATTACTATTTATAGTGTAATATTTTTAGTTCGTTCAACACAAACAGGGAAGCGTGATTTTACAGATATGTCTAAATTAACGGTATGTACTTTTTATATAACATTGTCTATAGAAAACTGATATGAGTAGGTACAACAATGATATAAGGAGGAAGTTAAATATATGGACCTCTGGTATATGCGGAAACGGATTTTGTACAAAAATGCGTTTAATGTGCGTGACGTCATCGTACAACACTTGCACGGCCCGTTCAGGCAATTTCGTACTTCTGCCTTAGCTACTGACGAACTAATGGTTAACCATTAGTCAAAGATTAAATTAATTTGTAAATACGAAATTGATTGAACGGGCCGGGCAAGGGTTGTACGACGTCACATAGAATATCGCGACTGTTAGCGGGAGTCGATATTTACGCGAACTTGAAATGCATGTAAAATCATAATCTATCAGCTTGTAAATAAAATTAAATTGTTATTAGAATAGATTTTATGTATATGATATTTTTAATTTTGTTATTTAAATAGTTAATTTTGATTGTTATTTTTTTGTGTATTTTAATTGTTGCCTATTGTTATTAATTTATTTGAATTGTTTAATTTTAATGTATTTGAATTGGTTAATGTTAATTTATTCTTAATTTTTAATTTGTCCGAATTTGAATTTATTATTTTTAATTTATTTTGTTTGCCTAATATTCATTTTGTAATTTAAGATTTATTGTCATAATTATTATTCCTGATTACTCGAGAAACTAATTGGGAAACTGTAATGTTTCTCTGAGCACATGTCATGTATATAAATAAATAAATAAATAACTATTTGGTATTTTTAAATATAACAAAAACTAGTGTATTTGTAGGTATATATAAAAGCTCTAATGTAACAAAGTTTCAAGTGATTTTGCATACCTAGTAACATTCTCCATTGTGAGTTACATTTTAATATATTGTAACGGTGAGAATTTTTAGGCAGCAGAGTTATCCACAAAATAGACATACTCGTATAAACTATCTCGGACTTTGAACTTTTGAAGGTTAACAATTCCGTCATACTACTATTTTTTGCATTACTTTAACCGATTCACGCACCGCAATCTCTCAGAAGTAAAATTTTCCAGTTTTTGCCACAGTTGGCTTTTTTTCTGACTGTGTAAGTGCCGTGGGCTCAATAATGGGACCTCATCGGGGGGTCTGGGCGAGCGCAGAAGCATCGCCTGATGGGGTCCGAAGGCAGAAGCAGAATAGGGGCGGAATGACTCTAAGACTCAGACCTCGGCTTAGAAGTACTTTTCATTGATGCTCTGCTATATTTTGTCGTAGCGTTATGTTATATTTTGGTCTATGTTTCTCTCTGATGATGTAGCTTTCCATTGGTGAAAGAAATTTTTAAATCAGTGTGTAAGGTTCAGGCCAGTGTGGAAGTAAAACGTCGTAGTGCACAATAACAAATTCACTATTTATTCACTTTTCTTAACTTAATAACACTTTTTAGTAATCACTCCAAAATCTCAAGACTGAATGCCCGGCTCGACCGCAGTCGTCGTACCCCCCCTACCGACCTTTTCCCCCAGTTGGTCGGCCGTGATTCGTCGACGTCTGCGATTGCTCGAGCTCCCTGATTGGTCGACATCAATTGACCATCTTTTTATTAAATAAGAATCAAAAAGAACACTTTTAAAATTGAAAGTACATATAACAGTTAATTAGTAGACATATAATTCTATGGAAACCTAACAGCTCGGCCATCCTACCTTAAGCGAGTCCCTTCGCTTGGTTTTAATACATTAATTTCAATATAATCACTAATACTTATTTGTAAGTTACACTTACAAATTACAAATTACAATTACAAATGTTATATATATAAATATATATATATAACATTTTTTTTTTCTTTTATAATTTTTTTTTATTTAATTCATAGGTGATTTTTAACAATAATCATTCATCGAATATAGTTTTGAAATTACATTTATCATCTTGTAAGTCCTAATTAATAAATATTATAGCTAAAAAAAATAATTAAGTGAATAAATACATTTTTTAATCAATCTTTTATTAGTATCAAAAATGAATAAGCAAATAAAATTAATGAGAAACATAAATACTTATAATTACGCTTGTTAAGTTTAACATAATGTATAATGGTTTATAATATTAAGTAATTTCTGTTCGAAGACACAACCAGACATTTACATTAATCTTCTTTTTCAGTATTAGATTCAGATTCAGATTCATAATTTCTACAGTAATTCATCCATGGCTGGATTTTATCAACAGACACGACGAGTTCGTATTTCCGGCCATGTTTTCGTGTCAAAGGTGTGTCTTCAATCAGAAATCTGTCGTTATTGAGCATTTTTACCATGATGCGGTAGGGACCTTGATATTTTGATACAAGTTTTTGTGAGTTATCATTGTGAGGTACTTGCCTTTCGACTCTAACTAAATTACCTTCTTTATATTGTGTTGTCGCCTTTCTATGTTTATTGTAGTTAACTGCGTCTCTTACCTGTTGCTCTTTTATTTTCTCTCCTGTCTCTTTCCTAAGCACATCTAATTCTTCTACCGGAATCCTATTAATTGTATCGCTAATTATATCACTTAACTTACCTTCTGTCTTGCTGGTTACATTAAAGCCGAATAATAATTCAGAGGGGCTCTTTTGTGTGGTTTTGTTTTTAGTTGTGTTTATACCGACCTGTATATCTTCAACATGATCATCCCAGCACTTCTCGTCTTCGACATGACTGCATGTAGCTAGCGCGTCTAAAATTGTTCTGTTGAACCTTTTGACTTGACCGTTTGCTCTAAGAGTCGCAACAGCATTTTTAATATGATTAATGCCGTATGATTTAACGAAGTCCTGGAATGTTTTGCTGGTAAAGCTCGTTCCCCTATCTTGTTTTAACAGCTGTAATACTTCTTCCAGTCTCTATAAACCTTCCTCGAAGTTCTTTGATGGAATCAATATATCGTCCATGTAAACAATGGCATACTTAATTTTGGCTTCCAACAGTATCTAATTTATGGTCCTCTGCCAATAGGTCCAGCTGGTCTTCTACTCGAGGCATCGGATAGTGATCTTTTTTTGTTTTTCTATTCAAAGCCCTATAGTCAACGCATAAACGTTTATCACCTGTTTTCTTCTGTACTA
Organism: Bicyclus anynana; assembly: GCF_947172395.1. Taxonomy (NCBI): domain Eukaryota; kingdom Metazoa; phylum Arthropoda; class Insecta; order Lepidoptera; family Nymphalidae; genus Bicyclus; species Bicyclus anynana. The sequence continues at coordinate 6,768,216 of NC_069102.1, read as the reverse complement.
TGATGATAGGGCTTGCATACGGCGATGACGACTCTCTTACTATTTGGTTGTCTAACATTTCCTTAATCATATTACTTACCATTAGTCTTTCAGCCTGCGACATGCGATAAGGGCGATATACGACGGGATCGCCATCAGTTACTTCTATGGTCATTTCATGTACCTTTGTAAAACCCAAATCATGTAATCCACTAGAAAAACAGTCACTAAATCTCGCCAATAACTCTTTCAAAGCTTGCCGCTGTCTAAATCTAACTTTGGATTATAAGTCACAGAGGTATCCATTGTTGTTTTATCGAAAACAACACTGAATGAATTTTTAATATTATCTGCTGAAACCTTGTTTTGTTCTACAGATCTAGTCAAAAGCGTGCCTTTTACATATACTACACAATCTAGCATAGGACAACCAGTGGAAATTTGCACTGCGCGCATTGTATTGCTAGAGATTTCACAATCATGATTAGCCACTAACGAATTTTTATTTGGGACGATCCTTTGAAATTTAATTTCCTCTGGGGTCTTAATTATCAAGATGTCTGGTCTTTCAGTGAAGGAATGGCCTAAAAGAACAGGGTGCATTAGTACATAATTCTCTACAACATAAAGATCTATTGTCGCGGCTACGCCTTGAACTTCAACCGTGGCGACCACTACTCCAAGAGGGCTAACTAGGTTGCCTCCTATACCCCTAAGGGTGGGTAATTTATCCCGCGGTGTCATTTGGAGATTTAAGCATTTGACCTCACTTTCCCTAATAAGTGAACACTGACTACCCATGTCTATATGGCTACTCACCGTAGATCCGTTGATAGTGATGTCCATGACGTATTTATTAATTCCAACATCTTCAGTCATCACTTCTGAGATCTGCTTGTGATTAAGATCGTTACCCGAAGTAGCCGTAGTCTTAGTCTCGATTGTCGATCTTCCCACGTTCTTGTAACAGTTCGAAGTAAGGTGACCAAATCGATTGCACGTCGTGCACCTGGAGGGAGGTTTTTCGCACTTAAAGCTGCGGTGACCTACCTCGTCGCAATTATGACATTTACCCGATGATGAAGCTTTATCACACTTGAAGCTTTGATGTCCAAATTCGTTACAATTAAAACACCGAATTAACTGATTAAAAGAATTACCTGATTTAGAAGAATCTGCTTCATTTGTGTTTACTGCGTATCTACCTTTCCGCATGTTGTCATGATCCCTGCTTATACCTAATTTAACGGTTTTAAAATATTTAAGTACCTGTTCTGGTTCCCGAAATTGAGCTGCTTGTGCGCCTACTTTTATAGCTCGATCCTCTACACCGTGTAACAGACAATCTACTGCCTGTTTTCCGGATATTTTGCACCTATTTAGCAAATTGACCTTTGCGTAGTAATAATGTTCTAACGACTCACCATATTTTACCCTTTTAGACAACATTTCGGTTAAGAGCTCGGCATAATCCTCTTTACATGGGAAAGATTCTATTAATTTCTTTTTCCATTCCGGCCACGTATGTAGTATCGAACTTAAACCCTGATACCATGTTCTGGCTACGCCGGTTAATTTAGGCAATGAGTAGTGTATGATTTCCCTTTCTTCCCAACCATATATTTCGGCACACTCCTCCACTTTATTGATCCATGTTAAAATAGATTGGTCTTTCGACAAAGGGTCGAACTCCGGTACCACATTCGTGTTAAACGTTATTTTAGGTTTATCCGAACTCTTAACTTTTTCTAAAATAGCTAAAAATTTATCCATCATATCTTCATCTTTACGTTTCGACGTTTTTGACCTTTTTGGGGGCGGCGACTCGCCGACTGAACTCAAAGAATCGCTTGTTTCATTGTTTTTAGTTTCGGCGTGACGTCGCTTTGACCGTGATTTTCTATTCCTGTTCGTATGTAATTCCTCGTCAGTATCGGAGGACACAGAATGGTGCTTCTTCCGTCCTTGTGACCGCAATGTTCGGCTTCGTTTATATAAACGTTGCGGTTGATCAGTTAACCTTCTACTAGATTCTTTCCTTGACTCTCCTGCACAACTATCCGTATCCGAATCAGCCATATTTCCTCCTCCACTTACACGTTCCGGTTCTTTTCTAAACTGTAACCTCAACCCCCCACCTGGGATTGAGTTCCTTAGATGAGACCCCCCACCTGGGGCCTCACCCCTCCTTAGGTGAGACTCCCCACCTGGAGCCTCACCCCTCCTTAGATGAGACCCCCCACCTGGGGCCTCACCCCTCCTTAGGTGAGACTCCCCACCTGGAGCCTCACCCCTCCTTAGATGAGACTCCCCACCTGGAGCCTCACCCCTCCTTAGATGAGACCCCCCACCTGGAGCCTCACCCCTCCTTAGATGAGACCCCCCACCTGGGGCCTCACCCCTTACTTGCATATATGACCCATCACCTAGGGTATCCTTCCTTGACATCATCCCTCCACCTAGGGATTCTGTCTTTTGCCTTAACTCCCTACCTGGAGTTTTTTTCCTTTTAGACCCTTTACCTTGGGTATACTCGGTATCATTTTCATCATTTTTCATTATCTGAAACTTTCAAGAACACAGCTTAGAATTTTATATTTAATATAAAATTCGTAATATTTTAAAAGTTCTGACACCTATTTTCGATTATCTATAAGTTTCAATAAATACGGTTAGTAATCATTATTTTTATTTTAACACGTGGTAATCTTTCTTAGATATGTTAAAAGTGTAAACAGAAAAGGAAATATCCCATAAATAAAAAATAAAAAAATAATAATGTATAAAACAAAAAAAATATATAAAAAAAAAAAATCCACAAAAGTAAGAAAAATATATAAATAAATAAATAAAAAAAAAAGGATCTCATTAACACCAAATCGAGTTTAATTTATTTTTGTGATTCATTCAATGATAATTTTATACTATAGACCCTTCAAAATTACCGCAAAAAGTGATCCGATTAATACTACGACACTGAGTGAACACATGCACAATCTTGTTTTTAATTCCATTATACACTTATGTATATCTCACTTTTTGAATACACAACTTGACATTGTACGTATTTACACGGTATTTATAAATTATTTGTTTAAATAACGTTCATTGTTGACCACAACTAACATTGAATTGACTATAAATTTCCTCTTTTGAAAGCCTTATTTTTCATACATTGGATTCATTACCTTCGAGTTACACTTAGTTTATTATTTTGCTTAGGTAGACAATCCTTTTATTTTTAAGTTTTAGTTTAGAATGTAAGTACTTACGTTTTTCCGAGCGTGTGGACGTAGCAAGAAAATGTAAATTTCCTTGATTATCCCACTTCTGAACTGTAAGGTTCAGGCCAGTGTGGAAGTAAAACGTCGTAGTGCACAATAACAAATTCACTATTTATTCACTTTTCTTAACTTAATAACACTTTTTAGTAATCACTCCAAAATCTCAAGACTGAATGCCCGGCTCGACCGCAGTCGTCGTACCCCCCCTACCGACCTTTTCCCCCAGTTGGTCGGCCGTGATTCGTCGACGTCTGCGATTGCTCGAGCTCCCTGATTGGTCGACATCAATTGACCATCTTTTTATTAAATAAGAATCAAAAGAACACTTTTAAAATTGAAAGTACATATAACAGTTAATTAGTAGACATATAATTCTATGGAAACCTAACAAGTGTAATAATTTTCGAGTGTATTTGTAACATACAAAAATACAAATCTTTCCTCTTTATAATATTTAGATTGGGTATTTCTAAACGGCGCCGGCGTTACAAATGTTGAATCCTTGAAACGCAACAAAACTGTATTTGTAGAATGCTGACTCACATTGGAATTTTCATAATTAAGTAGATTGAAGCGTCATTAATTAGCAAATTATTCCAAAGTAATTATAACGTTTATTAAAGATTAGATACTTATTTAATGAGGTTAGCAATATGATTATAAAATACATAACTATGCGGAGGTCTTAAAATATGTATTTTATAAATAAAGGTATAAAGTTAAGGTTGGTTTGCGTATTAACAAAAACGAGACAAAGTTTAAATAGTTGACAGAGTGGGCAAATTACTTAATACCAACATCATACCATCAGTGTGGCTAGTGGGAGATTTCAATGTTTTCATACTGTTACTATCGCGTTAGCGTAAACTCGAATTTATATGGAATTAAAATAGTTGTGCAGTAGTGTCAATAGATGGTGTTGTTTCAAATCCTTACAAATTCGCGTTTACGTTAACGCGATAGTAACAGTATCAAACTACCACTAGGCCCTCAGTTGATATCGAGGAGCATTATATGAATCTTGAATGTCAGATTTTTAGTGATGACAGATGAAGTTTTAAATTTATTGAGTTAGTTAAGTTGTCTATATAAATACGTTTTTTAGAACAGTTTTTTTTATTTTTTTCCCTCAAAATAGGGTACTTCCTTATACTGAATAAAAATATAAGCATTATTTTTTTCAGTATCTCTTGGTGCTAATGGCAGTGGTCACCATTGTGGTTGCCCGTCCACAAGGAGGTAAATATTTAGATAATTAAACCAATTTGACGAACCTACTCAAAAACAAAAAATACGTCAAAATCCGCGTGGGATCTGACACGCTAATAACATAAAAGAATTATTTTTAAACAATCGTTGCCAAGAGGTTTTTAACAATATCCATACTATTTTAGTGTTAAATTTGAGTATGTTTAAATTGAATTTAAAAAACAGTAAATTTTTATAACTATTATCATTATATCATATGTCTTTACTCTTTGTTTCAGTGTCAGTTGTGGATCAAGAAAATGGAGGTAATATGATATTAAAGTACAGCAGAAATTAGATTTAACTACAATGGACCTACACGTCAGAGAATGCAGCAGCTGCCTCTCTACCAGAGTGGGGCGAGGGAGCGTAGCGGAGTTGCAGACTCTGTTTAAATAAATAAATGTTAAATTTCAACCCCGCTCCGTTTCTCCGCTCCGCTTACCGGTTTTATAAGAATTTTTAAATTAGCTCTCAAGTTCCTGTCCACTTAACAGGAGCGGAGATTTTGTGCAATCCTATTGGTTAATAATTCTCCGTTTCTTGACTCCGCTGCTTCGCTCCGCTTCGGTGGACTGGGAGCCTAATTCGAGGTTTACACCGTCGAGACCAGCTTAAGTGCTTTCTGTTCTGTGATCGAGACAAACTCCGTTGCAGTTTTTCGTTATAGTTAAGATCCAGTAAAATTTTCCAAAATTAGAAAACAATCTTTATAATTAAAAATACGGACTATTGGGGTCTGAACCCTTAAAACCTACCTTCCAAAGCCATCACAGTCCAAATTTCATAATATCGTACTTACCTATACATAGCTTAAGCTGACTAACTTATAGCCTACAAAAAAATACGTAGATCTAACTATTGCAGGCTTTTAGTTCAGCATGATGCTCTTTGAAAGTTGAATACTTTCTTCAAACCAAGTAACCATGTTTTTTTTTAATTTTTCAGTTGCTGTCGTCGATGGGGATAATTCAGGTACATATTCACAATGAAGATATTAAATAAATAAAATCCTAAATATATATACATAAAGATCGATTGCCAAAATGTAATATGAACGACGAGCGGACGCCCGCGACTTCGTCCGCGTGGAATTTAGTTTTTCACAAATGAACCATGAACCATGGATTTTTCCGGGGTATATGTGTTAATCCAGGCTATAATATATCTTAATACCAAATTTCAGTTAATTCGGTTCAGTATTTGAGGCGTGAAAGAGTAACAAACATTCATATCATCAAAATCATCAGTTTTCGCAAATCTCGGGAAACCATGGATTTTTTTGGGATAAAAAGTAGCCTATGTGTTAATCCAGGGTAAAATCTATTTCCATTCCAAATTTCAGCTAAATCGCTTCAGTAGTAGCGGCGTTATAGAGTAACATACATCCAAACATCGATACAAACTTTCGCGTTAATAATGTAAGGTTCAGGCCAGTGTGGAAGTAAAACGTCGTAGTGCACAATAACAAATTTACTATTTATTCACTTATCTTAACTTAGTAACACTTTTTAGTAATCACTGCAAAATCTCAAGACTGAATGCCCGACTCGACCGCAGTCGTCGTACCCCCCTACCGACCCACACTTGGTCGGCCGTGATTGGTCGACGTCTGCGATTGTTCGTGCTCACTGATTGGTCGACATCAATTGACCATCTTTTTATTAAATAAGAGTCAAAAATAACACTTTTAGAATTGAAAGTACATATAACAGTTATTTAGTAGACATATAATTCTACGGAAACCTAACAGCTCGGCCATCCTACCCTAAGCGAGTCCCTTCGCTTGTTTTTAATACATTAATTTCAATATAATCACTAAACTTATTTGTAAGTTACACTTAAGTTAAAAAATAAAGTGTAGATATAACATTTTTTTTTTTTTATTTATTTTTTTTATTTCATTCATAGGTGATTTTTAACAATAAAGAAATGAAACTTAGTGAATAAAATTAATGCATCCGTAGAATAAAGTTTTGAAATTACATTAATCATCTTATAAGTCCTAATTAATGAATAATATAGCTACTAAAAAAATATTAATTAAGTGAATAAATACATTTCTTAATCAATCTTTTATAAGTATCAAAAATGAATAAGCAAATAAAATTAACGAGAAAAATAAATACTTATAATTACACTTGTTAAGTTTAACCTAATGTATAATGGTTTATAATATTAAGTAATTTCTGTTCGAAGACACAACCAGACATTTACATTAATCTTCTTTTTCAGTATTAGATTCAGATTCAGATTCATAATTTCTACTGTAATTCATCCATGGCTGGATTATATCAACAGACACCACGGATTCGTATTTCCGGCCATGTTTTTGTGTCAAAGGTTTGTCTTCAATCAGAAATCTGTCGTTATTTCTACCACGCGGTAGGGACCTTGATATTTCGATACAAGTTTTTGTGAGGTACTTGCCTTGCCACTCGAACTAAATCACCTTCTTCATATTGTGTTGCCGCCTTTCTATGTTTATAGTAGTTAACTGCGTCTCTTACCTGTTGCTCTTATTTTCTCTCCTGTCTCTTTCCTAATCACATCTAATTCTTCTACCGGAATCCTATTGATTGTATCGCTAATAATATTACGTAACTTACCTTCTGTCTTGCTGGTTACATTAAAGCCAGATAATAATTCAGAGGGGTTCTTTTGTATAGTTTTGTTTTTAGTTGTACCTGTATATCTTCAACATCATCATCCCAGAACTTCTCGTATTCGCCATGACTGCATGTAGCTAGCGCGTCTAAAATTGTCCTGTTAAACCTTTCGACTTGACCGTTTGCTCTAGGAGTCGCAACAGCATTTTTAATATGATTAATGCCGTATGATTTAACGAAGTCTTGGAATGTTTTGCTGGTAAAGCCCGTTCCCCTATCTGTAATTAAACGTGACTGAACTCCAAAATAACTTACATATTGCTTCATCACCCGTATTGAAGTGATAGATTTAGTATTTTTGACTGCATTAATGCTAACGTATTTTGTGAAGCCATCGATAATTACTAGCAAGTAGCAGTTCCCTTTCTTACTTCTGATGAAGGATCCCAAATGATCTGCATGCACAGTATGAAAAGGTTTGGTTACTTTTTATATATACATCCCTTCGTGTTTACCACCAGGAGCTTTATGATGGGCGTACTCTAAACAGGAGGCGACATATTTTTTTACGAACCTGCGCATTTTTGGGAACTAAAAATGTTCTTTAATGCGGTGCAAAGTTTTCTTGAACCCCCAATGACCTAGGTCATCATGATTCATCTTCAAAACCTGCCATCTCACGCCTCGAGGTAACCATTTTATCTCTTCTCCTACTATACGACTCTATATAAACTCTGTCGTTTGAGTTTATAATTTTTGTATACATCCGTGGCTTTTTCAATAGATGGATCATCAGCAGACGGCACCGTTGATATCCAATCATAGTTCGATTTTTCGATTGCTAAGACATCTAGAACATGCTCTTCACTCACTGTGTTATTTATCGGGTTTCTGCTAAGGGCGTCTGCGTGCATCATGCGAGTTCCGGGACGATATTCTATAGTGCAGTCGTACTCCTGTAGCTGGATCCACCAGCGAGATATCCGGGGTATCAAGTCCCTTTTGGTTAACGTTGTTCTAAGCGCGTTACAGTCCGTGTAAATTTTAAAAGGTATTCCTATAAGATACACCCTGAACCTGCTTAACGAGGCGATAACCGCTAACGTCTCCAACTCATAAGAGTGTAGCTTACGTTCGTCGCTTGTCGTCTTTCGGCTAAAGTACGACACAGGTTGCAATACACTATTGGAGTTCCGTTGAAGCAATATACCTGCTAGACCTACCTTACATGCATCTGTGTGTAGTTCTACATCTGCCTTGGGGTCACACAGCGCAAGAATAGGTCGAACTGTTAGCAACTCTTTGACTTTTTCGAATGCTTGTTGAGCATCATTGTTCCACGACCATGCTACATTTTTCTTGCTTTAGTAGCTGTAATACTTCTTCCAGTCTCTGTAAACCTTCCTCGAAGTTCTTTGATGGGATCAATAATATATCGTCCATGTAAACGATGGCATACTTAATTTTAGCTTCCAATAGTATTTTATTTATGGTCCTCTTTTAAATATACTACACAATCTAGCATAGGACTAACAGTGGAAATTTGCACTGCGCGCATATTTGGGACGATCCTTTGAAATTTAATTTCCTCTGGGGTTTTAATTATCAAGATGTCTGGTCTTTCAGTGAAGGAATGGCCGTAGATCCGTTGACAGTGATGTCCATGACGTATTTATTAATTCCAACATCTTCAGTCATTACTTCTGAGATCTGCTTGTGATTAAGATCGTTACCCGAAGTAGCCGTAGTCTTAGTCTCAATTGTAGAGTAGAGTAAGGTGACCGAATCGATTGCACGCCGTGCACCTGGAGGGAGGTTTTTCGCACTTAAAGCTGCGGTGACCTACCTCGTCGCAATTATGGCATTTACCCGATGATGAAGCTTTATCACAGTTAAAACAGTCGTTACAGTTAAAACACCGAATTAACTGATTAAAATAATTACCTGATTTAGAAGAATCTGCTTTATTTGTGTTGACTGCGTATCTACCTTTCCGCATATTGTCAAGATCCCTGCATATACCTAAATTAACAGTTTTAAAATATTTAAGTACCTGTTCTGGTTCCCGACATTGAGCTGCTTGTGCGCCTACTTTTATAGCTCGATCCTCTACACCATGTAACAGACATGTTGCCTGTTTTCCGGATATTTTGCACCTATTTGACCTTTGCGTAGTAATAATGTTCTAATGACTCACCATATTTTACCCTTTTAGACAACATTTCGGTTAAGAGTTCGGCATAATCCTCTTTACATGGGAAAGATTCTATTAATTTCTTTTTCCATTTCAGCCACGTATGTAGTATCGGAGTTAAACCCTGATACCATGTTCTGGCTACGCCGGTTAATTTAGGCAATGAGTAGCGTATGATTTTCCTTTCTTCCCAACCATATATTTCGGCACACTCCTCCACTTTATTGATCCAAGTTAAAATAGATTGGTCGTTAGACCAAGGGTCGAACTCCGGTACCACATTCGTATTAAACGTTATTTTAGGTTTATCCGAACTCTTAACTTTTTCTAAAATAGCTAAAAATTTATCCATCATATATTCATCTTTACGTCTTAACGTTTTCGACCTTTTTGGAGGCGGCGACTGCCGACTGAACTCGAAGAATCGCTTGTTTCATTGTTTTCAGTTTCAGCGTGACGTCGCTTTGACCGTGATTTTCTGTTCCTTCTACTAGATTCTTTCCTTGACTCTCCTGTGCAACCATCCGTATCAGACATATTTCCTCCTCCATTTACATGTTCCGGTTCTTTTCTAAACTGTAACCTCAACCCCCCACCTGGGATTGAGTTCCTTAGATGAGACCCCCCACCTGGGGCCTCACCCCTCCTTAGGTGAGACTCCCCACCTGGAGCCTCACAACCTCCTTAGATGAGACCCCCCACCTGGGGCCTCACCCCTCCTTAGATGAGACTCCCCACCTGGAGCCTCACCCCTCCTTAGATGAGACCTCCCACCTGAGGTCTCACCCCTCCTTAGATGAGACTCCCCACCTGGAGCCTCACCCCTCCTTAGATGAGACCCCCCACCTGGAGCCTCACCCCTCTTTAGATGAGACCCCCCCACCTGGGGCCTCACCCCTTGCATATATGACCCATCACCTAGGGTATCCTTCCTTGACATCATCCCTCCACCTAGGGATTCTGTCCTTTGCCTTAACTCCCCACCTGGAGTTTTTTTTCTTTTAGACCCTTTACCTTGGGTATACTCGGTATCATTTTCCATTATCTGAAACTTTCAAGAACCCAGCTTAGAATTTTATATATATAAAAATAAAAAATTCGTACTATTTTAAAAGTTAATAAATTAGATACCTATTTTCGATTATCTATAAGTTTGAATAAATACGGTTAGTAATAATTTTTTTTTATTTTAACACGTGGTAATCTTTCTTAGATGTTAAAAATGTAAACAAAAAAAAAAATATCCAATAAATAAAAAATAAAAAAAAAGTGTATATAAAAAAAAACTAAAGTATCCAGAAGAATTAAAATATATAAATATAAATAATAAAAAAAAGAATCTCACATTAACACCAAATCGAGTTGAATTTATTTTTGTGATTCATTCAATGATAATTTTATACTATAGACCCTACAAAATCACCGCAAAAGGTGATCCGAATAATAGGCTACAACACTGAGTGAACACATGCACAATCCTGTCTTTATTTCTATTATGTACGTATGTATATCTATAGTTTTTACACTTTCTGAACAGACAACTCGACATTGTACGTATTTAGACGATATTTAAGTATAATTGGTTTAAATAATCGTTCATTGTTGACCACATCTAACATTGAATTGACTATAAATTTCCTCTTTTGAAAGCCTCATTTTTCATGCGTTAGTGAATTGTATTGGATTTATTACCTTCGAGTTACACTTAGTTTATTATTTTGCTTAGGTAGACAATGCTTTTATTTTTAAGTTTGAGTTTTAAGTTAGAATGCAAGTACTTACGTTTTTCCGAGCGCGTGGACGTAGCAAGAAAATGTAAATTTTCTTGATTATCCCACTTATGATCTGTAAGGTTCAGGCCAGTGTGGAAGTAAAACGTCGTAGTGCACAATAACAAATTTACTATTTATTCACTTATCTTAACTTAGTAACACTTTTTAGTAATCACTGCAAAATCTCAAGACTGAATGCCCGACTCGACCGCAGTCGTCGTACCCCCCTACCGACCCACACTTGGTCGGCCGTGATTGGTCGACGTCTGCGATTGTTCGTGCTCACTGATTGGTCGACATCAATTGACCATCTTTTTATTAAATAAGAGTCAAAAATAACACTTTTAGAATTGAAAGTACATATAACAGTTATTTAGTAGACATATAATTCTACGGAAACCTAACAATAATATTAGTAGGATAGGATAGGATTTTAGAACGGCTGAACCGATACTGGTGAGATGATGTGTGTGTTTCAGTACTTCTCTTTATGATCTACATACCATAATTGTAGAACCTGAGACCCTGAGTAGTTACTCAGGGTCTCAGGTTCTACAATTTTTCTCTTTGTCTATGATATATATCTTACCATTAAATTGTAAAATACGTTAGTTTATAATCTCACTCCTGATATAATGCGCCGTCATATTGTGAATATTGTGAACTGAAAATACTGATTACAATTTGACGTGTTATTTTTCGGTATATTAACGTTAAATTGTAATCAGTATTTTCAGTTCACAATATAACGGCAGATTGTAGTATCACGAGTGAGACTATAAACTAACGTATTTTACAATCTAACGGTAACATATACATATTTACAATACAATACAATTAATTAAACTAAAGGTTCTTGGACTTTCTTCTTTTTACATTTATTGCACATCAGAGCCGCCCCCCCCCCCCCCCATATTTTTGAAAGTAAGTTTTTCGTTATAAAACCCTATTAGCTATAGTTTTTCGTTATAAAAACCTATAATATATTTTTGTTACAGGAAACGGTGGAGATGGTAAGCGTAATTAGCAAGAATAGGAAGGCTAGAACAGTGTACAAAACAATAATTTCAACGTTTTTCTGGTAGTATGACTGATTTTAAGCCCTGATTTTAAGATTTTATTCTCATAGATACCGGATAAGCACAAAAAAATTCATCAAAATCGGTCAAGCCGTTTCGGAGGAGTATGGCAACGAAAACTATGACACGAGAATTTTATATATTAGATAAATAATATGTGTAAAAACGAGTTTTCTTTTATGTCGGTGAAAAGTACTTTGGTTTTTAAAAAGATACATATGTTAACTACTAAAACTTTTACTTTTTACTACTAATACTAACTTTTATTTTTTTTCAGTAACTGTTGTTGATCAACCAGGTGAGATAATAATTTTATTTGCTTATTTAATAATATAACTTGTAACTGTATTAGTAATTATAACGGCCTATTTGGGCCCATGGTTAAAGCTAGCCTATATGACTAATGGGTTCGAGTTTTGGGTCGGACTATATAATTTATTTTCTTTCTACGGCCGCGTAGCGCAGTAGGTAGTGACCCTGCTTTCTGCATCCACGGCCGTGGGTTCGATTCCCACAACTGGAAAATATTTGTGTGATGAACATGGGTGTTTTCCAGTGTCTGTGTGTATTTATACATTATATAAGTATTTATATGTAGTATATAATTGTATACTAATAGTATAATATCAACTATCTTACTGTCCCATGTCTCAGAGATTATGTTAAGCAGGTCGCCCACTGCAGACGAGAGTCGACTGCAGTGGGCGACCGCCGTCGACCGCCGCCGACAGTCGGCTGCCGCTGGCTGTCCTATAAAAAGGGCCTTAGATGCTCTAGGTTTAACGACGATCAATTTAATGCACTAATAATTTTTGTTTTTTTTTATAGGTATAGACGACTCTTTGCGTGTGGTCCAATCTTCAGAATAATGATTTTTCGTGGCTGAATATTTTCTCTTTAGAATTTTCCCACTAAGTGGGGTTCACTTTTTTGCCTGAATTGTTTTCTGTAAATTATTATACTTTTGATAAAATAATAATAAAAATATGTAAACTTACCTATTCCATATACTTATTACGTACTTTTTATTTTACAAAATTCATCGAAACAAATCGTAAAAAAAGTAAGATGCTACCAAAAAATGGACAGGGAGAAAAGACACACATCTCTCACACAACACACAATCACAGCCCTTGACTGTGATCTCGCCTGATGATGACGACACATTCCAAGATAGAAGCGGGCTTACTAGAAAGAGGTACCTACAAGTTTATTAAACGCATACCTCTGGCGGTAACCTACCCAAAATTACTGATAGATAGCTATCCTCGCTTATCAGTAACGTTCAAACTATCTTTACATAGTCCAACTATCTGTCAGTGGGTTATTAAAAAGCAGATAAGAACTGAAAGATATATTTTCTTAACTTTAGTAAACGAAATGGCGGATTGATAGATAGGTTATTGAAAACGGCCGTAAATCACTTAGCGGTTCGCCTTTGCCGGTAGGGTGGTAACTAGCCATCGATATACCACCAGACGAAGCACAATTTTTTTTATTTTTTTTTTATTCTTTACAAGTTAGCCCTTGACTACAATCTCACCTGATGGTAAGTGATGATGCAATCTAAGATGGAAGTGGGGTAACTTGTTAGGAGGAGGATGAAAATCCACAACCCCCTTTCGGTTTCTACACGGCATCGTACCGGAACGCTAAATCGCTTGGCGGTACGTCTTTGCCGGTAGGGTGTTAACTAGTCACGGCGGAAGCCTCCCACCAGCCAGACCTAGACCAATTAAGAAAATCTCAATCGGCCCAGCCGGGGATCGAACCCAGGACCTCCGTCTTGTAAATCCACCGCGCATGCCACTGCGCCACGGAGCCCGTCAAAAATATAATAAGGGTATATTTATGGTCAATACAAATAAATACACCCGGGTAACATAACCCGGGACATTTTCGGAGTTTTTCTCTCTGCCTCATGATAAATCTATAAGTAGGTACTAAGATTATAAAGAGTTAAAGTTTGTGGAGTTGTAGTCGGTAATCCCTGGATCCAATGATAATTTAATACTATAGATCGGTTACGACATACTCCGCACCGCAAAAAGTGATCCGTATAATAGGCTACAACACTGAGCGCACACATGCACAATTTTGTCTTTAATTCCATTATATATTTATGTATATATAGTTTTTACATTTCCTGAACACACAACTCGATATTGTAGACGATATTTAGGTATTATTTATTTAAATAACCTTCATTGTTGACCACAACTAACATTGAGTTGTGTATAAATTTCCTCTTTAGAGCGCCTCACTTTTCATGCGCCAGTAACATCTAACAGTATTTAATATCATTGCCTGGATCTAATAAATCGATTTTGAAAATTCTTTTACCACCAGAAAGCCACGTAATAAGTGAGTGTTATAGGCTATATTTAATCCCCGTATTCTCACGGTAATGGGAATAACAAGGGTGAACCGGGGCGGCGCGGCGGCTAGTCTATGATAAAGATATTCGTCTCATACTTTATCATAGTTGTTCGTATTTTTTCGTACGATAAATGTGTCGACCTCAAATAATATGAGGACACGAGGTCAAGACCGCCGCATCCGCCGGGAGCGCGCTTGATTGATAGATTTACACTGAACAATACCTATGATGTAACTCTTCTGTGTAGGCACAGAGCAAAGATGATACAGAGTGAGTCTTTACAAGCAGCGTGGTGAAGCCGGTGAAACCCATACAACCCTTCAAACGTCACGCGTCTCCTTGACATCGGCATGTATAAATATTTTTCATAATTTGTATTTCAAAATTTTACACTAACAATATTTACGTAAATTAATATAATAATCAATTATGACCAATAAAAAAAACTCCATCTTATTTCTTTAGTTTTTGTAAACAGTTTTTAAAATATTTAAAAACATAAGACTCCATTTTTCTTGAATAATATTAAAAATTATGATGCGATGCGAGATGCGACGCTTCGTGTGGTACTGACTCGAGAATGTATTTGTTTTTGAATATTGTATTTGGAGCAGCTACGACAACGTCCGTGCGCTCCATCTGCCCATTATTCTTAATCTGTGTGGGTAGGTATATGTATATATCCCACCTTTACAGTGTATTAGGCTAGTTGATACTTTTTTTAAATGGTCTTTTAATGCTCACATTACATAAAAATCGATGTCGACTTTCAACCCCTATTTCAAAATATTATATTTAATAGCAGACCCGGTCAAGGTTCGCTTTCACTTATGTGCACTTCTTCCCTACCCCTAACTTACCTTACTACCAACCTAAACCTACCCAACCCTACCCTACTCAACCCTGCCCCTAATCCTACCCTACCCCTGCTTTACCTCTACTCTACTCCTACCCTACCCCAATACTACCCTACCCGTACCCTACCACTACTCTACCCTACCCTACCCTACACCTTCCCTACCTTACCCCTACCCTACACCTATCCTATCCCTACCCTACCTAATAAAATAATTTTATAAGTCGGTCACATTGCCACTTCAGCTTCGCAACTCGTTGAGCTATGTCGGTTACGTTGGTTCTTCTGCGGATCCCCTCATTTCTGATTCGATCACGCAGAGATACTCCTAACATAGCTCGTTCCATCGTCCGCTGTGTGACTCTGAGCCTTCTTATGAGGTCCATAGTTAGCGACCAAGTCTCGAAGAAGCCACCACACGGGAAATACCACGATTAAAATCATAAACTTTTAGGATTTAAAGACAGTTCTTTTCCGAGGTTCTTTCAGGAACGGCTTTAATTAATACGACACTGTCTTGGCACCGCCTTCAAAGTGATCAGAAGGTAGCACATGATGGTATTTTTCGCTGTTTAGTTTATTTTTGTGATTTTTAAGTCGGTTCAATTTTTTTGTTAAAAAAAATTTATTTTTCTGTTATTAGTGTGTAGGGCATTTAATTTTCATTAAAATCGGTTCAGTAGTTAAACGAAATTGCCCGTAGTAGCGCGCTGGTGATATATCTAATAGTGTAAAATCTTTGCCTCATTTTATAAAAGCTTCTTTGTCAGCACATGCTCCTACCGTATGGTCCGTATGTAAGTACGGAAGTCAATCATTGAGTTTGGACCGTGGTGGCTTTGAAAGGTAGCAAGCAGGTTCCTTAATAGTCTAAATATAAATAATATAGCCAAGCATTAAGTTCTACTAAAATGAAACTTATAAAATACCTTGATAAGTTAAGAAGTACTCCTACCGTTTTACTAATATCAAAAGCGCTGTAACGAACTCACACTCCTACAATAATAATTATATTTAAATGGATACCAATACCATTTAAATATTATTTCTTCGTATTCGTCTTTTTCGTATTCGTCCGCGTCAATCTCTGTTTAACACAAATCACAAGGTACCATGTTTTTTTCCCGGGATGATTGCCTATGTGTTAATCCAGAGTAAACCTATTTCCATTCCAAATTACGCCAAATCGGTTCAGTAGTAACCAAATATACTACCAATATAAAACTATAACATCCAAGTACCAATTGCTATTTAGAGAGTAATAGTCGACCAACTTGAAAAACGTAATTCGAAATCGAAAATTTCATACTAATTCCATTATTAATTAAAAAGATAAAGTTGTCAGTAAGGTCTGAGTCTGTTAAAACTAGAAAGCTGAAATTTGGTATAATTGGTGTGTATATTTTTGGGGTTCCTTCCCTACATGCAAAGTGAGGATGAATGTTTTATCATGGCGTGGGGTATCGTTATTTTTGAGAATTACTGACGGGGTTAAAGTGCTAACTTAATCTACGGAACTCTACACGCGTGGCGTTTTTATTCAGGTTACATTTATACAAATTGGTATATGTACTTGAAAATATACTAAAAATAATATTATTTAATATTTTTATAAACTCTACCCCTAAAGAGTTAAAAAGGGGTTGAAATATGTTTCATATAAATCATTAATGTTTTAAGGTATTTTTTTTGTAAAACGATTAATGGACTATTTATTATAGTATATATATTTATAAAACATGCGAAAATATTAACCGAAAGGGGTGAAATAGGGGTTGAAAGTTTACATCGATTTTCACGTGGACGAAGTCGCGGGTATTCGCTAGTTAAGAACAAGAAGACCTTCGTGGTTGGGTGTTGATGCATGAGGCCTATTTCCAGCAGTGAAAGTACATCGGCTGTTAATGATTATGATAATTCATCATCATAATGATGATGATAATGATTATGATGATAAGGATTATGATAATGATGATTATGATGATAATAAAATGTTTCGATGTCTATAATTACGATTGAATGGAAAACGAAGCCTTGAAGTGTTTCGTATAATTTCTTTGTCAATTTATCTACTTAGCCCTCATTCGCACGAGAGTTTTTTCAACGGACGTTAAAAAGCGTTCAAATACAACAAATGCATTCCCAAGTATTTGTTCACACGACAGCGTTTTTAAAACACGACGTTTTTTTGAGCAGTGTTGCATTTTCAATTTTGGGAAATAGACCTTCATTTGACTATATTTCAAACGCTTTTTTAACGTTCTTAAAAAAAAAAAAACTCTCGTGCGAATGAGTGCTTACCTATGTGTCAAACCAGCGGTATACTGCTCAACTTAATCTTTGCACCATTATACAGGAAGAAAATTTTTTTAGTGCGGATATTTTTATATTTTGTACATAAACAAAATTTAATGATCACGTATTTTTTCTTTTTTTTTTTAACTCAAAAATAACAAAATTATCGTTAGCTAAAGTTATTTACTTCTGAACAGAATTTTAGGGTCACCCTATTGTGCGTTTATTTTATTTTCGTTTGATACCTAAAGGACGTCACCAGATCACTTTTAAGCTGAATATATCTTGTTTAGTAATAATATGTACATTATTTTGTTATTTTAGAGACATAAATTAAAAAAAAAATTACATAAAATGTATTGAACTGTTAGTACGTTAGTAGTAGATTTATATTCTATTAATGATACAGAACCACGAAAAAAAATATCCGCACTAAAGACCGAATCACCCTGTATACGATTAAGTTGGTAATTTTCATGATAGCATGCTATTATCTTATTACTAGCTGACGCCCGCGACTTCGTCCGTGTGGAATTCAATTTTCACAAAACCTGCGGGAACCGTGGATTTTTCAGGGATAAAAAGAAGCCTATGTGTTAATCCAGGCTATAATATATCTCAATACCAAATTTCAGCTAATTCGGTTCAGTAGTCAAGGCGTGAAAGAGTAACAAACTTTCATATCATTAAAATCATCAGTTTTCGCAAATCTTGGAAAACCATGGATTTTTCGGGATAAAAAGTAGCCTATGGGTTAATCCAGAGTAAAATATATTTCTATTCCAAATTATAGCCAAATCGCTTCAGTAGTAGCGGCGTTAATGAGTAACAAACATCCAAACATTCGTACAAACTTTCGCGTTTATAATATAAGTAGGATAGTAGGATGTGATAGCCCAGTGTATATGACATCTGCCTTCGATTCGGAGGGCGTAGGTTTGAATCCGGTCCGAATGTATCTCCAACTTTTCAGTTATGTTCCATTCCAAATATCTGTTCTATGGAAACTTACTTGGGGACGATTATCGAGGCCAAAGCTATTGGGACAGTGGCAGCTGCAATCAATTATATCTATTATCGACTATTATTTTCCTTATAGGTACCTATTCTGTTTAACTTATATTGTAATAATCATTAACTGTCTGTTTGTTTACTGGAAAGCTGCTTGTACACTTTAAAGAAAATTCTTGTGTGTAGAAGACAAAACCACATTTATAGGTACAACAACTTTAAAAATACAAATTTTTGAAACTTTTTTTTAAAGAACACAAAGTACTTGTACCTAATTTATATACTAATATGAAAAACTGAAATCAGAATGTTTTAAAAGTATAAATAAATTAAAGTGTGTTTTTGTTTCAATGAATATTACTTACTTACCTACTTATTTCAAAAAGCGTTTTTTTCTAGCTGCCTGATAATTTTGGCTAATCTCTGGCTGCACTGATTTTTCCAGAACTTTCACTGGCAGATATCTAATGTTATAAGAAATAAATAACATAAGCTATTTTTCATACCCATGTTCTAACGAGACCGGAGAATACGCGGTCAACGAAAAACCGCAGGACGTTAGTTGTATATGAAAATCGTTTGAATAATACGCATGTGCGATTCTGCATACATCATTAAGTTAAATGAAAAAAAAATCTCATAACAATGAATCACTGACAAGAAGCAATGCGAGAAAGAACGCTCATACAAACTCCAACAGTAAATAACTTTACGCAAACCGTGCAACTCGCGATAAGAAACAATACAGTTAAGTGTATTAAAAATACATTGCCTCTTATTGTGCCAAATGAAGCTGCTTCAATCAATCCAATGACATCACACACTAAAAGAGATACAACTGGCTTAATTGGGAACGACGTTAGACATCGGTCCAGGCGCTTGCGCCAGCGACTGTGACAATCTCGAAAGCAATACTCGTGTCACGTGCGAGTTCTAGATACGCTGCAGTAATTAAAATGTCCACATACATCATAGGCTTCATATGCGCATTGATCCTGGTAAGAAATAAGAATTCCTTATTTTCACATTTAAAAATCTAATAAGAATTTTCAATATCGCACATTATTTGTTTTTAGGCAGCATTTATAATCGCTTGGATAACGTTCTGCATGTTTTGCAAAGAGCGTCACAAATCGGAGTCCTACCAGTACGACATATCAGATTTGCGGAGGAGAAATTACGAACTCGCTCAGGAACAAATGGAAGAAAACGTTAACACTAAGGAAGTAACAGCGGGTATCTTCATAATGCCGTCACGTCATAAAGATGATTACAGTTACGATAAAAGACCGGATTATCCTGAGGGAACTTTGGCGAATTTTCAACCCGCTACTGATAAATTGATAGAGATTATAGATACTCCGAGTCCCAGTGAGGAACGCAAATGTGTCGGCTTCGATCTCGACTCCTCTGCCCCGTATCATAGTGACGTATGACGTTACACAACCATTGTTAGTTGATTACAATACACAGTACACCATTGTAGCACTGTACAATAATGTTAACAGTCTTGTTTTGTTGCATTACCTATATTTTAAGTATACACACTGTTTTAGTAATAAAAGATTTTATACACTTTATATTTCGGTAATTATTTCCAATTATATTATTGTTACCTCGTTTATTATTTGTCAAAATGCCATTAGTAATGTAATTAAATAGTCATTAATAAACCAAGTCATATTTACCACCGATAATACTTACCAACAAGATTTAAAAAATGTTGCAATGATTTCGTCTGCTGTTAATATTTTGTTAGAACTTACTTCATTGTTATTATCTAGTTTTCAATTTATTCCAAATCAGTTTAGCGCATTAACTCGTACTACGTACATAGTTAAGTACTAACACCTACATAGCTATATCTACAACCAATCATCACATTATGTCCCATTTTTGTATGATTTATTAAAAATTTATACAATTATAAATATATTTGTCAATGTTAACATTGATAGGAATTACTAGACAGTTTGTTAACAGGTGTTTTAATACAAGGAAATGAAATAAAAGATTTTTAGTATTTTATTTTTTCTTAAATCTTCTTAAATTAATCAAATACATTATTAAAATAAATCAATCAAACAAAAAGTTTTGGCAACACAAAGTTTAATACAGTTTCAATCTGAGAATAATTAGAAACAACTCTTAATAATTCATCAATAATTAAAAGACTTTATTATTTCTTCATTCATATAGGAAATTAAATTTTCTTCAGTAACGTGCTCTCAAAATGGTCTGTACCCTTTTTTGTCATAAAAATCTTGTTATTTCTGTATAAATTTAAATTAATTATCATAGTTATTTATTTGTTACTGTTCTTTATTGTATCTGTGTCTCCTTTCCTATCCTATAACCCAGATTATGTTCTACCAGTTTTTACTCGGTGCGATTGCATTACGTGACCTCCACAACCGGTAAGGTTACTCGCCTCAGTGTGCTAACTCGTCAGTCTTGTATTAGAATGATACGAATGACAGCCATCGTACTATGATGTGATGCAAATCTGCCTGACCTTACATAATATAGAAAACTGGAAGATACACATCCTTTTACGTACGTAGTTCGAAATATGTCACGCCCGTAGCCTACTGTATATTGTTTCGATAGTTTTTTTTTTTAATTAACTTAGCGCTTTTCAGCGATTCTATGAAGGTCACTAATTTAAAGTTGTAAATAAAGTGGAAATGTATGTCTAAATTTAAGAAATGTGGATTAAAAATATTGACAGTCATTTAATGATCCTGTTTTTTTATCATTATTATTTATTATTAAGTTGCCTATATTTATTACTGTTTATTTATAAAAGGTTCTTTACTTTGGTAACTACTAAAATATTATTAATCAAAATCCAATGGAACGTTACCTTTGATCCGGCTTTGAGTTTTGTTTCATTGAGATCGGACGAAAGGAAATAATTATTACAATAATCTTTTTAACATTAAATTGGAAGCGACTTCAAACGCGTATCTTTTTTTTAAGTCGGTTAAAAATAAAAGATAATACCTGTTTACTGAATTTTGCTGGGGTACGTATACCTTTATGGAAACAAAAAATCATGACCAATAAGGATCAGTCTTCCCGTACAAGCTTTCCTATGAAAGTGTATAAAACTTTGTGACCTTATTACTTTTTGTGTTTAATACTATTATTTTATTTAAACTCATATTAAAATAAAAAACAAGAGCTCCCAATTGTATTAGTCTGCAAGACCTTTTACCCCATCTGCTATTTTGTCCACAAAACTCTTCTCCGTAGGCTTAAATACATGAACTACTGCATCTCCGGCATCTGATAAGGTCTTCACGACATCACTCCAAGCCTGTTTCATGGATTCCATCACATCTCGTTTTAAACGGACCTCGGATTCTGATGGTAGTGCTGATATGAATACAGCAAAACACTGTAAAGAAGTGCGTTTAAATAACATACGAGGTATACCTGACAATATTTAAGTAAACGAAAAGGGCTCTTGCCACCATAAATATTCCTGCGCTAATCAAGCCCTCATGAATAAGGCGGGATGATGGCAAGAGACCTGATGGATTGACGCTGGTTCACTAGGAAATGGGGCGGGCCCTAATGTGGGACGCTACATGCGTTGACACATTAGCACCGTGTCATATCAGGGAGACAGAATCAAGACCGGGAGCCGCAGCAGAAAAAGTGAAACCGGTAAACGGCTCAAGTATGCCTCTCTGGCAGAGAGTTACATTTTTATATTATACATTTTACACTGTAACTTTTGCCGTGGAGACCCTTGGGCCATGGAGTCGCAGTGCCAAAAAAATTTTACCGAATCATTTCACCGCGGCTAGTTGCCTCGACTGGTGACAGAAGGGCTGGCTCATTTTTCGCGCAAATGATCAGCCTGACTGTCCAGCGCGGAAATGCAGACAGTATTCTTGCCACCATTCCACGTGGGCATGATTTGTATAGTTATTAGGATAAGTTAGCTTAAGTTCCTTATTGTATTCTTTCTCAATAAAAAAAAAGTAAACGATAAAATAATAAATTTAAAAATGTCAGAAGCTATTTTCATCAGACAATTTTGCTTAGAAGTGATTTTGCCATTCGTAAAACTAAAGTAGCCCGCCAAAGTACGCCAAAGGCCAAAGTAGCCAAATAAACTCTTAAAAAGTACACATTTTTTTTCGTGATAAGATTATTTGTTTTTAATAACTACTTTATGTTAGTTACTAATACTATATGTATATCATACTTTAATGTTACTTAACAAAATAAGAAGTAGACAAAGAAATGAAAGTCAATATGAAGAACGTGATGTGCAAGACATTAATGAAATATAAGAATATAAATGGAAATACAATCAGTTGTTTGTAGATAAAGTGAGACGAAAAAAATAAACTATCTAAAATACGTGATTGATGAAAATATGAAAATAGTACTTACAAGACATAATAATATAGAAAGCCGATAATCCATTTTTAAATCAAGGGATTTCACTTGAGAAAGAAAATTAATATTTCAGTCGGGTGGTGTCAATAGAGTCAGATGTCCTACTGGATATGTTGCATCAACAGGAAATCATGAATTTGCTGTGGTCACGCACGTGTGTCGAATAAGCGTGCACACCAAATAACACACAAATAACAAGGGGTAATAGGCATATGACGCACAAGGGCTGCTACATTGGATTTCGAGCAATATCTCAGTCTAATGTTCAGTCAAAAGAGCAATTTTAAACCATTTAACGAACTAGTAAATCGACTACTCTGAAACGAAACTTTATAAGTGACAATCTAAAAATAATATTTTCAGGCTACAATTTTCATGATTTGTTTTATAGATCACGGAATAAACAGCTGGCTGATATATAGATGAAAATTGTATCTGCCTAAAATAAAGCAAAACATCGCAGAACAATATTTACTAGGAATATTAACTACAATGCCCTGTGTCAACTATAATACCTAAATATGTATGTACACAATACACATGTAGTTTCTCTAATTCCACTGGCAAAACTATCTTTCAAAACGCAATACAGCAATGCTGCTTGGTGCCAGAAATATAAATATGGAGATTTTACTTAAACATGGTATGGAGATTTACGGCGACATAGCTCACTATAGGCTACTTTTGAAGAATTGTTAACGATCCTCTCCAACAATTTTCAGAAGGCAAATTATCTTGTGATCAGACGCAAGATTAGAAGATGTCTTGAAAAGAAAACGCCCACCGCTATGGTTCGTTTCATTCATAGTTTTATTCGATCCGCCATCACAATTTTAGCAGCATGCTCATTAATTAAATATTTTGTTGAACCCAAGGACAATCTTTTTCTTTAGTCGTTGACATTTTTCCCTTAGTATTTAGTATATTCATAGTCATTTGCCGTAAGATAGTTATTTTTTTACTTTTAAGAATGCCACTTGCTAGGTTCTATTTTGATTGTGTAAAACAATAAATTACAATATGAACGCCTGATAAATTGCCTATCGTGACATGCTTGAACAAATGCGATATTAAAAACACTTCCATTGTTTTCAATCTTTGTAATGCACAAAGATATGAACTTATTCCTATGTATACATCTAAATGGCTTTAATAATATGTAAAAGTATCGCCGATATACCTATTAAATTGTGTAGTTACTTCATCATCATCATCATATCAGCCAATGCACAGGACATAGGCCTTTTGTAGGGACTTCCAAACATCACGATCCTTGATGCCACTTGCATCCAGCTAATCCCTGCGACTCGCTTGATGTCGTCAATCCACCTGGTGCAGTTACTTAGTTCAATTAAATAGTGTTGATCACTGATTTTGTTAATCAAAGAATACTTTAACCAAACTAGTGAGATGAAAAGTATAAATTTCTGAATAAACTCAGATCAGCTTCGGTTTTTTTCATGTTGTGTTGCATAAGTTATGTTGTGTTTTACTAGCTTGCGTTTCACTACAAGCATGTCTGATGGACATGCTTGTAACATATGCATCAGGAAACAAAATCGTCGAAAGGGCATTCCACATCTAAGCAGTTCTCATTAGAAACGTTGATGCAAAACGTTTCGTGCGGGTCGACTGGATGTCGACAACAAAAGGATGCCATTGATAAGGCTAGTTATACCATTTCGGAAACGACGTATCCAAGTAAGCTAAGCTAAGAGATTAAGTATTCAAATAGGTACTACGTGTAATACTTACACACTGGCTGGCTGAATGTATTCTGAGATCGCAGTCAAAAATTTTCTTTTAGATCGTTACACGGGATCTGCTTTCCCCACGGAAATAAGAAGCGTTAGCTTTAATATGTGTTTTAAATTCTGTGGCTTTCCCAAATAATCTCGCCACTTCGAACGTTGATAGCTTGCGCGCACAAAAAGTTTGCGCGTGGCCAAAATCGAAACTATACTAATAGCATTAACAACTGAGTCTTAGGGCCATAAATCATTTCTCTATATCTATCTCGCTTGCACTTATGGGTCTTATGGAGCCGTCTAGTGAAGGGTGTAACAATGAAAGACATATTATCGATAAGTAAAGTTTATTATCGTATCTTGTTCACAAAATTAAAAGAATTAACAATATTTGATTTAATATAATACATATTTCATATTATATAATTATTAACTAAATAAAATTAATCTTCATCTGAGTCTTCATCATCAGAATCTTCGTCTTCTGCCAAATTTATTATATATTAGTATCCATAGTGCGCAACGAGTAACACATGAATGTATTTATTTAATTGCAGTAAACACATTTATAGCAAAAAAAATACGCAATGCAATTACATTAGAAACCGACCAATCAGAATCGTCCAAATCATTATTGACTCATCATTAGCACGTGCGCAGGTAGCCGTTTATCGATAATTAGGGTGCGCAGGTAGGCGCGCTGCACATTCCTATCTTTTTTGACTTTTATGACCGGACGACTCAGATGATAATGCGCATACTATAATCAAAAGTGCTGCCATCTTATCGTCTATCTCTTTCTATCTCTTGGCGGGTAAGAGAGATCACTAACGCTGGCAGCGTAATTGCGCGGCCAGTCGCGCGCAGACCTATCTTGCGCGCACTATTTTCGTCTTATTCAGAGAGAAGTCCAATTACAATTCTTTTAAAAGTCCAATTCTTTTAAGTCGACGACCTCTGTGATGCGATGGATGTACGAGTATAAGATGGAGGTCCTGGGCTTGATCCCCGGCTATGATTGAACTATTCTTAATTGGTCCAGGTCTGGTTGGTGGGAGGCTTCGGTCGTTCCATGCTAGAGGTCCTGTCCAGCTGTGGACGTCTATCTGCTGATAGTGATGATGATTATGATGATAATGATGATGATGATGATGAGTGCTTTTTTTATTCTAAGACATGTTAGCCCTTTACTGCGATCGCACCTGATGTTAAATGACAATGCAAGATGAGAGCGCACTTAGAAGTTTATTCTACCTATATCTTTGATGTTTTTTACGCGGCAGCGTACTAGAACGCGAAATCGCTTGTTGATACGTATTTGACAGTAGAGTGGTAACTAATAACCATGGCCGAAGTCTACCACAAGACCAGACCAGTCAATTTAGAAACGAGAGAAAGGGAAGCCAAACACAGCGGCGCTGTAATGCGTTACGTTACCGCGCCACTCTGTTTTGAGCGGCTTACTCTCAAGTTATCACTTCATTATTAACAGACCCTGGCTAGAAATCGAACCCAAAAGTTAAAAAACACATAAATGACATGTAGACGGCAAGTTTTCCTCCTATTTTGAAAGTCCCTTAAAAATATGCCAGCGAAAATTTCATTCGTGATACCCTCACGTACGTTTTAAATTAGGTAATGACTACCCACCGGAGGTGACGAAGCTGTTGTCTGGTGTGACCACGTCGGTATGCAAACGCGGATAAGTCCTGATCCTTTTCTATGAATTTCTTGATTTAAATGGTAACCTCATCTTACGTAAAGTCTACGCAAAAGATATTTTAGTGCACAAGTATTTTATATTAGCGTTCTCCTGCGACTTCGTCTGCGTACAATTAGTGTAAGCTTTAATCCCCATTTATTTATCATTACATTTTAACGGTAGTCAATGTACCCATTACCGTGATCATAACTTTTTTCAATTCTTGTCTTATATTACAACCTTAACTTTATTTGTTTTGGTTATATATTACAATTTAACCAATCAGTTATTGACCATTTTCAACACAACTTGAAAAATGGCTGGTTTTTATACAAATTTCAACCCCTTTCTACCCTTAGTTGTTGAATTGCAATAATTCTTGAACAACATTACATTATGTAATCCAAACAAACTTTCACCCACTATTTCGCCGCATTCTATTTTTATTTTGTGGACGAAAAGTTGCCTACGTTCTGCTCGAGGAACTCATTTACTATGATACCAAATTCATCTTGATTGGTTTAGCGATGAAAAGGTAACAGACAGACATACTTTCACATTTATAATATTAAGTATAGATACTTACTCGTATGCACAAACTCAGGTGAGCTCTGTATTCCTTAAGTTTTTTGTGACCCATCTATTACTTCTAGTTACTACTAGACGAGGCTATCTTTGATCTATCTTAACCTACTTGAATTTTACTGACAGTAACAGTTTGAGACAGTTACACAAAACTACCTTTATTTAGGTTATCTAGTTAGGTTAACAAGTGGTACATGTCTCGCATTAAGAGGTCCTAGACTAATCCTCAGGCTTTTTTTTAATTAGTTCTGGTTTAGACTAGGGGATAGGATATGCTTCAACTAGTGTGTATAGCTGCATCATTAAAGCTAAGGCCTAGTTCGGACGCATTTTAGTCAAGTAGCATACTAAATTACTTGCTGCCGCCCAATAATTGTTCGTACTCGGCTAAAATATTAAGTATTAATAAAATATTAATCCGAACTAGGCGTAAGCGCTGATTTGGAGATGAATAAAATTTATTTTTATTATATTTGTATAATGTAATTATTTTAATCATCGTTAATAATAAATATTGATATTTGTCTTATTTGGATGCTCCTAATAAGACAAGTTGAAAAGCAGCCTGCAGTATCCCGGAAAATTTACAGCAAATGTGGTCAACCTGTGATCCGGCTCATTGAATTGTTCTCGATGAGTAAAGTAATAATACTCTTTAGCTTCTCACTTTGTCAGCTAAGGCCAGCCAATAACATTGGAGTCTGACCAACGATGCATGAGATTTTAGGCTCGACACACTCGAGCCACCGACTACTAATACCATCTTTGCTATAAGGGCACATGGGGCCCGTGCCTAGGGCCCCCATACTCAGGGGGCCCTGAAGGACTGACAATATCAATATCCCTCAAAATATTGACTTTAAGGATATACCTAAATATTTAATACAACTGAAATCGCAAAAGAAACCGTTATCGAAAACGTAATCAAAAAATCATTTAAATATCATGCTATATTTGATATAATAAGTGATCAATAAAATTTGTTTATTTTTTTACACTTAGTACCGCTTTCAAACTGATCGCACTGAGCAAACTGAGAAGGTAGCGATATACGATATTATTTTTCGCATTTTAGTTTAGTGAAAACATTTTTATAATTTTGAAGTTTTTTTTGTACGTACGTTCGGAACATTAATAATCAAGGTATTTGTCTAGCAGGTAATCTGCTTTCATAGTTGAACATGTTCGTTACTTGAAAAATTATCAGTCAATATTATTTGTAAGAGTTAAACAATTGAATTTTTTGTAAATTGTTTTTAATGCATTATTATTCCGTTATACCTACAACTTACAGATCATATTGCAGATTAATTAAGTATCTACAGGAAAATGAAGTAGGTATATATAAATAATGATTCTATTAAGCAGCCGCACCATCAGCAGCATCAGCAGCTTCATCACCATCATCAGGAGTTGCCCCAACTTTAACTGCTGCGATACCGTCGACAACGACTTTAACAACAAGGTCCCCCATTTGGTCGAGGAGGCTTCTCTCAATGCGAGCACAATCAAGAGACTGCATTACGCACATAACTAAAGCTACACAGACGATAATCTGTAACAAACAAATGTCGGAGTATAAGAAATGAGAGGAGTCACGCACTTGTGAACGATGTGTGTAGGGTAAAGACGCCTATGACAGATATCTAACACTCCCCTTTTTCACTCAAGTCTCTCTCCCCGCCTATCCCATAACAACCCAGGATTATTATTCAATAAAGGTATAGACGGATCGAACGCCACGGCAAGGATGAGTTAGAGCGCGACTCATGGCGACCGATCAAATAACTTACTCGCGCCGAGTGTATATTATTGTATATTATTGTTGACGGCCTCCGTGGCGCAGTGGTTTGCGCGGTGGATTTACAAAACGGAGGTCCTGGGTTCGATCCCCGGCTGGGCAGATTGAGATTTTCTTAATTTGTCCAAATCTGGCTGGTAGGAGGCTTTGGCCGTGGCTAGTTACCACCCTACCGGCAAAGACGTACCGCCAAGCGATTTAGCGTTCCGGTACGATGCCGTGTAGGAACCGAAAGGGGTGTGGATTTTCATCCTCCGCCTAACAAGTTAGCCCGCTTCCATCTTAGACTGAATCATCACGTACCATCAGGTGAGATTGTAGTCAAGGGCTAACTTGTAAAAAATAAAAAAAAATAAAAATTATACAAAAATCTATTGATCACTTTGACTGAGTGCTAGTGCTTTTGCTCAATTAATTTAAGACATACCTATCGTAAAGATTTTTGTATCTCTGACATTCTTTTTGTCTTTCATGTGGTTTTTTTCAGTGCCAACTAAAATCTACATTCACTTCTTGTGACTTCATTGTGATCAGTAGGTAGTAAGTATAATACAGTTATTTTTTACTTTTTAGTTCGTGGGTGCGTTTATGTTTTGAAGTCGGTTTTAGTGTTTTAAAAAGTATTTACTTTAAAACTTTTAGTGTAAACAAAATTCACCCTAACTTTCATTGCAATTTAGCATTAACGAAAATTTCGACTTTCGAAGGGATCTTTACACGAACCATTTGAGGCCACTTTTGTGTCCTTTAAATTTCAAAATATATTTAACATGAAACCATGAAATTTGGTTTACAAATTAAATCCCGTAAGCTTATATCAAATACCAAATAAGTACCAATTTCATAAATACCACCAGTTATTAAGATATTAAAAATCGTAAAATTTAAAATGTATTATCTATAAATGTTTAGATCCAAATGTTTACATACTTCTAGATGACGTAGATAGATGAAATTTGATATCCAGGTAATGGAGAATATTCATTATTTTTAAATGTTAGCTTTCTGTATTCTTCGTTGAAAATAAAAAATACTTGTGAAATAATTATTTCGATACGTTAGTTCCCGAGATATAGAAATTTAAAATTAACGTGCGACGATCAGCTCGCGTTTAACGCCGTGATGTCATCGCCCGACATTTTCGTAGCCGGTATAGGCAATTTCGTACTTCTGCCTTATTTACTGACGAACTATATTAATCGAATACGTGAGTCAAACTTACTTTGATGCTTTTCATGTTGAGGGCAAATGAAAATTCCTATCAAAAGTTACTTGTGCTTAAGACTTACTGCCTTTACAAAGATGTAATTGCTCCAAGGGTTTTTATAGTGGGTAAAAATTCCAGTTTTCTTAACAGTAAGGCATTAATTACAAAAAAGATACTTAAACAAGTTTTATTAATCATATCTCTCAAGAATTTTTTAAATTACAGGCAAGTCGTATGACTTGTCCTATCTGAAAATTGGAATACAATTAGTGATCCTTATTTCTTTTTATTTTATCCAGGGTGTCCCGTAATTAATGAATAAAACGCAAATAATTGACAACCTAATCATCAAAACTAATATTTTTATTATTACTTATTTTTATTTTTGAAAAAAATCCCTAGGGTGACCAAATTATATTCCTTTTTCGGATTTCTCAAATATTTCTATTCTTGAATCAGTTTTTTCAATGCTTACCAGCCACATTGAAACTACAAAGACTAGACACAAGTTTTTTACCAATTTAAACACCTCGATAAGTGTACAAGTTTTTAAAATTATGGCAAGTACACTCTAATTCCAGGGAATTTTTTCTACGGCACCGGACTAGGCCCTTCTGGCTCGATGACTGGCTGTACCAAATGAGGTTCGAGATTTCTTGTACCAAATGAGGTTCGAGATTTCTTGTATCAAATGAGGTTCGAGATTTCTTGTACCAAATGAGGTTCGAGATTTCTTGTACCAAATGAGGTTCGAGATTTCTTGTACCAAATGAGGTTCGAGATTTCTTGTACCAAATGAGGTTCGAGATTTCTTGTTTCAAATGAGGTTCGAGATTTCTTGTACCAAATGAGGTTCGAGATTTTTTCCGACCACCAGTACACACCTGCGGCGATGCCATCCGCGGGATCTCGTATACAGTCAAAGGGGATTGGCCATCACCGGCCCAGACCTACCCTAACCACCCGGCAGCTTACTTATATCTAAAAAAATCTTGATACTTTAATAATGAAATCATTACTTTATCGAAAAAAGTTTGTCGTTTTAAGACATTTAAACCGACTTCAAAAAGGAGGAGGTTCTCAATTCGGTCGGTTTTTTTTATGTATGTATACCGATTACTCAAAGACGCCTGGACCGATTTCAAAAATTATTTTTTTAATTCATCTAATTTGTCCACAATGGGGGCAAGCAGAGATCGTTGAGTCGCCTGAGATTTACGATATTTTTTGAAGACTTATGATTGATTTGTTTGTTTGTTTTCTTGTTTTTTAAGCTTGTTTGTTAACAGAAAAAAAATACTTCGCTTAAAAAAAAATAAAGCTTTAAATGTTACATCGCCACTTTGGCACATCGGCGAACAATTTGCCCAAGAAACTCTTCTAGTAGAAACTTTTACTAAACCAATTATTTATCTAGAGACTTATTTATACATCATATACCAGGACGTCATTGCAATTCAATACTGAGTATTTCAAATAAACATTTCTTATTTTTATTCTTTCTTATTTTATCATCTCCACTAGCGAATGCCCGCGTATAATTTAGTTTTTCAGAAATCCCTTGGGTACCACGGTTTTTTCGGGATAAAAAGTTGCCTATGTGTTAATCCAGAGTAAAATCTATTTTTATTAAAATTTCAGCCAAATCGCTGGCGTTAAAGAGTAACAAACATCCAAACATCCATACAAACTTTCGCGTTAATAATATTAGTAGGATAGGATATACTTTTATACGGGAGTATACCTGGGTTCCCTGGGCCGGCGTTGTATGGGCCGGTGGCCATTTCCCTTTTTGTGAAGACGGTCTAGAAGGATCCGCCTCGTAAGTGAGAGAGGAGCACCACTGCACTATAGCAGCCTCTCTCAACAGCTCTATATCAGCGCTGAAAACTCACTACAAAGAAGAGCCATTGGTACCACAGCAGGGGCGGAGACCTTGAAGGGTAAAGATTCTCAAAAAAACGAAACAAAAATTCTTGCTGAAATAAATATGACAATGACGTGTGTAGATACAACAATAACTATAATAGTATCGAGTTAGTATGGTAATAGTATTAAGTTGCAGTACTATGTAATCTATATCTATTTACTATACTATATCTATGTACCTCTGCGTGATCGAATCAGAAATGAGGAGATCCGCAGAAGAACCAAAGTCACCGACATAGCTCAACGAGTTGCAAAGCTGAAGTGGCAATGGGCGGGGCACATAGTTCGAAGAGCCGATGGACGTTGGGGTCCTAAGGTGCTGGAATGGCGACCCCGCACTACAAAGCGCAGTGTTGGTCGAACCCCCACCAGGTGGACTGACGACATCAAGCGAGTCGCAGGTATTCGCTGGATGCAGATGGCTCAGTATCATGATGTTTGGAAGTCTCTGCAAAAGGCCTATGTCCTGCAGTGGACGTCCATCGGCTGACATGATGATGATGATGATGATGACTATGTAACAGACTGACTACTCTGTCACCAGTCGAGGCAACTAGCCGCGATGCAATGATTTGGAGAAGTTTTTTGACACTGAGACTCCTAGCCTAAGAGTCTCCATGGCAAAAGGAACAAATATGTAACTCTCAGTCAGAGAGGCATACTTATGTCACGTACCGGTTTCAGCTTTATGTGCTGCTTTATTAAACAAGGTTAATTCTATAAATCTAAACAATTTGTTTACAAACAACAAAAAAGCCATATAAATTATTGAGTGTTTATTTTAAAAACTAAACTTGTCGTTTGTAAATTACTTCGTTATCAACCCAATTCCGCTCATTGCTGAACTCGAGTCTCCTCTCATAATGAGAGGGGTTAGGCCTTAGTCCACCATGCTGGCCCAATGCGGATTGGCAGACTTCACACACACAGAGAATTAAAAAAAATCTCTGGTATGCATGTTTCCTCACGATGTTTTCCTTCACCGTTTGAGACACGTGATATTTAATTTCTTAAAATGCACATAACTGCAAAGTTGGTGTATGCCTCGGGCCGGATTCGAACCCACACTCTCCGGAGTCGGAGGCAGATTTCATATCCACTGGGCTATCACGGCTCTTAATGTAATGTAAATTACTGAACTCTGTATTATCTTAACATAATTTAAATACACCAGTGCATTTAACTTCAATTTTGGAAAGTGATAAATGCTAACGATAATATAAAGCAATTAACGCTTAATTGGGTAAGGTAAAATAAATAAAATTAAAATTAAAAAAGCATATACTTATTTTTTTTTAATCTAGTTTAAATTTTAATTTGCCTATGTCGTCGATCATTATTTTGATTTAGCTTGTCTGCCGACAAAGGCCTCCTCTAAGGATTTCCACACTGTCTTTTGCAGTACGAGTCCATGTTGGACCCGCTATATTCCTGATCTCGTCCTCCCATCTTTTAGTCTGTTTACCTCTGTAATTGGGTAAGATATTTTGTTACAAATAATAAGGAATTAGTACCGTGATAGCCTCCATGACCTCCGATTCCGGAGGGTGCGGATTCGAATCTGGTCCGGGGCATGCACCTCCAACTTTTCAGTTGTGTGCATTTTAAGAAATTAAATATCACCTATCTCAAACGGTGAAGGAAAACATCGTGAGGAAACCTGCACACCAGAGAATTTCTTAATTCTCTGCGTGTGTGAAGTCTGCCAACCCGCATTGGGCCAGCGTGGTGGACTATTGGCCTAATCCCTCTTATTCTGAAAGGAGACTCGAGCTCAGCAGTGAGCCGTATATGGGTTGATAACGACTACGACGATAAGAAATTCAGTAAAAATGTTAACATCGTTTTACAAAACAAATCAGCCGTCAGCTCCATCCTCTTTGCATCTTGTTTTCTTTCCCTTATAATCCTCATCTCCTTCCTACTTAAAAGATTGTTTTCTTTACCTCTGATATTGATCTTCTCAACTACTACGTTCTCGCAGTAATAGTAGGAGAGCCCGGGATGCTAAATTTGCAGTTACTACTGCGTCATTTGAATCAATTAGATTTGATAGATTACGAGGAACGAGACGAACTAGTGCTTACAAACTGGCCCCGTACTTCGCCTTGCGGCTCGCCTCGCCGCTCGCGCGAGAGTGTAAATGAGGTGTAAATTAGGAATTTGTGTACAAACCATAGAATTATAAGTACTCATACCGACTCGTAAATCTATAGTACAGACAGTTGCTGGAATCTTTATTTTTTTTCTGGAATTTTGATATCTTCAAACCGGCCAAATAGAATCCACTTACCTACTTGTCATAATGTGTTTCGAGGTGTATTATTTTAGTTTGCACCTGTGTTCTTTCGTTACCTGGGTTCTGACTTCCAAAAACAGTGTTTGTTGCGATTTTTCGAAGTTACGAAATTAATTATCACAACAAATTTAACTGTATATCTGGTCAGAGTAAAAGCTAGTGCTTTAACCTACCGGTTCAGGAACTTATTTTAAAATAAGCAATAATGATAAATAATAATTCAACATCCAGATAAGAAAAGTTGAAAATAAAGTTGAAATACAGTCTGCCTGCTAACATCAAATGGTGGTAGACTCGTGATTCAGTACATTGAATTGTATTCGACGAGTACGATGCGTACGTACAGCCAATGGACGTCCACTGCAGGACATAGGCCTTTTATAGACTTCCAAACATCACGATACTGAGCCACCTGCGACCAGTAAATCCCTGCGACTCGCTTGATGTCGTCAGTCCACCTGGTGGGTCGACTAACACTACGTTTTCTAGTGCGGGGTCCCCATTCCAGCACCTTGGAACTCCAACGTCTATCGTCTCTTGTGCCTCGAACTATGTGCCCCGTCCATTGCCACTTCAGCTTCGCGACTCGTTGAGCTATGTCGGTGACTTTGGTTCTTCTGCGGATCTCCTTATTTCTGATTCGAATTCGATCACACAGAGATACGTTGTTCGAAGACTTTTCTCTTCAGGCACTGAGGAATTTCGGACGAAAAGATGAAGAAGAGTGTTATATTCTTTAGCATCTCACTTTGTCAGCTAAGGCCAGCCAATAACATTAAAGGCTTACCAACGACGCATGAGATTTTACAGTATAATTTTGGATGAAGATCCTATTGGGATCACGTCATTTCACTCATCATCATTCGTCATTATCAACTTATTCACAGGGCACTGATTGTCTCTCACGTACATTATTTAGCACCTACATTTTTATTTCTATGAGCTTGTTTTAATGGTCCTCTAGAGATTCAATCTGCTTCCCTTAAAAGGAAGGTAAGATATTTTTGCATACTTCATTTTTTTCATTATATTTTACCCTGTGGTGTGTATCTTACAAATAAACGTTCTTGGTTGTTTCATTATATCTTCCAGCAACTTCGTGTTGTGTCTGTCTTAGTGTCAACTGTCGTGGTTGCTACAAAAGTGGCGACGATTGGAATCCTTAATATTTTACAACCTGTTCTCTGCTTACCACTCTCACGATGGTACCATCAACTGCAGGTTTTTGTGCTACACGTCGACATTATCGTCACCTACGAGTATATGTGGTACAATTAACTAACCGACGCCGCTACAATAGTTCTTTCAGAAACGGCTTAAATTAATACAACACCGTTGTAGTACCGCTCTCAAACTCAACAGAAACGTAGGGTAGGGGTAGGTAGGAGTAGGGTAGGATAGGGGTAGTTGAAAGTTTACATCGAGTTTCACGCGGACACAGTCGCGGGCGTCAGCTAGAACCTAATAAAGAGGTAAGATTTGTTTGAATGTTTATTTGTTTGCATTGAATAGGGTCTAAAACTACTGAATCGATTTGAAAAATTCTTTCACCGTATGGAAGCTACACCATACAACATACGTAGGTATGTACTATACACTATATTGGTATTCTTACGGGAACGGAAACTACGCGGGTGAAACCACGAGATTTTGCTAGTGTATGTTAATAAATGTAATGATTCATTATAATGTCTAGTAAGTCCTAAGTCTCCTTTTATACTTGGTACATTTTCGCGTCTTGAAGAACGATTGGGTATTGAAGGCGTTAAATAATTCAAATTCACTTTTTTTTAAATGATTTTAATGCATTATTATTTTGCAATTAAACCTACAACTTACAAACCGTAGATTAATTATCTATCTACAAAAATGGAAGTAGGTATTCATTATAATGAATCTATTTTGGATAAAATAATTCTTTTAGATCCATGTTCAATTTGATAAATAGTTTTATTATTGCATCGACGAGTTTGGCGTTTGCATCATTACACGGCTCAGGCTCGGGCTCGCTTCTCTCAATACGAGCACCGTCGAGAGACTGGATTGTGCACACAAGTAAAGCTACACAGACGATTATCTGTAACAAAGAAATGCACGAAAACGTAGTAAAACTAAGAGCTCTCTAAGGTCTACTAGAGAAAATGTAATTCCCAAGCGCTAAGTGTAATACCCAAGCTCACTCAAATTCCTTTGCAGCTACTACCGGGTAATATTAGGCACTCAAAATCTTTAATTATTTTCAAAAATCAGGTTAAGAAGCATTATCTGTCTTGTAATTTTTGTGTTGTGTCACATTTCCAACTCAGATTGTCTGTGTTTAACTCAGACCAATTATATAGGACCTGCCTCGCTAAACGTTATTTTTCTGTCAAAGTATATGATCAACGATCTAATGCGATTATAAAAACTGTATCTATAGAATCGATGTTAAATGGTTGTAATCGTGTTCGTCAGTTAAAGAGCTCCGTAAAAATACCTTTTTGTGTAATTTAATTGTGTAAAAAACGGGCAAAAACTTCTAGTTTAGTAGAAGATATATACCAAATCTAAGCTCGTTTTCTTCAGAAAATGACAGACAATTTTGTTCGTGACTATGAGTGCGATACAGGTCCTTCTATAATTGGTCTGAGGTGTTTAAGTGTTTATATTAAGTATTTTATTTTATATATTTAAGTCTATTAATGTATATATGAATATATTATGTATTATATATAGTATGTATTTTTTGAACATTATTATTTATTGTATCTGTAGATATAGTTTTTAGAGTGTTTATGTTATTATAATATAATCATGGCCATATTAAATAATGTAGACTAAAATCATTCTATCTTATATTGATCCCGACTGTTCTCTGTGTGCTTTCTACACTTCTGGACTACGCTTGTTTTTTTTTTCTTTTCAGTTTTTATATTTTATGTAGTCGGGTTAAATATTTTTTTCTTTCTTTTTTCATCCGAGTTTTTAACGTAGTTTACTTGCACTTGATCCGAATCTGTAAATATCTAAATTTAATAGTATATTAATAAAATATGATATAGAGGTAAAGTTTGTTAGAGGTATTCTAATGAACCGATTTAAAAAATCTTTTAACACTAGAAAGCTACATTATTTGTTAGTGTATATTGTACGTACGTACGTAGTGTGTTTGTAGAAGGGCTAACTTGTAAAGAATAAAAAAAAAACACCAATTAATAAAAGAGTTTCTAGAGAAGCTGTAATACAATTTAAGTTTTTGATTTACAATTTGCCTACTAATTATAATATTTATAAATATATATATACTTTTAATTTCATAATAATGGGAATTGATTTTATTAAATTATATTAATCGATTATGTAAGTTACAGTACCCAAGTATAAGTATTATACTTACTTTGATACTTTTCATGTTGACTGTATAGGGAAAACGAAATTCCTAAAATATTTTACTTGACTTTGTGCCTTTGACAAGATAATTCTGTTCCAACTCCAAGGGTTTTTATAGCAGCTATGGAATCCAGTTTCCTTAGCAGTATGAAGGCATTAATTACAAAAAAGATACCTAAACAAGTTTTGTTCAATATCTTTCCAGAATTTTTAAAGTACAAGCAAATCGTACTACTTTGTCCTATCTGAACATTGGAATATAATTAATTATCCTTAATAGTTATTTTTTCTTAATTCATATTCATTTTATGTATTCTGATGCGCATTCATAAAAATGACACATTAAAAATGAAATGCCAAGACCCGGTTAAAAAACTCCCAATTGTTCATAATGTACCTACATAGTGTTGGTCGACCCTCACCAGTCCATTTCAGTCCTGTGGACATCAGGCGGACTAACTACAGATACATTCAGGCGTTGAAGTGTTTGTATGAAAGCGTCACCATGTCAGTCCGTATACAGGATCAGACTACGAGGCCAATCCAATTGCAACGTCTATCAGCTGATAAGGTAGGTAGGTAAGGTAACGAAGTAAAGCGAGTCGCAGGGATTCGCTGGATGCTGGCGGCTCAGGATCATGATTTTTGGAAATCAATACAAAACTCCTATGTTCTGCTGTGGGCGTCCATCGGTAGATGATGATGATGATGACATTGTGCGGTTTCCAAAAGTATCTTTCATGCCGGAGACAGGCCCGATGCCCGCGACTTGGACTTCTAACATGTACCTCTTGCTCACCCTTCGACAGGTCACGTGATTAAGATCTATCATACCCATACTTTTTCTAGTTTTTAAAGCGTTTACGATCGTAGAAAGAGAATCGACGTGACATTTGGCTACAGGGTCTGAGCAGCGTGTGACACTCGCCTGAATTCGCCCCGTCGAGGAGGTGCGACAATGTACGTTTTTGCTAAAACGCGGAGTGCGCCAGGGCTGGTTAATTGACCTAATCCGGCTAATTGACTTACAGAATAATTAATACCAAATTTGTTCACCATTAAAGATTGCGATTAAATTACATCAGGCGTTTATTCGGTTATTCTACGCCACTTTCAATCTTCCCCACTCTCATAAGTCACAGTCATACAAAAAAAACTTAATTGAAATCACTTCCCTTCGAGGAGCTATAGCGCCTCAGACAGACTGATAGACAGAGACGTCAAACTTATAACACCCCTCTTTTTCAAGAGCCGATGGCCGTTGGGTTCCCAAGGTGCTGAAATGGCGGCCCCGCACCAGAAAGCGCAGTGTTGGTCGACCCCCCACCAGGTGGACTGACGAAATCAAGCGAGTCGCAGGTATTCGCTGGATGCAGGCGGCTCAGTATCGTGATTTTTTGGAAGTCCCTACAAATGGCCTATGTCCTGCAGTGGACGTCCATCGGCTGACATGATAACATTAAATATTCATACAACTTGGATTTTTCTACGACGAACCCTCTAATTAATTATTTATATAAGGCAAAACAACGTTTTCTGGGTCAGCTAGTCTATACTCGTACTTTAAAATACAATATGTATTATAAAGAGGAAAGATTTGAATTTTTGGGTGTTTGTATGTTTGAATTGGCTCTGGAACTACTAAAACGATTTGAAAATTACTTTCATATAGGAAGCTGCACTATCCTCAAGTGTTATATAGGCTATATTTTATCATCGTATTCCTACAGGAATGGGAACTGCACGGGAGAAACCGCGCGGCGTCTGCAAGTACATTCGAGTATGTATCGAAAGGTTTTTCTTCTTCGATTTTAAAAACAGTTTAAAATTGATGAGAGAGATTTAAACATTTACAAGGTACTTTGCAATGTTATATATAAGTTCTCTTTTCATTAACGTCACTTTCGCCGAGACTTTAATGAAAATGTCAGGTTTTTTTATGATTCTCGTCAACTTTGAACTACTATCGAGTAGTCGAAAAGGTTCGAAAGCAAAAGCTAAAACAGAGTCAATTTATTTTAATTTTTCAGATATTTCCCAGAATATTATGATAATAATATAAAATAATATAATTTTATAATAATAATTATAATAAGATTAATTTTTATTTTTTGAAAGTAAAGACTGCCAAAGTAATTGAAGTTGATCATCATTGTCCGACAAAGTTTGCATGTTGACCGAATAATACTATGACGTTCATCTTTATAAAATCTTAGGTAGTACTTTACTATCGTATTTTATAAACTCCAAGTAATGCTTTTAACATATCCA
This sequence comes from Bicyclus anynana, assembly GCF_947172395.1. NCBI lineage: Eukaryota > Metazoa > Arthropoda > Insecta > Lepidoptera > Nymphalidae > Bicyclus > Bicyclus anynana. Next base: position 6,728,179 of record NC_069102.1, on the reverse strand, counting down.
TAATGCTTGCAGGGACTTCTTTGTTGCTGTTGCTATTGTAAATCTTAATTTTATTGTTTACGTCTACTTTAGTTTTCTCCTCCTCAGAACTTTCTTCCTCTTCTTCTTCCTCTTCTTCTTCCTCTTCCTCCTCCTCCTCTTCTTCTTCCTCTTCCTCTTCTTCCTCTTCTTCCTCTTCCTCTTCTTCCACTTCTTCTTCATCTTCTTCCTCTCCTTCTTCTTCTTTACCAGCATAGTTTTGACCTTGAGCAGCTTTAGCTTCTTCTTTATCAGGGCGTCCTGGTAAAGGTGTGCTATTCGCAGAATAGATTACGCACAGTAGCATAATGACACCCAACAAATGTACCTTTAAAAATACATAAATGTATTACAGAAATAGCAAAACACATAGGGAATATTTGCTATATATTGCTATTCTTCGACAAAAGTCAATGTATCCAACTACAATATTGTTTTACGCAATATAAATGGCAATGAATGACCTTTATTATTTATTTTCTATTCGGCTGATATAATTGACTGTTTAGAAAATTCTCAATATCACTTATACGCAGATGACTTGCAAATGTATGTGCCTGCAGATCGAAAACACTCTTTTATAAAAGAACCTCCATATTTATACAGTAAGCTAGCCTGGCGGGAAGCTATGGTAAGAAGTCTTTAGTACCACCATTGGGTCTTGGAACAACATTGCCCCACCTATTCGGGAGGTAATATGTAAATGAAAATATTTCGCTTGTATTTGCTAGATTTTCAAAAAGCAGACTGTGTGGCAATACCATCTATCTTCTATATATATAAAAATGAATTGCTGTTCGTTAGTCTCCCTAAAACTCGAGAACGGCTTAACGGATTTATCTTATCTTGGTCTTGAAATGTTCGTGGAGTTATAGGGAAGGTTTAAAAGGTGAGAAAAAATCAAATAATTTCCGGGAAAACCCTAAAAACTGCCCTTTTCTATTTCCCATACAAACGTTTAAGAGTCAAGCGGTAGGGGTAAGGTAGGGGTAGGGTAGGGGTTGGGTAGGGGTAGGGTAGGGGTAGGGTAGGGGTAGGATAGGGGTTGGGTAGGGGTAGGGTAGGGGTAGGGTAGGGATAGAGGTATAGAAGGGTAGAGTAGGGATAGAGAATAAGTGCACTTATGTCAAAACAAAGCTTGACCGGGTCCGCTAGTAATTAATTATTTTTAAACAATTCATTTTATAATGCTTACTTAACTTGCTTTTGAGATTAGATTTTTTTCTTCTGAGATTACACTACTGTATTTTATTTTTTTAGTGATATAATTATTTTTGTTTAACTAAGTTATGTGATCTGTTCTTCACTCATAAGGATCTGACAGAATACCAGCGTTGTGGGTACTGATGTACTCACAATTTTAGCTGATTCAGGTCCATTTTATTGGCACAAAACATTTTCTAGTATTACTAAGATATAAATGTATTAGTTTTAAGTTGTTATGTAGTATGTGTTGTGCTAACAATTAAATAATTTCTATTATGTTCTATTCAATTTCAACCAGATCCAACGGAAAATTTACGTACGTCTTCACTCCGAAACCGGAACATCCTCAGATATTTTTCAGACTATGGTTTATAGAATCTATGTTTTTGCGATATACAATAAAATTTATTTAAAAAATATAAAATATTATTTACCTTTAACATCATTTTTTCGTTTGTTAAAAAATTGTTTGTCTTGCTTCTACGTTGTTGTTCGACTTCTCTACAAAAATAATGTTATTTATAGTAGCTTTAATTTTTATTTTTAGGTCATATTATTTTAGTTTTAATCTGCATGTATTAATTTCTTTTATTATGACAAATAATACTTATCGTGTTCTGTTATGCTCAAGCATATCATAAAGTTGACTATACTTTATCGTAAATATGCTTCGTTCAAGTATACTGTAGCTATAAAACTGACTGGCCGACGTCCCGCGGTTTCACCCGCGTAGTTCCTGTTCCTGAGAAAATACATGGATAAAATGTAGCTCATGAGACTCAAAAATAAAGTGGTTTTCTAGTTCTAAAAGGGTTTTTTAAATCGGTTCAGTAGATCTAGAGATAACCACCTACAAAACCATAAACTTTACCTCTTTATAATATTAGTACAGAGAGTAGTAGGTACTCATTGTAGTTGCAAAGCTTCAATAGCTCTTTGAATTTGAACTCCGCTCATGGATTATAATTAATTATCATCAATGTTAACAACCCATATACGGCTCACTTTTGGGTACGAGTCTCCTCTCAGAATGAGAGGGGTCAGGCTTAATAGTCCACCACGCTGGCAGACTTCACACACGTAGGGAATTAAGAAAAATCTCATGTGTGAGACAAGTCATATTTAATTTCTTAATAATGCACATGACTGAAAAGTTGGTTGTGTATTCGTCGGACCGGATTCAAACCTACGTCCTTCGAATCGAAGACATATATCATATCCGAGTGTATAGGACTATTATACTCGTCGATGTAATATTCGCCCTTTAACAAGTTATATTAGAATAAACTTCTTTTCGTCGTCATCAACCCATATTCGGCTCACTGCTGAGTTCGAGTCTCCTCTCAGAATGAAAGGGGTAAGGCCAATAGTCCACCACGCTGGCCCAATGCGGATTGGCAGACTTCACACACGCAGATAATTAAGATAATTCTCCTTCACCGATTAAGACATGTGATGTTTAATTTCTTAAAATGCACACAGCTGAAAAGTTGGAGGTGCATGCCCCGGACCGGATTTGGACCCACACCCTTCTTCCAACTTCTTTTCTATGGGATGTCAAAACTAAAATGTCACTAACAACGTACTTACCATGGAAATGAGTGATGCCACATCGCTGTAACTTTACAGAATGCAGCGCCAGCTGTGTCTAGTCTAGCTTTAGTGGCGCATATATATTTTGATGATTGCAGTCAATTCTTTCAAGTAGTTGTGACGTCATAATGAACCTAAATTTACTAGTATGGGGAAACCATTTTAATTACCCATGTAAGGTTAATTCTATACATCTATAAAAGCGCAGTGTTGGTCGACCACTAGGTGATATAAAGTGGGTTGTAGGGAGCCGCTGGATGCTGGCAGCTCGAGACAGTTCTGCTTGGAGGTCCATGCAAGAGGCCCATGCCCAGCAGTGGACGTCTATCGGCTGATGATGATAATGATGATGATGAAACAATTCATTTACAAACGACAAAAAAGCCTTATAAATATTGAGTCTTTATTAAGAACCTAAACTTGTCTTCTGTAAATTACTTAACGCTGTATTAATTCAGCATAATTTAAATACACAATTAGTTCGCTTCAATTTTGGAAAGTGATAATTGCTAACGATAATGTGGACCGATTAACGCTTAATTGGGTAAGGTATTTTGTTACAAATGATAAGGTATTCAGTTAACAGGTTGTTATTTAACTTATTGAACATCGTTTTAAAAACAACTTTGTCAAAAACAGATAGTAAACGGCGAAATGGAAGAATGAACTGAGCATATAACCTCAAATATAGCAATATAGCAATATAGCAAATAGCCTAAATAGCTCAACGGTAAGAGCGGTCGAACTCTTAACCGGTGAAGAACCGGTGGATGGTGGTTCGATCGCCGCCCCGTTGGTCTATTGTCGTACCCACTCCTAAAACAGTCTTTCCCGACTAATTGGAGGGGAATGAGAATATTGGTCTTATTTAAAAGATATGGCAAATATTCTTTAAAAAAAAATAAAAAATAAAAAAAATTAGGTACTTACCAGTATTATAAGTAGAAACAAAATGTGAAGTAGATAAATTTCTACATGATCATCATATCAACCGATAGGATCCATTGCTGAGCACAGGCGTCCTTAAATAAGGACGTTTTTAAAGTTTTTTTTTTATTCTTTACAAGTTAGCCCTTGACTGCAATCTCACCTAACGGCTAACTAGAAGGAGGATGAAAATTCACACCCTTTTTGGTTTCTACACGGCATCGTACCGGAACGCTAAATCGCTTGGCGGTACGTCTTTGCCGGTAAGGTGGTAACTAGCCACGGCCAAAGCCTACCACCAGCCAGACCTGGACAAATTAAGAAAATCTCAGTCTGCCCAGCCGGGGATCGAACCAGAACCTCCGTCTTGTAAATCCACCGCGCATACCACTGCGCCACGGAGGTCGTCAAGAGTAGACTGCCTTAGGTCCAGTGGTTAGCCTATGTGGCTCCGGATCACGTGGGAGGCTTCTTCCGTGGCTAGTTACCACCCTACCGACAAAGACGTACCGCCAAGCGATTTAGCGTTCCGGTATGATGTCGTGTAGAAACCGAAAGGGGTGTGGATTTTCATCCTCCTCCTAACAAGTTAGCCCGCTACCATCTTAGACTGCATCATCACTTACCATCAGGTGAGATTGTAGTCAAGGGCTAACTTGTAAAGAATAAAATAAAACCATGTCCATTTTCTACTGGCAAACTGTGAGCCTACATAGGTATTTATGTACAGTTCTGGCGTTAAAAGCATAGTGAGGTGACAGTTCGTTTTACTCATGGAAGTTTGTCGCGATTCACCATAATAGTACGCATTATGAACGTCATTAGCCAACTGTCACCCGCACCGTGCTACAGCGCACATAGTATAGTGTATATTTAAGCATTTGTGTAGCGTATATTAAAGTTTATTTATATTGGGTATTTGAGTAAGTTTATTTATTTTGGGTATTTAAGTAAGTTTAAGTACGTATTTTCCAATTGGCTTTTTATACATATGTAACTAGCGGACGCTAGCAAATTTCAACTTAAGGGGTTGAATTTTAAAATTCTTGAATTACTTTACATTTCTTGTTTTTTTTCATGATTTGTGGACAAACTAGCGGACGCCCGCGACTTAGAATAAAACCATAGATTTTCCAAGATGAAAAGTAGTCTATGTATTAATCCAGGGTATCATCTATCATCGTTTTTAATTTAATTCAAATCAGTTCAGTAGTTGCGACGTTAAAGAGTAATAAACATCCAAACAAACATCTATACAAACTATCGCGTTTATAATATTAGTAGGAATTTCAAAACTGCGACTCACTGAACTTGAAGATCTCTCTGAATTTCAAAAATAAAGAGCTTTCCATACAATTTCCAATCCCTATTTCACCCCCTTATTTTCGCGATTTTATGTATCCTATAATCTTCTTCGTATTATGGTCTCAAATTGTACGAAGTTTCATTTGAATTCATTCAGTAGTCTCAGTGCGATGCCTGGTCAACATAAAACAGGGAGACAGACAGACAGACACAAAAACTTAAAAAAAAATTTTTGACTTCAGTATGAATTATATAATACCCTAAAACTAAAGATTTCAAAATATGTTCAATGTACAGAATTTCATTTGTTTCAGTTTTATTATAATGGTCTAGATCCGTTATTAGAAATATATACATAAGTATAGATTTTGTACGGGGCGTGAAAGTTAAATAATTCATACTCAATAATACAGCCTTCATAACAATTAACCTTAACTTAAAACAATTAAAAAAATTACGACACCGTAAATCGTCTTGCCTTTCATTATAGGCTTCCCCCATGATCTTCAATGCCTTGCGAGTTGCAACCATGAACTTTCCTTTTCCGAAATGCTCCTGTCGCCATCTTCAAATCACCTTCCTATTCATAAAATGAGGTAAGTCTGACTAGTGCAGACTCTCGTAGACCCTCACTCTATACCGAAGTTCATAGCGTATTAATGTTAAATAGGCGGTTGACTTTATCTTTTTAAAAGCACTGAGTAAGCGAATAACCTTTTTTTCTGATTGTGTAAGTGCCGTAGGCTCTTTAATATCTTTGGGCGAGCGCAGAAGCATCACCTAATGAGGCCCGAAGGCAGAAGCAAAGTAGATGATCAGAACGACTCTCTAAGGGCGTCTCCTCTGAGACTCGGATCTCGGCTTAGAAGGCCGTTCGAGAAGGGTGTTTTAACCTGAGTGTATCAGTCCGGGCGCCCCCGAAATCGTGAGTTAAAAAGCCCACGTCTGGGTGACATCAGATATCGGGGACGTCGTCTTCACCGGCGAAGGCGCTGTGTAGCTTGTGTTTGTGTTGCCTGGGAAGCATTGTCGTTCGTTATATCATGGTCAGGATCGTAAAGGATGTTTTCTGGGCGTCTAGATCTACAATCTGCAAAAACCCTACTAGGAAAAATCGCAATTAAGCGTTAATAAATAACGTACAAAATTACTATTTGAACGTACCAGCCAGGTTAATAAGGTCGCATTATAAAAAACGCCTATTAACGCAATGGCGTATATACGTCAATGATTAGAAGCCAGAATGGATAGAATATTACAATTTTACGACAATTTTATTCAAATTATTCTAGTACATAATAAAAATAGATAATACAAATAGAAATAGAAATAGTATAAAAACGCAAAGTTTCGCCTGTTAGCTACAATTGGTTATTTTCTCTATCGCCATGAACTCCAAGGTAAGGTTTGCCTTTTAAACCAAACAATTATTTTTAATGACACTCATAATATATGTATATTTATATATGTATAATGAATCTCTCGCTCACCATTGCATCATAAAAATAATTAATATATTAGAGCCGTGTTAGCCCATTGGATATGACCTCTGCCTTCGATTCTAAGAGCGTAGGTTCGAATTCAGTCCGGGACGTGCACCTCCAATAATAATAGGCTAATAGTCCACCACGCTGGCCCAATACGGACTGGCAGACTTCACACACGTAGAGAATTAAGAAATATTTCAGGTATGTAGGTTTTCTCACGATGTTTAACCTTCAACGTTTGAGACACGTGATATTTCTTAAAATGCACGTAACTGAAAAGTTGGAGGTTCGGGATCGAATTCATACCTACGATCGAGGTCATATCCACTGGGCTATCGTGGTTCTATATATATATATATATATATATATATATATATATATAAACATAATCACTACATAGTAAAAACAAAGTCGCTTTCTCTGTCCCTATTTCCTATAGCCCTATGTCCCTATATATGCTTAAATCTTTAACACAGCGCAATGGATTTTGATGCGGTTTTTTTTAATAGATAGAGGAAATAGTGATTGATGAGGAAGGTTTATATGTATAACTAGCTACCCGCCCCGGCTTCGCACGGGTGCAATGCTGATACTAAATACACAACAAAAAACTGTGAACGTTGTATATACGCACGTAACATACGCACGCACGGGTATCACACTATTATTATAAAGGCGAAAGTTTGTGTAAGTGTGTGTGTATGTTTTTAATAAAATATATATATAATCTGTCTAATGCTAGCCACAAACGGTCAATTATTCTCACATTTCTGTAGCACCAACGACTATAATTGATCGTGTGTTAGTCCGTGCGAATAATTGACCGTCAATGTATTTTTTTACGAGGTAATTAATTTATTTCTTCTGTCTAATATAATTTTCTTAACGCAGGTATTGTTGGTCACTGCGACTGTTATGATGGCGGTCATGGTTCACTCAACGTATGCTCTACTTCCGGGGAAGAGTGACGTAGTGCCTCAAACCGGCGGCGGTGGCTCCAGCCCAGTGGCCGATGCTCTTCTAGATGCTATCGAAGCGTTACTTGGTGAAAAAACAGAGGAATTCTTGAAGAAATTAATAGAGAGAACAGGGAAATATTTGGCAAAAGGGCTCTTTAGTAGATTATGAAAACGGTGTTCTTTGTATAAGCTGATTTGATTTGATTGTTAATAATAAAGTGCGTAAAAATGTGTATTAATAATTTACTTTCATGGATCGAAATATAAGCAGCATCATACTATATTTATATTTTTTAATTTTTACCCATGCTAACCCTTTTTAACCGACTTCCAAAAAGGAGGAGGTTCTACGTTCAGCTGTATGTATGTTTTTTTATGTATGTCCAGCGATATTTCCGTCATTCATGGACCGATTTTGAAAATTCTTTTTTTGTATTAAAGGGTTTGATTCCAGGGTGGTCCCATTTTTTTCATGTCAGGATCTGATGATGGCATCCTGGATAAATTGAGGGGAACTTTCGAAAATTGTAGAGACGGCTAGTGCGTTTGTTAGTGTTTCCATAAGGTATTTTAAACCACTACAATTTTATCAAGGTTTAATGGAGCTGGTCTGATGATGGAGCCGAAACACTGACTTTCCACCTAGATGGGTTGTGACTGTATTAAGGGTCTGGTGATGAAGACGAAGGACAGTGAAGAGAACTCCTCAGTAGCTACCTTGTGTTTGGACTTGATTAATTTTATATTGATGAGATTTTTCCACCCATTTGGGTTGTGACTGCATAAGGGGTCTGGTGATAAAGACGGAGGACAGTTAAGACAATTCATTATTAGTTATGCCTTTCACGTTTTTCTAGATATTCATATTACGTGTGGGTAAAGGGGGAGTGAAATTTTGTATATGAGTTAAGGAGTATTTTCAAAATTGGGATTGTAGGACTTAGGTAGTTATCATAAGATCGAGTTAAAGCCCTTTCTGAAAGAACAACGAGAAGGACTGTCTTTAAATCCTAAAACTTTATGATTTAATCGGCTTTAGTTAATGCATCAATATGTTGGCACCGTCTTCAAAGTAATCAGAAGGTAGCAGGTAAAGTAATAGACGATGTTATTTTTCGCTTTTTAGTTTATTTTTGTGATTTTGAAATCGGTATAGTGAACGAAAGCGCCACAGTACGAACATTCGTTCGCTTTCGTTCACTTTAAAATGGTTATTTTCCAAAGCAATCTCAATCAACAAAAAAAAATATTTTCAAAATTGGTTAAGAAATGACGAAGTTATAACGTAACAAACATTAAAAACAAAGAAAAAAACATACGCGTCGAATTTTTTTATTCAGAAATTGAGAAACTCCTCCATTTTTGAGATGTCGGTTAAAATGCTCTATACATTGAATAAACAAGCATTTTGGCATAGGTACCAGATCTGTTAAGCAATAGTAGATTGTTATACAAGGGGCTCAAAAGACCCATTATATACGAGCTATTTTTAGAAACCGCCTAAATAGAAACCGAGTTTATAATGGGTTTAGCCCCACGTGTTACACTCTGCTTTTCACTACGATTGCGAGAAAATAAAATAGTTTAGTACAATATTCAATGATTTATTTTAATTGAAAATTAAATGTACAAAAGTCTACAATTTTGGATATTAAGAGAGATGCTTTTACTCGGTAACATAATTTCCGACTACTGTGAAGATAAATAATGAGTACGTGAGGTAAACGAGGGAGATAATAGTTTAAAAAACTCCTTTCGTAAGTGAATCCATTCGTTGTTGTTTTCTTCACTTATTAAATTTTTCGTAGGTATTCGTAGGTATCGTAGGTAAGTATTTAAGTAAATGTGTCTCGACTTTGATGGTAACAGATTGAAAATTTCATCCATCTCCAAATTAGGATCACCATTCTCACTAGATGAAGACAACAATAACAATTATTGTTGAAAAATGTGTAAGTTATGGTCACAAATTTACAATGAATTACTGAAAAAAAAAGTGTGTATTATTCACGCCAATTATTTTTTAAATTCTCGCTTTTTATTTTTTTCACATGAGAAAGAGGCAAAGGTATTATAAAGGTTGTCCCATGTCTTCAAATCTCGCTCTATTCGCAACTCAATAAAAATTAAATAAAAAAATAAACGCATTCCACGGACAAGAACGCTGCATTTCATTCCAATTTAAAGTTTTTTATTAATTTTTCAAAACTATCAGTGCCTTACCTATAATAATTCTATTTTCGAATAAAACCTCCTCCGTTTTATAGTAGGCTAGTACTTGGCTAGTACTCGTAACAGACAAGAATTAAAAAACAAAATTACTTTAGCCCCTAGAGGCTAATATGCTTGTTTAGCCCCGCTGTGGAGTGGTAATATGACAGTGTTTTTGAGCAAGAGTAGTGAAAAAGTAATTTTTATTTACTTTTTCAATACAATACAAATGTCTCGTCATCAATCCATATTCGGCTCACTGCTGAGCCCTCCAGAATTAGAGGCGTTAGGCCAAATAGTCCACCACGCTGGCCCAATGCGGACTGGCAGACTTCACACACGCAGAGAATCAAGATAATTTTCTGGTATGCAGGTTTCCTCACGATGTTTTCCTTCACCGATTGAGACACGTGATATTTAATTTCTTAAAATGCACACAACTGAAAAATTGGAGGTGCATGCCCCGGACCGGATTCGAACCCACACCCTCCGAAATTGGGGGCAGAGGTCATATCCACTGGGCTATCACGGCTATACAATTCACAAACGTCTACATTAGTAAATTTAAGCAAGTAGGCAGATATTGTAAGACATTTTGAAGGAAAAAGTTGGAAACTACACACTTGATTTTTTTTTTCTTGTGTTGAAAATTCAGCACTTCCTATACATTTTTACCAGCAACTTTGTAAATACAAAGAATAGACAGAAGTTTTATACTAATTTACAAACCTCGATAAGTATACAAGTTTTTAAAATAATGGTACATTTGAGTTCCATACATTTTTTTTTTACAGGACATTTTTTTAAATTGGGTCATCTTAATGAAAGAAAAATAATTATTGCATTCAAAGCTTTTTGTACAAAACAAATAGAACATTAATTCCAAAAAAAAATATATAGACTTGAATTGAGAACCTCTTCCTTTTTTGAAGTCGGTTAAAAATAGTACTACAGTGCATTGGTAATTTGATTCGTAATGCTTAACGAAAGTCAGATCTTCAAAATATTAATTCCAGCAGTAACAGCATTGAAAAAACTGATTCGAGATGGAAAATTTTGAAAAATTAGAAAAAAAAAAATTTATAACTTGGTCACCCTAGGAATTTTTGGAAAAGTATTCAAAATAGTTTTAGTTAATAAGGTGGTGTTTCTACTATTTGCGTTTTGTCCATTAATTACGGGACACCCTGTATAAGTGTGAAAGGTCATTCATCACGAAATCTCAAAAACCGCTTGACGTACAAAAATGAAATTTCGCAGGAAGGTAGTTTAGAGATAGTAGAGGTCCGTTAAGAACGAATTTTATTGTCTATCGGCGAACGAAGTCGCGGGCGTCCGCTAGTTCACTATATTTGACGTTTGCTAATTGACATACGTACGAAATTGAGATTCTATGTAAAAATGTCATCCGGTGCTTACTTGTGGATATCACACACTGCAACATGCTCCTACCGTGAGTAGGTACGGTAGCCATGCCGTGCTCACTTACGGTAGTAGCATAGGTTGTCAAACTGTAACGCCCCTTTCACATGGCAGTCCAGTTTTGCACAACTTTGCAGGACCGGATTTTTACTGTGACCTGCAAAATGGACGCTGTGTTCGCGTGCAAGTTCTGTTTTGCAGGATCCAGTAAAAAACTATAATTCCTAAAAGCACACAGGAAGCCATGTGAACACTGCTATTGAAATATATGTGTGATTAAACGGGATCCCGCTTTTTACTGGACTACGGATCCAGTTTCTAGTGACAAACCGAATGGCACAGTATGGTAGTTGACTTATATCAAATTTAATATACCATTCGCTGCCCACGAGTATTTTATCGAAAAGCCCGTCTGCGTTGAAGAAGCCGACAGTCAGGGTATGCGGTTTTAATCTAACGTTGTGAGCCATTTAAAAAAATCTTTATATTCCTCTATCGCGCGGAGCATGATACTGTGCTCGCCTATTGCCCTAAGTTTACTTTATATTTTTTTACATGTCACGTAACGGATACGATGGGCGACCGGTCGTCCATTTAGGAGTCAAGAGGTTAAACAATATTAATTTCGTGCAGTACAGCAGTACATGGAATAGGGGTTCGAAATATATTGGTATCAATTAATAAAAGTTATGGATTTTTTATGAAACTTAATTTAAATATCACGTATTGTTTCAAATTTTCCAAACGTAACAAATAGTATCGTCCATTTTGTGATGTCACTAACACACTTGTTGTACCAAACGTCAAACTAATTGTTAACTAATATTTTTGTCAAACGCTGTATTTGTATGGGATTTAATATAGTGACGTCATGAAACAGTTGATACATAGACTGTCATGGCTGACAGGCGTTAGGCTCGTATTGTCAAAAAACATATTTAAAAACTAAGATTTTCGTGTAATCACGTCTCAAAAAAATATGAAAAAAAATCTCAGTCTAGATAAAACGATAATGAACTATTCAAGACCATTTAAAAAAAAGTGTCAACTAGCCTATTCGACCGGAACGGTTTTTTGCAGGATCCCGCATGCGGGATGATTTTGTGAACGCTAGCATATAAGCACATCATCATCATCATCATATCAGCCGATGGACGTCCACTGCAGGACATAGGCCTTTTGTAGGGACTTCCAACCATCACGATACTAAGCCACCTGCATCCAGCGAATATCTGCGACTCGCTTGATGTCGTCAGTCCACCTGGTGGGGGGTCGACCAACACTGCGCTTACCAGTGCGGGGTCGCCATTCCAGCACTCGATCACGCAGAGATACTCCTAACATAGTTCGTTCCATCGACCGCTGTGTGACTCTAAGCCTTCTTATGACGTCATCACTGGCAACATGCACTGTTTGAAGACTTTTGTCTTCAGGCACTGAAGAATTTCGTACGAAAAGATATCGCGAAGTTTCCCGAATGCAGCCCAGCCGAGTTGGATTCAGCGGTTCACTTATTTCTCGAAATTGGACCTACCTAACTGGATCATATGTCCTAGGTATATGTATTCATCTACAATTTCGGGTGCAGCGTTCTTAACCACCCAGTTAACTATAACTCCACCCATTTAACTATAACTGGGTGGATTTATAGTTAACTGGAGCGCTACATGAGCATTACACATTATTTTATATAAACACATTCGCCATCAGAATGGAATCCTGCAGAAAGCGGGACCCTAAAAAAATTTGATTGCCGTGTGAAAGGGGTGTTAGCCTTCTTGAAATGAGGTAAGTACGGCTACCGCAGGCTCTCGGTATATAATTACAAATAGGCTCGGTTGGTTTTATCTTTTGAAAAACACTAATAATAACCTATTAGGTTAAATCGCAATCAAGCGTTAACAAATAACGTACCTATAAAATTTATTATCTGAACGAGCCAGGCAGGGTGTTAAGACCGAAATAAAAACTAGCCAAGTTCGAGTTGGGCCACGCGCAGTGTAGGGTTCCGTAGAATAAATTAGCACTTTAACCCAATTTACTAATGCGACAACAAAATTAAGAACTTATTCCACTTTAGTGAAACCATGTATACAATACGCACGCAGCCCTTGTTTGGCGTGACATCTATGAAACAGTGAGAACAATTCATCATTATCAACCCATATTCGGCTCACTGCTGAGCTCGAGTCTCCTCTCAAAATGAGGGGGGTTAGGCCAATAGTCCACCACGCTGGCCCAATGCGGATTGACAGACTTCACATACCAAAGAATTAAGAAAATTCTCTGGTATGCAGGTTTCCTGACGATGTTTTGAGACATGTGATATTTAATTACTTAAAAAGCACACAACTGACAAGTTGGAGGTGCATGCCCCGGACTGGATTTGAACCCACACCCTCCGTAATCGGAGACAGAGGTTTTATTCACTGGGATATCACGGCTTTCTTGAGAACAATTATTATAGGATAATACATTACTTTTCTGTCAAAATATATGATCAATGATCTAATGCGATTATAAAAATCGTCTCTATAGTACTTATCGATGTTTCATAGTTGTCATCGTGTTCTTCGGTTATAGATAAAATAAAAATATATTTTTGTGTAGTTGAATGGTGTAAAACGTGCGAAAACTTCTAGAGACCCCTAATGACAGTCAAAACCCATCTAAATGTAAAGTTCTCATTAATACAAATTAATCAAGCCCAAACACAAGGTAGCTACTGTAAATCGTTTAGAAGTTCCCTTAAATGTCCCTCGTCTCCATCACCAGACCCCTAATGACAGTCACAAGCCATCTAGATGTTAAGTTCTCATCAATACAAATTAATCAAGCCCAAACACAAGGAGCTACTGTAAATCGTTGAGGAGTTCTCTCGTCTGTGCTTTGTCTCCATCATCATTAAAAACAGCCGAACGTAGAACCTCCTCCTTTTTAGAAGTCGGTTAAAAATGATGCTGTCACATCCACAATATTGTTAGAAGACCTATTCAACCGGGATAAAAATTGCATACTAATTCCGTTGTTAATTAAAAAATAATGCTGCCAGTAAGATATAAGTTATAGTCTGTTAAAACCACATAACAGAGATCGCTAAAAGCTAACGCTTTGGTGGTTAAAACAGCTAGAAAGCTGAAATTTGGTTTGGGAATGTCTTGAATAGTGGTAAAAAGAAAAATTTAAAAAACAACTGTTCTTTCCCTCCTTATAAACTGAGGATTAGTTTTTTATCGTCTATTCCATGGTGTACCCCACACCATCGATATCGGTATTTTTGTGCATCTCAGAAGGTAATAAAGTACTAACTTAATCTACGGAACCCTATATTGCGTGTGGCCTGACTCGAATTTGGCCGGTTTTTTTTAGTTATTAGAGACTCTGGGTTATGTTACTGACAAAACCTAATTAATTAACAACGAAATTTTTGTGGAATTTTCGTGCTTCAAGTACCTACCTATGATTTATAAGTTGGTCGACTATAACTATTTAAATTAGGTAAAATTGTCATAGTTTTCCTTGTAATTTAATTAAATATGCTACTTCAAAGTTTTTGCTCACGTATCCATAAACCGTTTTAACCGACCGATAAAACTAGGTAGAGATGAACAAACGGAAAAATTAATTCCCACTTATAGTTACGTGTTACGGAGTTTTTTTTTTATTCTTGACAATAATGTCACCTGAGTAAGTGATGATGCAATCTAAGACGAAAATCCTTTTGGTTTCTTCACGACATCGTACCGGAACGCTAAATTATTTGGCGGTACGTCTTTGCCGGTAGGGTGGTAACTTGCTTCTCATCAGGCAGACCTGGACCAATTAAGATAACCTTAATCGGCCCAGCCGATGATCTCTAACCCAGAACCTCCGTCTTGTAAATCCACTGCGCATTCCACTGCGCCACGGAGGTCGTGAAAATATTTTTTAAGATTTTAATCATAAGCCGCGGACGGACGGACATGGCGAAACTATATGGGTTCCTTGTTGTTTACGGAACCCTTATAAAGAAAATGTCTATTACGCTATTGCTAATATACGTCAATGATTATAAGCCTGAATAGATAGATAATTACATTTTTATGAGACTTTTATTCAATGTATTCTAGTAGATAAATAAAAAATAGATAATACAAATAGAAATAGAAATAGTATAAAACCGCTAAGTATCACCTGTTAGTTACAATTGGTAATTTTTTATATCACCATGAACTCCAAGGTAAGGTTTGCTTTTAAATCTAACAATTGTTTTTAAAAATACTTATTTTAATATATATTTTAAAAAAAATTCACTTATTCCCGTTTAAGTCCATTGATTCAGCCATTTTTTATCATATTTATACGCAGATAAAGTTATTAGTTATTCTTTTGAAATAAACTTGCGTTTCATAGGATCCAGAAATACATTTTAAAATTTTTAGTTCAAATTTTAACTTTTATGTTCTTTTTTTGTATTATTAATATGTAATAGGTTGTTACAAACCTAAAAACATCAAAAACAATTACGAAATACGTAGGTTTTATTTTATAATCAACTTTGAAGTAGAGTAACCCACATTTCTTGAAAAAAAGAAAAAAAGCCTCTTTTTTCGAAATCGGTACATTTTTGCCCCATGAAACCCAGTTCAATTTAATAGCTAATGATCCCTACTATCACCCTTTAAAGGGATCGCTATACGTGAACGGATAAAGTCGCCGGCATCGGCTATCACTATAAAGTATGTAAAACAAAGTAGCTTTCTCTATCCCTATATCCCTATGTATGCTTAAATATTTAAAACTACGCAACGGATTTTGATGCGGTTTTTTTAATATATAGAGTGATTGAAGAGGAAGGTATATATATATAACTAGCGACCCGCCCCGGCTTCGCATGGGTGCAATGCTGATACTAATTAAACCACAGAAAAACTGTGAACGTTGTATATAACAACATACCGTCCCGCTTCGGCTTCGCACAGGTATCACACTAATATTATAAAGGCGAAAGTTTGTGTGTGTGTATTACTCCTTTGCGCTGCGGCTACAGAAGCGATTTGGCTAAAATTTGGAATGGAAATAGATTTCACTCTGATTAACACATAGGCTACTTTTCATCCCGGAAAATCCATGGTTCCCGTGGGATTTGTGAAAAAATGAATTCCACGCGGACGTAGTCGCGGGCGTCCGCTAATATTTAATGGTAGCGGACGCCCGCGACTTCGTCCGCGTGGAAATTAATGTAAACTTTCAGGATCTAATTCACCACTTTAGTTTAAATTTAAAAAATTTTTGAATCCCATTATATTTCGTATTTTTTTATGATTTATGAACAAACTAGCGGACGCCAGCGACTTCGTCCGCGTGGAATTTAGTTTTTCACAAATCTCTCGGGAACCATGGATTTTTCCGGGATAAATGTAGCCTATGTGTTAATCCAGGCTATAATATATCTTAATACCAAATTTCAGCTGATTCGGTTCAGTAGTCGAAGCGTGAAAGAGTAACAAACATTAATATTATCAAAATTATCAGTTTTCGCAAATCTCGGGAAAACATGTATTTTTTCGGGATAAAAAGTACCTAGCCTATGTGTCAATCCAGAGTAAAATCTATTTCCATTCCAAATTTCAGCCAAATCGCGGAAGTAGCGGTGTTAAAGAGTAACGAACATCCAAACATCCATACAAACTTTCGCGTTTATTAATATTATAATATTAGTAGGATTATTAAAACTGAAATTATAAAAATGAAGGACTTTTCATACAAACTTTCGCAATAAAAAGTATCCCTTAAGCTTCTCCGTATTATGGACTTAAACCGTGCCAAGTTTCATTTGAATTCATTCAGTAGTTTCAGCGTGAAGCTCGAATAACAAAAAAACACGGATAGACAGACAGACAAAAAATCGAATAAAAATATTTTTAGCTTCAGTATTGATTATATAATGCCCCCCAACAAAAATTTTCAAAATATCTTCAATGTACATAATGTACAGAATTTGTATTATAAGTATAGATTCTAGATGGCGCTGGCGTCAGTTATGTCACTGTAACGTTTGTTGTTATGGTATAAGTAAAATCTCAAATTGTGAATAAATGTGACCAGTTTTATTATCTTGCGAATAAATGTATAGATTTCGACCAGTTTTATTACAAGTATAGATAATAATTTTCTTAACGCAGATATTGTTAATCTCCGCGGCTGTTATGATGGCTGCCATGGTTCACTCTACGTATGCAGGAAGTTTACCTGTGAATGTTCCGGATACCGACGACACCGTGGCCGCTACCGACGGAACGAACTCTGACGTATTGACCAAACTGGTCATGGGTTTGATTGAAGCTCTATTGGGTAAAAATGGAGTTGAATATGTGACGGACGTTTTTAATCTGTTAGCCGAATTCCTTGCAACGCCATAAGAATCATAAAACCGGCGTACATTGCTTAAACTGATTCATCAAAATGTGTACTTGATTAATATATTTTCATCGATCAATATATAAGCAGAAATGTATTCAATGTTGTTTATTTTTTACCCACATTAACCCGTTATACCTATTAGCTGATCCAGCAAACATTGTTCTTTAATTTAAATATCTATAATACGATAAAAAACAATAGTAGATTGTTATAGAAAGGGCTAAAAAGACCCATTATATACGAGGTATTTTTAGATAGAAACCGAGGTTTAGCCCCACGTGTTACACTCTGCTTTTCACTACGATTGCGAGAAAATAAAATAGTTTAATAGTAACATAATTTCTACTGTGAAGATAAATAATGAGTATGTGAGGTAAAAAAATAAAATTAAAAAAGCGAGAATTTAAAAAACAAATGGCGTGAATAATACACACTTGATTTTTTTTCAGAAAATACTTGTAAAGTGACCGTAACTTACATATTTTTCAACAATAATTGTTATTGTTGTCTTCATCTAGTGAGAATGGTGATCCTAATTTGGAGATGTATAAAATTTTCAATCTGTTACCATCAAAGTCCAGACGCATTTACTTAAATAATTACCTACGAAAAATTTAATAAGTGAAGTAAACAACAAAGAATGGATTCACTTACGAAAGGAGTTTTTAAACTATTAATAGTTTTTCTGAAATAAAATCAAGTGTGTATTATTCACGCCATTTGTTTTTTAAATTCTCGCTTTTTTAATTTTATTTTTTTCACATGAGAAAAAGGCAAAGGTATTACACCGTAAAGGATGTCCCATGTCTTCAAATCTCGCTCTATTCGCAACTCAATAAAAATTAAATAAAAAAATAACGCATTCCACAGACAAGAACGCTGCATTTCATTCCAATTTAAAGTTTTTTATTTATTTTTCAAAACAATAAGGCCCTTACCTATAATGATTCTATTTTCGAATAAAACCTCCTCCGTTTTATAGTAGTACTTGGCTAGTACTCGTAACAGACAAGAATTAAAAAACAAAATTACTTTAGCCCCTAGAGGCTGAAATGCTTGTTTAGCCCCGCTGTGGAGTGGTATAGGACAGTGTTTTTGAGCAAGAGTAGTGAAAAATATTTTTTAAGTTAGTTACCAATTCCGTAACTGACCTAATTCTTTAAATGACTTTTTATCGTGTGGATGATTTAATATTTTTTTATATTCAAGAAAAAAAGCGAATGAGATCGGACCCTGCTCAAAGCCACGTAAGACTGACATTTAGCTAATAGGTGAATAGCATTAATTGAACTTTGTAAAGCTCAACAAAATGTGTCCGTTTGAGCAAAATTACGCATGAATGGTGCAAACTCAAACAATGTCGTACAAAATGTACATTTTATGATACGCAATATTCGCGGTCTTAGCAGATGCTGCAGCAGAAGCTCAGTCTTCAGCACATGCGTCAATGTACTGAATGAACCACCTCTGCTTCTGCCTTCGGGACCCATCAGATCAGGCGATGTTCTGAGCTCGCCCAAGCCCCCCGCCGGTGACGCTGCTGAATAAAGAGCCTACGGCACTTACACAATCATAAAAAAAATGTATCTGTGGAGAGCTAGTCGATGAACTCGGACATCACGGTCTTTACTGCAGCTGGAGCACGGCACGCTAGCCTCAATGACATCATCCGTCGTGCAGCTCTTGTCACCGCCGGCGCGCCTGCGGTTATAGAACCCAACGGTTTGGCACGCGACGATGGCAAGAGATCGGATGTCATTTTTTTCCATGAACAATGGCTAGTTTAGTGTGGGACGCGACTTGCGTTGACACCCTTGCGCCTTCCCACCTACTGCTGCATCAGCAGAGACCCTCAAGTGGCGGAAATACAGCAATCTCGCCAATGATTACGTATTTGAACCGTTTGCAGTCGATTGATCGGATGAATTCTTTTACGCCTAAGTTTTTAGTTATAATTTTATAATATTTTCTTTTTTTTTTAATATTATATTGGTATTTGTTTAGATGGTTAATTCAGTTAGTTTTAGATTATTTTAGTTTTAGAAAATGTACTTTATAAATATCACATTGACTATTCAAAACTCGACATTACAGTTCAATAATTCATAAAACGAATAATAACAAAAAAAAAATATTTGTCAAATATACTAATGTTAGTAAGTGGTCGCGTGGACTACATATGTATGTAATCCATCACACTTTGTGGACCTCCTGTGACACAATTGGTGACTGGGGCTTATGCGTTAAAAATATTTGATATTTCAGCAAAACTGCCTGCATTGCTGAAATAGTGCTGCAGCAGGGGTGTAAGGGGGAGGATAGCAGTCTTCCTACCACAGTAGTCACGTCAGTCTTCCCAACTTCCTCAGCTGCTCGTGCACCCTGCAGATCGATTGCCGAGACTCTGGCGACATAGGCCTCTTGCATAGACTTCCAAACAATACGCTCTCCAGCCGTAAG
Organism: Bicyclus anynana; assembly: GCF_947172395.1. Classification (NCBI taxonomy): domain Eukaryota; kingdom Metazoa; phylum Arthropoda; class Insecta; order Lepidoptera; family Nymphalidae; genus Bicyclus; species Bicyclus anynana. The sequence goes on along the minus strand of NC_069102.1, from coordinate 6,708,189 downwards.
CATCCAGCGGCTCCCTGTCCCTGCAATTCACTCGATGTCCTTAGTCCACCTAGGGTTTACCAACACCTCGCTTCCGGTGCGGGGTCGCTATACCAGCACTTTGGGACCCAAACGTCCATCGACTCTTCGAAATATGTGCCCTGCCCTTTGCCACTTCTGTTTCGTGACTCGATGAGCTCGATGACTTTGGTTTTAATTAGGTACTTAGAAATATAAAAAAAAGAAACAATCATTAATGCTGCATTATATTTTATTCAATAACGGAACGTACCTGCATCAAAGAAATATTAATAATACATATTTTATTACAGTTTCTATGGATTTATGTCAAATAATATAACACGACGGTTTCACAACAGCCCCTTAAGTAGTTTATAAAGTAGTTTTACTACATCATATAATAAATCTTCCAAATCCTCGATTATCGTCTGGAGTGGGTTAGCTAAACCACCGAGTCCTAGTGCGTCAAGAAGTTTTTTTAAGAAGTCCTCCAATAATTTCGATAAATTTAAAGGCATCACATCTTCGGTTGAAGGAGCTCCGGGAACAGAAGGCAGTGACCCATTCGTTGACTGAACTATGGTAGCCAGCACAACAGCCGCGGTGACCAACAGTATCTGCGTTGAGAAAATTATTATATTATATTACATAACATAGATACTCCCGAGCAATAGCGAGCCCGTTTTTTTAATAATATATCTAATATACAGGATGCTCGAAAGTATTTCCCCTAACTTCAAGGTGTTGACGAGTCCACTTATAGGTGGCGAATTGCATATAACTAATATAAAAAAAAAAAACTTATGCTTTCATACAAAATAATTCAAATAATTCCGACTATCCATGTAACACACGTCTTTATCCTTACATTTTAAAGTACGTGAAACTTGGCTACGTCATAATTATAAAGTTGGAAAGATGATAGAGGGACACATTTTAATATATATTTACAAAAGAAATATTATTTACCCCGAAAATATAAATTTTAGAACACATGTTCCTTGAACATTTTTAATTAATTTTTGGTAAAGAATAAAAAAAACCCAGAGTTATGGGAAATACTACCGAGCAACCTGTATATAATTCACGTGTCACACGTGTACATTATTCTCGATGGACTCCTACACTACTTATCTAATTTTAATCTTTTAGTCAACATCTTATACATATACATAGACAACATCTTGGATACTTATACATAGACAACATCTTGGATACAGTGTAATTGGAATAAACATACGTTTTTTTTTATTATTAACAAGTTAGCCCTTGACTACAATCTTCAATGGTAAGTGATGATGCAGTCTAAGATGGAAGCGGGCTAACTTGTTAGGATTAGGATGAAAATCCACACCCCTTTTCGTTTTCTACACGACATCGTACCGGAACGCTAAATCGCTTGGCGGTACGATTTTGTCGGTAGGGTGGTGTTGTAACAAACCCGTCATTGTTTTATATAAATATAGATATAACTAAGTATAGACAATGTCATTCCTGACTTGAATATTTTCTTTCTAGACAATGTTGTTTCGATGGTCCCAATATTTATTTAATTGTTTCGCTTTTTAACAATTTGTGTTAAAACAGTAATACAGTAGAACCCGCTTAAGACGATCACGCTTAAAACGATTTCTCGCATAATACGTCAGTCCCTACAACTTGAGACTTGTTTCATACATTTCCTAACGCTTAATACGATTCGTCATCCCGTTAAATACGCCTACACGTCACTCGCATGTAATTCCAAATGCGACAAATAAATTGCTACAGATAGATCAGGACATCATAAAGGTCCTTATACAAGGTTGCAGGACAAGACAAGACATGATATCATAAAGAACTAAAAAACCCTGACAGCAAATAACCCTTGACATGATGCGATTCTAAACTGAAAATTTTGAAGACGCACTGCAAAAGTAAAATTTAATTGAAAATTTCGTAATTTGCTAATGCATCTAAATCTTTTTGTCTCCTACTCCTAACAAGTTAGCCCGCTTCCATCTTAGACTGCATCATTATTTACCATCAGATGAGATTGTAGTCGAGGGCTAACTTGTAAAGAATAAAAAAAATGCACCAGTATAATATTAGTGTGACAAAGAATAAGAGTAATTTATAATATTAGCGCCATAAGAAAAAAAAATAATTAATGTTGACGAAACGTAAATCTTACCTTGGAGTTCATGGTGATTGTGAAAATTAACAATTGTAGCTAACAGGTGAAACTTTGCAAATATATACTACTTCCTTATCATTATGCACTACAATAAAATAAATGAAAAATTACATATAAAATGTAATCTCTCAATTCAGGTTCTCTAATAGACTTTTAATTTATTATTTCGGTAATAACATTATTCGACGTAGATACCAGTAATACATTTTAAATAATAATATGATATACTCATTTAATGAGAGCCGTGATAGTCCAGTGGATATGACTTCTGCCTTCGAAACAGAGGGCGTAGGTTCGAATCCGATCCGAGGCTTGCACCTCCAACTTTTAAGTTATTAAGAAATTAAATATCACGCGTCTCAAACGGTAAAGGACAAACAAAGTGAGGAAAACTTTCATACCTGAGAGTATTCTTAATTCTCTTTGTATGTGAAGTCTGCCAACCCGCATTGGGGCAGCGTGGAGGACTAGCTTATCTCCTTTCATTCTGAGAGGAGACTCTTGCTCAACAGTGAGCCGAATATGGGTTGTTAATGTTGACTAATATAATTAATAGTAATTATAGATGTTTAGACAGGCAGAGAGATAGACAGACAGACAAACATTTTAAAAGGCTTGTTTTTGGTGTTGTGTAAATAACTATAACAAGAAAGAAATTACAGACGGATACTTCAATTTTATTTATATGTGTTTACTAGCGGACGCCCGCGACTTCGTACCGTTTTTGCAAATCCCGCGGGAACTATGTATTTTTCGGGATAAAAAGTATCCTACATGTCTCTCCATAACCTCCTCTATCTTTCAGTGACAGACGACAGTCCTTATAAAATCGGTTCAGCCGCTCCAGAGATTAGCCCGGACAAAAAGAAAGACAAGCAGACAAAAATTTGGGAAAGCTTGATTTAGTTTTAGCAAATATTGTGTAAATAATTACGAGTATTGAAAAAACCGCTAATGACCGGGAAAAATGGAATTTGGAGAGGAGGCCTTTACCTGAGGGGGGCAGTTTCCAGCAAAATATGGTTTTTTTTTAATTAAATACCATAAAAATAGTTACATACAAAATTTTAAAAGTAGGTAATTCTCATAAAATTGTATATAAGTACTGGAAATAAAAGGCTTTTTTTATTTTTTATATTTTATTTATTGAAAAAACAAAGTTAATTTTGAAATCACAAACAGGCACTCCTATTTTATTTATATATTTATTGATTATATGTATTGATTGATGAAAAAGATGGCTAAATTTTCCATTGTCTTAACCCTGGAGTGGTCGCGTGGATTACATAATTATGTAGTACACCTATAAAAAAAAAATAATATACACGGTCGAATTGAGAAACCTCCTCCTTTTTTTTGAAGTCGGTTAACAAAATGGATAAAATCGAAAAAACGATTAGCCTTAACTTATTGCACTTCTGAACGTTTGAAAGACACGTTTAGAGTCGCATAAGCCCCAGTCACCAATTGCGTCACAGGAGCTCCGCAAAGTGTGATGGATTTTTTATGGTATTCGTTTTATGAATTATTTTATATACTTAAATCTTTTAATAATAATAATTTAAACTATCTTTATTTGTGGCAAGCAAAAACACAATAAATTCGTGCACAGGGTGCAACAAGTTCATTTTTGGGTATAATTTGAAAATTATACGTATCATTCATGTGCCGAAAATAGTAATTAAAGTTATGTGTTACAAAATATATTTTTTGTGACCTTAATCACAGCAATACAAGTGATTTTCGCGATATTTTAGAGATGTTTTTTAGTTATGTTCATTGTTTTCGTAAGTCGTAAGATAAAATCAGATTTTATGCTTTTATATAGTAAGGGAAGCTACATTTTTTTTTTATTCTTTACAAGTTAGCCCTTGACTACAATCTCACCTGATGGTAAGTGATGATGCAGTCTAAGATGGAACTTGTTAGGAGGAGGATGAAAATCCACACCCCTTTCGGTTTCTACACGGCATCGTACCGGAACGCTAAATCGCTTGGCGGCACGTCTTTGCCGGTAGGGTGGTAACTAGCCACGGCCGAAGCCTCCCACCAGCCAGACCTAGACAAATTAAGAAAATCTCAATCTGCCCAGCCGGGGATCGAACCCAGGACCTCCGTTTTGTAAATCTACCGCGTATACCACTGCGCCACGGAGGCCGTCAAAATGAATTACGCTTAAATAATTTTTATTTCACTTTGAAAATGGACTACGTACGAGTATCCACGCGACCACTCCCGTTACTTTTAGGTACGCGACCACTGTAGGGTTAAGCAGGACTTCTCTTTGCAGGTCTTTACTTGTCCTTCAGGTTGATATACTCAGGTCAGCGCGTCGTAGATGATTAAAATAAGTAGGTAATTGAAATATAAACGCATAAGTATTTTATGTTTGGATTTTTTAAATAACTTAACATTTATGTAATAACAAGTCAATAAAAAATAAGAAACCCGACTGCTTAACCTGCTCACACCTACTCATCCGCCTCGCGTGGTTTGTATGGCTATTAATAAATAGCGTTTTTCTAATTTCAGGTTTTTTTTTTAAATCCCCTTGATGAGCATTTAAACTATTTTCTATCCTATTTTCAACTCTCTAACAACGACGAATAAGTCACATCTCGTAAAGAAGCTTTATAAGAAAAAGAAGAGGGAACAAGAGAAACGTAAAAATATATAAATGAGTTGTCAAATCAAAGTCCGGAAACAAAGACGGTAACTTCGACAAAAAGACCTGGTAAAGCGTTTATTAAAAAAGGAAAAATAAAAGTACTTCAAGAAAGTTACACTGAAAGTTTGTTGGACTCCGAAATTGATACGACGAAGATCTTCAGAATAAGTTTAAACTACATTTATGGAACGATTATGACCAGATTATAAAACTTTGGCACAGGTGTTTTCAGTGGGCTTTGGGCTAATCATGCTGAATGCTCGAGCTGTGAATCACCTGAAACTTACATAAGTGATTTGTGCCATAAAAGTCTTGACCGGTGTTGTCATCTTGTTGACCGGCTTCACCCACCATGTCAGGCAATGTCAGACAAAAACACTTTTTTATAAACGTTTATTTTGGCATGTTTTTTTAACCTATTAATCTGATTGCTTGATATTATATTCTTTAAATATTTAAGGTTAAAGTTATGTTTGTCTTATGGTTTCTAAATAAAAGGTTGATTTCGCTAATTTGTGCTTGATTTTGCTTATGTGACCGGTAATATCCCATTTCACCCTAAATTCTTTTGTAATTAAAGTGCAAGGAAATGTTTTTTTAAGTACGATTTTTACATAATCAACCTCGTTCGGTGAAACAAAGCGAGCGAAACTAGCAATTGTGACGAATTTTTCGAAATAATGTACTAATTTCTTGCATTTTTGGAATCCGACTAAATTGCACTTTAAAGGTTGAAGGTAGGGATTTCAGTGTTTTGTATTCTGAAAAATCGATATAAAATACCGTAAAATTGCGGCTAACATAAATTTCGTTATTTTAATATTTATTCAGATTGTTGAATATGTTGTGATTTTTACGGGACAACCTGTAAGTGTATATTTATCTATTAGGACACCAAACGCTCGTGTAAGTACACTTGGGCTCACGTCAGGCGCATTAGCGTTTATCATCTCAAAAAAGCCAAATATTATAAAGGATCACATAAAAAAGGACAAGGGATAAAAAGCGTTTGAGTGAATGCTGTAAAAAACTGGTTTGATATCACACTAATATTATAAAGGCGAAATTTTGTATGTAAGTGTGTATGTTTGTTCTCCTTTTCGCTGCGGCTTGTCTGAAATTTTTAATGAAAATAGATCCACAGTAAAATCTATTTATTCAATATTGACGTTTGAATATTATTTAGAGTAGTTAAATATACATATAGAAATACTTGAAAAAAAAAGAAAAAGTAAATTCTGCATAATTTTATTTTATGTCATCGTAATACGTATTTTATTAGTTTCCAAAACGGCTAATATAACAGCCCTAGACTATATAACAGCCGTTGAATGACATAAGATACAGTTTTAAGTATCTTAGCCAATATCTGGTATAGACCGTCTAAAATTGGGTTGGGTCCACCACCGCCACCGAGTAGAGTGTTAAGAACATCCGTGAGTAAATTCCCCACTGTTTCCAATAAAGATCCCAGCGGACCTCCGGTACTTGGACCTCCGGTCATTGGACCTCCGGTCGTTGGACCTCCGGTCGTTGGACCTCCGGTCGTTGGACCTCCGGTCGTTGGACCTCCGGTCGTTGGACCTCCGGTCGTTGGACCTCCGGTCGTTGGACCTCCGGTCGTTGGACCTCCGGTCGTTGGACCTCCGGTCGTTGGACCTCCGGTCGTTGGACCTCCGGTCGTTGGACCTCCGGTCGTTGGGCCTCCGGTCGTTGGACCTCCGGTCGTTGGACCTCCAGTCATTGGACCTCCGGTCGTTGGACCTCCGGTTTCTGGGGCGACTGAAGGAGGTACGGCAGGAAGAGTAGTCGCATAGCCATTCGTTGACTGAATTATGGTAGCCAGCATAACAGCCGCGGTGACCAACAGTATCTGCGTTGAGAAAATATTACATTAGATTACATAATAAGTACATGATGCCATCAAAAACTAAACTTGTCGTAAATAAATTAATTAAACAAATAAAAGACCCCGACTGCATAAAGTATAAAAAAACTGAAAAGAAAAAAAAAACAAGCTCAGTCCAGAAGCAAGCAGAAAACAGTCGGGTAAAAATATACCAATTGGCTAGTTGGCACTTTTTTTAATTTGTCTTCTACATAAATCGTTCTACTAGATTGAAATTTTTTTATTCATATTTTTTTGAGACGTAATTGTTGTTAGTGTTGAATAATTACCAATAAAAAAAATATCCATCTTATTTCTTTACTTTTTGTGAAATAAGTTTTTAAAATATTTAAAAATATAAGACGCCATTTTTCTTGAATAAATTAAATTTACTGATGCGACGCTTCGTGACGTACTGACTAGAGAATGTATTCGTTTTTTAATTTTGTATTTGGAGCGGCTACGACACCGCCGTGTTCCGTACGCTCTATCTATCTGCCTATTATTGAATAATCTGTGATTTTAAATAATTTAGATTGAATTGGCCATCGCATGAAAAAACAATGTATCTCACAAGCAATATCTACTTATTTATCTGATATTGTATTCAATAAGAATAGTTTAAAGCGATTGGCAAGTCAATTTATTTTATTCCCTATACTTGCAGTACAAAACGAAGTTTCATGCCATATTTCATAATTTTAGGTTAACGGAAAGTATTCTATAAATTTTGATTCCCTTGAGAGTGTCGAAATGCTTAGGTACCACGCAGTTGTGTAGCATAAGCGGCTGTATCTTTTATTAAGTTGATTATGAAGATTATTTTAATCCATTCCAGTGACAGTGAGCTCCACGAGTTTTAATTTGAAATCGGCGTTGCCGAAAAGGTCCATTTATATCTACAGACTTTTAGCGTGCCAGACACGTGCCGTGGCCGACAAAATAATACTCTTCTATTATACAGTGTTTATTAACGTATTACATATATCTGCCGGCGCGCAGACGTTGACAGACACGGTTCGCGTCCGGTCGAGTATTCCGTCCGGAGTATTCGCGGAAAGAAGATTTTGTCTGTACGGTTCATGTCTGTAGAGTCCTTTTCGTGAACCTGAACTAAAACTGACAGCGCCTTACACAAATGACAATGAGCGCATTACAACATAAGCGCCGCGTCTGGAAGACTTCTTTCATGGCAAGGACTTTACATGTCTCTAGCTACCTGCTGGGCAGTGTGAATAGACGGTATCTGTGAGTGTCTGCCACGCTACTTGTCTGTGACGCACTGTGTCTGTAGATATAAATGGACCTTTATTATAGATCCTTGACCGTCAGACAGACAGATAAACGGACGGCCGAAGTATTAACAAACTTACAAAAACACAGATTAAGCACCATTATTAAATAATATCAGTATCCTACTATCCTACTAATATTATAAACGCGAAAATTTGTATGGATGTTTGGATGTATGTTTGGATGTTTGTTACTCTTAAAAAAAAAAAAGAATGTTTGTTACTCTGTCACGCCTCGATTACTTAACCGAATTAGCTGAAATTTGGTTAAGTAGGCAACATAGGCTACTTTTTATCCCGGAAAAATCCATGGCTCCCGAGGGATTTGTGAAAAACTAAATTCCACGCGGACGAAGTCGCGGGCGTCCGCTAGTGCCAAATAAGGAAAAAGTATTTTATGGGTAATATTAGCGTATCAACTATAAGAAAATAAAAAGGAAAAACGTTTAAACGAAACGTAAATCTTACCTTGGAGTTCATGGTGATTGTGAAAATCAACAATTGCAGCTAACAGGTGAAACTTTGCAAATATATACTACTTCCTTATCATTATGCACTACAATAAAATAAATGTAAAATTATATTAAAAATGCAATCTCTCAATTCGGGTTTCATAATTGATTTTTTATTTATAACTTCGGTCATAACATTATTCGACGCAGATAATACATTTTGAATACTAACATAATTGTTATTAGATAAGGATGTTTAGACAGACAGAGAGATAGACAGACAGACAAAAATATTAAAAAGTTTGTTTGTGTTTTGGTATCGTGTAACTATAAATAACTTGATGAATCTTCTTGAGAAATCGCAGTTATATTGAAATCACAGACAGATATTTCAATTTTATTTATATGTATTAACTATTGGAATCCCGCGACTTCGTCAACATAAAAGAAGAATTCCCACTGGCCCATACAACGTCGTAAAGAAGTTTATGGAGATGATAATATGACGTATAAATAAGGATCTGGTTAAATAATTGGCTTAATAAAAGTATGTTTCTTGAAGAAAAATACACTTTTTTATCATTCTTCTAGGGCAGCGATTCTCAAACTTTTGGAAGGCTAAATACTTGACGGAACCCTTTAATAAAATAATTATTTTTATAAATGTATTCTTAATTAATAATAAAAGTACAATGTAACAGTTACTACTTATTACATACTTAGGCCTAGTTCGGACAACTTTTTGGGCGGTAAATCCAAAAATTGTTCGTACGCGACTAAAATACTAAAGTATAATAATAGAAGATATTAATTGTTGATGTCAGGTTTGATAAATTATGTACCTATTGTTGTGATTGGCTACTAAGTTCGGTTGCGCCTCATGATTCGACGCGTAAAAATATTAGACCTGAGAGAGGTGTTTTGTTTATTTTTTTTCTAAAACTCTCCCGGAACCCCTACAAGGACTTCGCGGAACCCCAGGATTCCGCGGAACACACTTTGAGTATGGCTGTATCTAGGGCAAAAAGTTCGCCGGTGCACGAAAGCGGCGAAGTAACTGAAGGTGTAGTATTTTTTTTGGATTATTTTTTTCTGGTACCAACAAGCTCAATAAACAAGAAAACGAACAAATAAATCAATCATAAGTCTTCAAAAAATATCGTAATACTCAGGTTGTATCAACGATCTTAGCTTGTCCCCGTTGTAGACAAATTAAAGATTTGAAAATGTCGTAAAACGTTGTAGCAAATTTTTTTTATTAACGTAATGATTTCATTTTTAAAGTAGAATGAATTTTAAAGAATTTTTTTAGATATAAGTATGTTGCCGGGCGGTTAGGGTAGGCCTGGGCCGGGGATGGGCATTCCCCTTTTGTTTTTTACAAACGGGAACAGTGGATTATTTCGGGATAAAAAGGACACTATAAGCATGTTGCTCGATAAACTCCTTTACCTTTCAGTGAAATTCCCTATGAATATTCGTGATAGCCCAGTGGATATGACCTCTGCCTCCGATTCCGGATTACAATCCGGTCCGGGGCATGCACCTCCAACTTTTCAGTTGTGTGCATTTTAAGAAATTAAATATCACGTGTCTTAATCGGTGAAGGAAATCATCGTGAGGAAACCTGCATACCAGAGAGTTATCTTAATTCTCTGCGTGTGTGAAGGCACAAATCCCGCGGGATTTTTTTCGGGATGAAAAGTAGCCTATGTTTTAGTCTAGATTAAAATCTATTTCTATTTAAAATTTCAGCCAAATCGGTTCAGTAATAGTGGCGTTAAAGAGTAGCAAACATCCAAACATCCATACAAACTTTCGCGTTTATAATATTAGTAGGATATAAATGTAAAATTAATTTGGAAAATTATTCTTCAGATTCATAATAATGCAATAGAACTTCTAGTGTACTGTTTTTTTTTTCTTCTTCTCCTTTTTCTTCATTTTCTTTTTCTTTATCTTCCTGCTGAATACAAGTATTATGTTGTTTTAAAAGTGATACATCATATGTGTCATCCCTTGTATGGTAATTATCCTCATCTATTATTTATGGATAAATATTTTTTCAATTCTTTCAACCACTGTGTCACGGAAATGGCAATGCTTATGAAAAAAGTGTGAATTAGTTGTTGTAAAGAATCGGATGATCTACAATTTTTGTCTGAACTATTTTTGCTGTAAAACTCACCGTTTAGCTGAATACCGTGAAAAGCTGAAAAACCTATTTTTGCAAACTTTCGTAAAATGGGTTTGTAACAGACGTCTTTTTTTTTATTCTTTAGAAGTTAGCCCTTGACTGCAATCTCACCTGATGGTAAGTGATGATGCAGTCTAAGATGGAAGCGGGCTAACTTGTTGGAGGATGAAAATCCACACCCCTTTCGGTTTCTACACGGCATCGTACCGGAACGCTAAATCGCTTGGCGGTACGTCTTTGCCGGTAGGGTGGTAACTAGCCACGGCCGAAGTCTCCCACCAGCCATAACGTCTACCAACTAAAACTATAAGTCACGTGTTCAAGTTTGTAGCATTATAAAATCAAGGACTTTCATACAAATTTGTGAGAGCCTCTAGACCTCTTTAAACCGGCCCTATCGTAAAATCCATTATTAGCAGATACTTACTAACTATGGACTACAATCCTGCCAAATTTCATCTACGCCAAGCGGTTATCGAAATTTCGTGAGAATGACCTTTAACAATAATTTATTTTGCTATGTTAGGGAAAAATAAACATCAAAAGTAATTATATAAAGCTTTATTAGCATCATAGTCGTCGCCATTATCGTCACCATCATCATTATCCTCAATAATAAAAGTGTCGTTAACATTATCACAGGTGGTGGTCTCGCCACATGACCCTTACCCTGCTGGCCCAAACCAACTCGATTGAGTTGAGCTCGCAGTGAACTGCAAAGACTCGCAGAGGGTAAACCCTGGATTTACAAGACGAAGTTCTTCCTGGCTTCGGACCCCGGTTGGGCTGATTGAGGGTTTCTTAATTAGTCCAGGTCTGGCTGGTGGGAGACTTCGACCGTAGCTAGTTACCACCCTACCGACAAAGACGTACCGCCAAGCCATTCCGGTCCGGGGTTGTGGATTTACATACTCCTCCTAATAAGTTAGTCCGTTTCCATCATAGATGGCATCACCACTACTACTACTACACTACCATCAGGTGAGATTGTAGTCAAGGGCTTGTAAAGTTTTAATATAACACGATGTTATATTAAAACTTTATTCTTTACAAGTTGCGCTAATGCGCTTTAATTACGTAAAGCCGTTTCTGAAAGAAATGTCTTAAAATCCTAAATCTTTATCATTTAATCGGCTAAAATTAAATGAATACATCACTAACTTGGTACCGCCTTCAAACTGATAACGCCCATACGATGTTACGAACTTACGAGGCCGGGAGTTCAATAAATTCTCGGTATAGGTATGAAATAATAAGAAGAAAATACTAAATGACATTTATTTTTCTATGTAGTTCCCCATAACCTCAATACATTTATTTGATCGGCAAAGTAACTTTTCTAAAAATTATTTTTCTTCTTTATGTAAAATGCTGCTTTTACTCTTCATTGTCGGAAAAACGCTTACCACGAAGATCTTTCTTAAGGTTTGGGAACAAAAAGTAATCACTTAGGGCTACGTCCACGCTATAGAGTGATTTCTTTAAATCCTTAATCCCTCACAGCAGTCTTGGTAATGCGCCCCGTGTAAAACCGGCGCGTTGTCAAGGTCACCTGCGGTCATTTTTCCACGTCTTTTTTTCTTTTCTTTCTTTCTTCTTTCTTTAAATTACGCAGGGTATTTGCGTAAGATGTGGCAGTAATACTTTGACAATTTTTGGTGTACTCTATCAGTAAGAATCTCTCGGAATCCCAAAACACTGTAGCCATGAGCTTTCCGGCGGATGGCGTGACTTTAAACTTCTTCGGGTGGTCTGTTCCTTTTTTTATGCCACTGCATGAACTCTTCTTTACTCTCAGGATTATAGTGATAAACCCACGTTTCATCACGAGTAACTATCCGGTCAAAATGCTACGCGGATTTTCCCCAAAGAGCTCCAAAAACCCCTTACAGTATACAACTCGCACTTCTTTCTGAGGCGCTGTGAGCATACGCGGCAACCATCTTGCACTGACTTTTGTCAGATTCAGATGCTCATGAAGAATTGTGTGAATGGTACCGACGGATAGTAGATTGTGCACCAGGAATTTGGTACGAGCCTTATCCTGAGCCCTACACAGCTCCTCCTACCCCTACTCCTACTCCTACCCCTACTCCTACTCCTACCCCTACCCCTACTCCCACCCCTACTCCTACCCCTTCCCCTACTCCTACCCCTACCCCTAACCCTACTCCTACTCCTAACCCAGCCCTACCACTACCCCTACCCTACCCCTACCCTACCCTACCCCTACCCTACCCCTACCCTACCCCTACCCTACCCTACCCTACCCCTATCCTACCCTACACCCTACCCTACACCCTACCCTACCCCTACACTTCCGCTACCCTACCCCTACCCTATATTTATATAATAGTTATACTGGGAGTACATTGCATAAATGTCAGTGGCACGCATAGTACCTATCTTCATAATATTAATTAATCCGTAAACGTAACTTTGGCAGGATTGGGAGAATGGTGATGATGATGATAATGACTTCAACTCAATTACTTCATCATTATCAACCCATATTCGGCTCACTGCTGAGCTCGAGTCTCCTCTTAGAATGAGAGGGGTTAGGCCAATAGTCCACCACGCTGGCCCAATGCGGATTGGCAAACTTCACACACGCAGAGAATTAAGAAAATTCTCTGGTATGCAGGTTTCCTCACGATGTTTTCCTTCACCGTTTGAGGCGTGATATTTAATTTCTTAAAATGCACACAACTGAAAAGTTGGAGGTGCATTCGAACCCACACCCTCCGGAATCGGAGGGTGTGGGTCATATCCACAGGGCTATCACGGCTCACCACAGGGCCATCACGGCTATTACTTCACAATTATGTAAAAAACACATATTAATGATTGAAATTAATCTTTTACCAATTTTATTTAACATATTTATTATTAATAATAAAATAATGAAAAGAACCCAATTTCAATAATAAGGCTAGAATTCTCAACTGCGTCAGTAATGAAACAACTTGGAAAAATAAAAAAAAGATCAGTAAAATACAGCATTATTAGTTTATTTAATTATTAATTACATCAAAAACATTATTATGAACAATACACTTCATATTACAGTTCACAAAACGCCAGCTAATACAATAAATACAGCCTCAGGACAGAAGATCTTGAATCAATGTAAATAGATCATTTAATACACCTTGTAATAGCGTTATTAGGTTCGTCGGTTTGGGGGTGGGTTGATTAACTACACCGAAAAGAATGCTAATGATTGCATCGATCAAGGCATTCAATAAACCTGACAGACCTCCAGGTGCTGGGGAGGTTGAAGAACCTTCGGTTAAAGGATTTCCGGGAAGAGGATACAGTGCCCCATAAACATTCGTTGACTGAGCTATAGTGGCCAGCATAACAGCAGCGGTGACCAACAGTATCTGCGTTGAGAAAATTATCATATTAAATTAAATAATATTATGATTCCTGTCACGATGACATAGTAGATATACGATTTACTAGGGAGTCAGTCAGCTGTGTTTCTCCTCTTGCTACTAAACATGAACAAGTAGCAAGGATATTTCACCATAAATATCATTTAATGAATATTCATTTATTTCCATCAGGCAGTAGCATTAGTTACAAGCACTTTCGAAACGTCAGGAAATAACATTTTAAAATAATAATTAGCAGAAAACTTGATATGAAAGTTACGAGGGTTCAACAAATAGCTTGTCCGCCACTTGAACGTCTGCCATATTGGATTTAAGTCATGTGACTATTTTTTCGTATTTCTGACAGCAAATCCTTTCATTTGATACCCATATCATGGGGGTGGAATTTAAACAGCCAGTGCGCCATTTTGGGAAGGCTGCCATATTGGATTTGCAAAGACGTTTCTTAGCTAGTCGTGTATTGTTATCAGAACTTAGAGCGTGTGCAAAATTCCCCACTTCCCGGTCTTTGATTATGATGAAATTAGCTTTGAGTTCTGATGCGTGTTTTTTAGTTTTTTAAACTATTTAAAGTGATTCTTCTCAAATCATTGTTGGATATCGCTATTAAATTAGTTACTTTAATTAATGTAAGATGGCGCTATTATTATTTAACTCGCCGACATAAATAATAAAAAAGAATTCTAATTATAATGCGTTTAATGATTTATTTTCTTACTACGACGGTAAGAAAATAAATCATTAAACGCTTAAACGAAACTTGAACCTTACCTTGGAGTTCATGGTGATTGCCAAAATCAACAATTGCAGCTAACAGGTGAAACTTTGAAACTTTATACTATTTCCTTATCATTATGTATTACAATTAAATAAATGAAAATATGTAATCTCTCAATTCAGGTTTTTAATAGACTTTTCATTTATTACTTCGGTTATAACGTTATTCGGCGCAGATAATATATTTCGAATGCTAATTATTGTCATTAAGGATCTCTAAATTGGTTTGTTTTTCATGAAGTTTTATAAGGAACTACATTTTTTTGAGCAAAAATATGGGCAACTTATCCATTGTATTTAACAGGACTTCTCCTTGTATGTCTTAACGTAGGACTTGTTCCTAGTAAAATCAGGATACATACAAATGTAAATTACATCTAAAAAGGTAATTTTTAATTGATATTGACGGATTTTGACGGCCTCCGTGGCGCAGTGGTATGCGCGGTGGATTTTCAAGACGAAGGTCCTGGGTTCGATCTCTGGCTGGGATTGAAGTTTTTTGTTAATTGGTCCAGGTCTGGTGGGAGGCTTCGGCCGTGGCTAGTTACCACCCTACCGACAAAGACGTGCCGCCAAGCGATTTAGCGTTCCGGTACGATCTCGTGTAGAAACCGAAAGGGGTGTGGATTTTCATCCTATGCAGGAAGCAGGGTCATCGCGTACCGCAATGACCCTGCTTCCTGCATTCACGACCGTGGATTCGATTCTCACGAAATATTTGTGTGATGAGCATGGTTGTTTCCCAGTGTCTGGGTGTATTGTTTCATTATTAATGTAGTTTACAAATAAAAATTAGTAGGCTTACACTACGTAGGGCATACCAGAAAGTCTGTAGTTTGTAAGTCAGCCACAAACAAGACTTTCAATAAGATTCCCTGTGATCTAATGTATGATAAATACGTGTTCGTTCAATTATACTAATATTATAAAGCTGAAGAGTTTGTTTGATTATTTGATTGAACGCGCTAATCTCAGGTAGTACTGGTCCGATTTGAAAAATTCTATCAGTGTTAAATAGCCAATTATCGAGCAAGGCTACATATTATCCCATATTCCTACGGGAACGGGAACCACGCGAGTAAAACCACGTGGCGTCAGCTAGTATCCTTATATTTCTTCAGATCGAAGCAAACGGTAATAACAGAAATAAGCATGAAAGTAGTTTCCTCTCCTACAACGAAAGTTTATATGTTTGTTTCTCTTTAACGCCACAACTACAGAACCGATTTAGTTGAAATTTAGACGAAGACAAAGAATATTCCTTTTTGCATTTACTTATTATGAAGTTAAGACTACTACTAGTATACTATTTACCAATACAAGTCCGAGTTTTTGTGCCCTGGATTGCCACATAGGCTGCATTGTATACCGAAAAAATCCATGATATTTGCGAGACTCGCGTGAATCTGTTTCTTATGATGGTATGAATGTTTGTTACTCTTTCATATCGCAACTACAGAACTGAATTAGTTGAAATTTGGAATTAAGATAGATTATAGCCTGGATTAACACAAAGACTACTTCCTTTTTATCCCGGAAAATTCATGGTCTCGTGGGATATTTGTTACTCCTTATCGCCGGAACGAATACAAAGAATATTCCTTTTCGCATCTACTTAATAAGAAGAAGACTCTACTTACTATTTACTATTCTTCTTCTCTATATCTATACTTATAGTCTGTAGAAGGCTTTATTATGCCAAAATAATATGAAAATAATAATAAAATGTTTAATCGAAAACAATAAAAACATTAGCATATAAAAATGGTTCATAAAAATTATCTGTAGGGTTTTGCATTGCAATCCAAATAATTAATGTGAAACCTATTAAAAACCTGAATCGATAGATTTGCATTTCAATGTTTATTTTTTTAGTTTATTATATTTTGATAAGGGAATAGTATATAGACGGTAAGTTGCACCTGTTAGCTACTATCGCAATTTTTCTCTGTCGCCATGGACTTCAAAGTAAGTTTTGCTCAATTGATTATAATATATAAATAAAAATAGATAAGATATAGATTTCATATTTCAGAATTTTTGTATTAGTAGAAGCTCAGAGTTTGGAGCTCAGTAGAAGCTTCTAGACTACAAAAATCAAAAATCACGATTAATGGTAGGCGTCCACTGATCCGCACCGTTCGTCCTTGCGATATATACGTGCCTGCATCCTTAATATCGTTCTTGCACCTATTTCTTCGGTTACATATTCCGTATGAAAATCTTTCATGCATTTGCTACAAACTTGAAGTTACTCAGATATGCAGTTAGGCAGTAGTTCGCTCAGAAAGGATTTTGCGTCCGGGCCGGAAAAAAGTCTAAGGGCTCTTGCAAATTTAAACTTTAATGAGTAGCAGACATTAGCTAAGGTGCCAGTGCTGAACAGAGGGCTAGAAAACAAAAGATTCGTGTCGTCGTCAACCCATATTCGGCTCACTGCTGAGCTCGAGTCTCCTCTCAGAATGAGAGGGGTTAGGCCAATAGTCTGGCTGGCCCATTGTGGAGGTTTCCTCACGATGTTTTCCTTCACCGATTATTTAACCACCGTATATTTAATTTCTTAAAATGCACACAACTGAAAAGTTGGAGGTGCATGCCCCGGACCGGATTCGAACCCACACCCTCCGGAATCGGAGGCAGAGGTCATATCCACTGGGCTATCACTGCATAACAAAAGATTGTCCCATAAATATTTCAAGGTTGTCGATTTTGTACAAAAATAACACTGATAACAAAAATAAAAAGTCCAAATAACATGAAACATAATTATGAGAACTAAATGTACGACTCATCTTAAAGGCGGCTTGAAGGCGGTGCCAACTCAGTGATGCATTTAGTAAAGCTGATTAAATTATAAAGTTTTAGGATTCAAAGACAGTTCTTTCCCGTAGTTCTTTTAGAAACGGCTTTAATTAGTCACTGACTTGGCACCGCCTTCAAAGTGATCAGAAGATAGCACATACGATGTTATTTTTCGATTTTTAGTTTATTTTTGTGATTTTGAAGTCGGTTCAATTTATTTGTTAAAAAGATTTTATTATATATTGTATTTGTTTAATCATTGATATAGATTTTAAAATCATATTTTTTAATGATTTTTTTTTCATATTTTCCATATTTTACATAAGTTATTATATAATTTAAGTTCTATTTTCAATGATGTTTTGCATGTTTTTAAACGTTTCCAACGTTTAAAAACATGCAAAACATCATTTACATATTTATAACATTTATTACACTTTAATATAATGGTCATATTCTACCAATACTTAATATAACTAAAATTGAAATTTCTGTCTATGATTTAGAAACTCCCATGTTTTTTCAAGCGCTTAAAGCTAGTTACGCGATATTATAACATAATCAAGCTTTTATAAAATTTCAATGTCTGTCTGTCTTTTTGTTTATTGGGGCTAATCTCTGGAACGACTGAACTGATTTCAATGGAATTTTCACTGTAAGATAGCAGCGGTTATGGAGCAACATTTAAGTTGCTTTTTTGTCCAGAAAATGATATGGTTCCCGCGCAATTAGTGAAAAACAGAATTTCACGCGTATGAAGTCGGGGGCGTCCACTAAAACTATTTTACAAGCTGACCCCACAGACGTCGTCCTGTCATAGATATCATGGATACGTACATAGATTCTATACATTTCACGTGAAAAAATCAAATCGATTTATTTCTTTAAGTTAACCTTTTGATTAATATAATATTTTCATAATGTTACAGGTAGTGATCTTCGGCGCTGTTCTGCTAGTATGCATTGTACCGACTATGGATTGTGCACCAGGAATTAGGTACGGGCCTTATCCTGATCCCTACGCACCTCCTCCTACCCCTACTCCTACTCCTACTCCTACCCCTACCCCTACTCCTACTCCTACTCCTACTCCTACTCCTACTCCTACTCCTACCCCTACCCCTACCCCTACCCCGACCCCTACCCCTACCCCTACCCCTACTCCTACCCCTACTCCTACCCCTACTCCTACCCCTACCCCTACCCCTACCCCTACCCCTACCCCTACCCCTACCCCTACCCCTCCTGGGACTACCGATCCTACCACTCCTGGGACTACCGATCCTACCACTCCTGGGACTACCGATCCTACCACTCCTGGAACTTTCCTGACCGTGCCGAATCTACTGCTCATCATTCGATTACTAATAAAAGCGGTGCAAGACATAATCCAACGTTTTCTTAACTATCTGGGACTTCCACCCGTCGCCGTCGCATAGAAAAATGTACTTAATAAATTAAACAAAATAAAACATCGATATAATAAAATCAGTTGAGCATTCAATATTGATGATTATTAGGGTTCAGTATTTTGATAGAAAAAGACGGAACCCTTATACCCTTCCGCCGTGATTAGAAAATTATAATTACCAATCACTGAGATCCGCATTATCAGAACTATGACAAAAGTTGGCAAAACCCAGTCTCCATACAAAATCGAGCCCAAATTATACAAATGCTACAGAACTAAAAATTGGGACAATTAAAGAAGACTCATGAGTGAGACGTAAAAATAATGAAATCATCTTATTTTCCCTGTTGGCGAATATTATTTCGGCTAAGATTCTATTGGAGAAATCTAGTAAAATATACAAAATTTTTAGTACATTTTTCATTTTTATATCGTTCTGAAAAGTGGGCCCAATCTCAGACATCTCCTTTTCAATAAAATACACAAGTTTGTGTATGCAATTAACTTGGACAAGTGTCAACTCGACAAGCAGCCTTTAGTGTATAATCATGGATGTGTGTCGTCTATACTAGTGCCAAATTTGGTTTTAACTTGTTCTAAACAAACCATAAAATAGCATAAATAAATTTGTCTGATTAAAAAAAACAAATCTTGTATTTTTTTACCTTTTGATTTTTTTTTATTCTTTAAAAATAGCCCTTGACTACATCCTCACCTGATAGTAAGTGATGATGCAATCTAAGATGGAAGCGGGTTAACCAGTTAGGAGGAAGATGAAATACCACACCCCTTTCGGTTTCTACACGACATCGTACCGGAACGCTAAATCGCTTGGCGGTACGTCTTTGTCGGTAGGGTGGTAACTAGCCACGGGCGAAGCCTCCCACCAGCCAGACCTGGACCAATTAAGAAAAACTCAATCGGCCCAGCCGGGAATCGAACCCAGGACCTCCGACTTGTAAATACACCGCGCATACCACTGCGCCACGGAGGCCGTCTAAAATATTGTTTTATTGTTGATTGCTGTATCTACATTAAATAATACTTTTACATCGATCTACCTTTATTCCCTTTTTTTGGTTTTTATTAAAATCCACGATATTTTATACTATGTCATTCATTCATTATCAACCCATATTCGGCTCACTGCTGAGCTCGAGTCTCCTCTCAGAATAAGAGGGGTTAGGCCAATAGTCCACCACGCTGGCCCAATGAGCATTGGCAGATTTCACACACGCAGTGTATTAAGAAAATTCTCTGGTGTGCAGGTTTCCTAACGATGTTTTCTTTCACCGTTTGAGACACGTGATATTTAATTTGTTAAAATGCACACAACTGAACAGTTGGAGGTGCATGCCCCGGATTGGATTCGAACACAAACCCTCCGGAATCGGAGGCAGAGGTCATATCCACTGGGCTATCACGGCTCCTTATTATACTATATACGTATACATAACAATGTAAGTAGACACAAAATTGTACATGTGTGCGCTCACGAGTAGCTAAATTCGGATCAATTTTTTTGGTGGTACTTTGCTTATTTGATTTGTTTGAAAACAAACTGTGTTTTTATATTTAGCTGATTTATAATACGTTTTGAACCGACACCGACCGAATCGCTGGGCTATGAGGCGCTTTTGGAATATCGATATTATGTAGGTAAACTACCATTCTTGTAAACAAGTGAACATTTGTGTAGCTGCGTGATGCAATCTGGAAAAACCTTTTAACATCCAAAAACAATTATATTTCATGGCTAACACCACAGATTAAAGAATGATACAGAATGAGTCTATCCAAGCAGCGTGGTGAGGCCGATGAAACCCGAAAAAAAACCAAACGTCACGCTTCTCCTAGACATCCCTATATAGACAAACTTTTTTTATAATTTGTATTTAAAGATTTAACACTAATAACAATTACGTAAATTGATATCATAATAGACTAATAATAATCGATAACTAACTATAAAAATACTCCATCTTATTATTTTTGTCTTTGTAAACAGTTTTTAAAATATTTAAAACTAAGGACGCCATTTATCTTGAATAATATTGAAAATTACTGACGCGACGCTTCGTGTCGTACCGACTCGAAAATGTATTCGTTTTTGGAATGGCTGCGTCCCTGTCGTGTTCCTTACGCTCTATATGCCTATTATTGTTTAATCTGTGGCTAACACAAAGATAAGAAAACTGTTGCGGTAAACCCCATACCGATAATCATAATTGGCCTGAAACACTACATAAACACTGTCACCGAGGCCATGCAAATAGACAACCTGAAGTATTTAAAGGGATTTCAGTGTACCTATGAATCGCTCAAAAAGAAAAATGTACAACTTCATTGTATTAGTATCTTTGTTTGCTATAGTATATAGTAAACCATACGGAGATGATTCATTAGAATCTGCAGTAGCGCCTTGGAAAGTGGAAGAAGAACGGATTGATGAAAGGAATGTTCCTGACCAAATCTTAGAAAACCAAAGTCGTGAGGCATGGCATCCGATGTATGAACACGAGGATCGTTTGAAACCAATACCACAAAAGGATAAGGAAGACAAATTTGTCATTTATGGCGCCACATCACCATACTATCCAGGGATTACGTTCCCTTATTTTATGTGGAATGGATACCGCCCGCCGTTCGCATATCCAGATATGAATTATTTCATCAAGAAGGATACAAAGGATAAGTTGTGGTAAACAACACGTTTGTTGTTGTAAACACAACAACAAACGTGTTTTTACCAACAATTTGGATCTTACGCATGTTTACAAATTTATTAAATGTAATTCTTGAAATTCAATGTTTTGTGTATCTATATTTAATTTGTATTTTTTTTTCTTCTTTACAAGTCAGCCCTTGACTACAATCTCCCCTGATGGTAAGTGATGATGCAGTCTATGGAAGTGGGCTAACTTGTTAGGAGGAGGATGAAAATCCACACACCTTCGGTTTCTATACGACATTGTACCGGAACACTAAATCGCTTGGCGGTACGTCTTTGCCAGTAGGGTGGTAACTAGCCACGGCAGAAGCCTCTCACCAGCCAGACCTGGACCAATTAAGAAAATCAATCGGCTCAGCCGGAAAACGAACCCAGGACCTTCGTTTTGTAAATCCACTACTATTAAGAAAATTCTCAGGTATGCAGGCTCCCTCACAATGTTTATCCTTTACCGTTTTGAGACACGTGATATTTAATTTCTTAAAATGCACACAACTGAATAATTGGAGGTGCATGCATCGGACCGGATTCGTACCCACGCCCTCCGGAATCGGAGGCCATTATTTCAAAGTTCAAAAATTAACCGAACTAGGAAAATCTGCATTTAATAAGTATTAAGAAAAACATCTCTTGGAGTATGCAGTACTTTAATGCATGTATGATGTTCACGCCACAGTATGTTGGAAGTTGGAATCCATCGAAGTTTTAACAAAAACGGAAATTTCCTCTAAGAAACTCATATGTATATACTGTTGCACACATTTACAATCATCAATTAATTACTTTGTGCGCGTACGCAGGACTTCTAGAATAAAATTATTATCGGTATTCGAAGGATATTCCTTAATTGCACTATAAATATGGATTGAGTCTAAATAAATAGAATGTTTCTAGACCGATACAGAGACTACATTACACATAAAGCTAACATTGAACATATAGCATGAAGCGCAAACTATTAAATTAATACATCATCGTCATACATACATCCATACATGGACTCCCAGGATTTCTCCCACATTTTATCTTTCATTTGACGGCGAAGAGTCCATACAGGCCGATTCCCGTCGGGTTACCTTTTAAAAATTCATACATACATATTCATTATTGTAATTAATATATATGTATGGATTGGATGTATGATATATCTGAGTTTGTATCAAGCGGTATGAATTTCCTTTTCTTAGGGACGGCTTGCCTTCGTCAAAATTCCATTCTTCGCCACTGCTAGCTAAGTACGTTTCGGGGCCACCAAGTGCTGGAATAATCTACCTCCATGTGCGATGTCAGTAAGTCTAAAGTCTGGATTAGGAGGACAGTAAAAAACCTTTTTCTTTGCAAAAACAGGGTAAGTAGCAGTCTCCAATCCCAGGCTCCTACCTACCTACTCTCCTACTCTCTTAAAAAAATATACTACATCATGGAAATTTCTTGTATGATAAGCCATTTATTATAGAAAACTTCAAGTATTTTTTTTAAATAAAGCGAGTGTAAAGTGCCCGTAAGAAAGTATTTGTCCCCGTCCTGCAGCACCACAAAGAATTTAGTCAGAACTTTACACAGATATTATGATATCTTCTTGTTTTTCTCTTTTCAGTTATAATGAACTGAAAAGAAAAAACAAGAAGAGAAAAGCTGTCGGGTATTATGTTTTTATAATAATATTTTATTTTCTAACTTTTTAGTTTCTTCAAGACGTACCTTTTATTTTAAATATAAGTAAGTACAGACAATGCCATTCCTGACTTGTATACTTAGTACATTTTACTTACATGGTCTCAATATAATAGGTAGGTACGCTTTTTTTGATAATTTGTGTTAAAACAGTTAGATAAACATAATATAATATATATATTTTTGATACCCATATTATTAGGGTAAAGTAAAAAATCGTAATCAACCCCCACGTCTTTTTCATTTATGGGCGCCATTTTGAAAATTTATATAGCCTATGCCACTACCACAACTCTAACGAAGTCAATGACACCACATATGTCAAAATCCGTCCAGCCATTTTGGCTGTAGGGCTTGCCAAAGAAATGGACATACATACACACACACACATACAAACATACAAATATACAAAAAAACAAACATACACACATACACACACCTTCTGACGTGGTCGGGTAAAAATACACAATGCTTATGATTTACAACATTATTGAACACGTCCAATTGAAGGAAACCTACAGAATAAATTAGCCCTTAGTATATAAAGGTCTAACAATGCATAATATTATAGCATTATCTCAGCTAACACGATGGGACTGTCTAAGGTGAGTTAAGTATAGCAAAATATTGGTATTGATTAATATAATACTTCATTTAAAATAAATATTTATTTTGTTGACATTACTGTGTTATTTAGTTTGTGGTTGTCACCAGAGAGGTCCTGTGTTCAATTCCCAGCACAGGTTTTTTTATTCTTTACAAGCTAGCCCTTGACTACAATCTCACCTGCTGGAAAGTGATGATGCAATCTAAGATGGAAGCAGACTAACTTGTCAGGAGGATGAAAATCCACACCCTTTTCAGTTTCTACACGACATCGTACCGAAACGCTAAATCGCTTGGCGGTACGTCTTTGTCGGTAGGGTGGTAACTAGCCACGGCCGAAGCCTCCCACAAGCCAGACCTGGACCAATTAAGAAAACCTCAATCGGCCCAGCCGGGGATCGAACCCAGGACCTCCGTCTTGTAAGTCTACTGCGCCACGTCAGTGATTATTTGTAAAGTATCTACCACCGGTTCGGAAAGCAGGTTCTGCTGAGAAGAACCGGCAAGAAACTCAACAGTTGCTCTTTTTAAAAACAAATCATACAGTATTATAATTTACAAATGATAACAACATTACAATTTCATATAGTTTTAGTGTGAAGGTGGAAGCTGATCCAATGGCCTCTAAGCACTTTTATAATTAAGGAACTCATCAATGGTGTAGTAACCTCGACTAAGTAAATGTTTTTTAACACATTGCTTAAAGTTATGCATTGGCAGGTCCATCACAGTCTTAGACACCTTATTATAGAAAAGTACACTTCTTAAGAGACTCATAGCGACCAAGTTAAGCTATCAGTGCTAAGAAATATCTATTTCAATAGATTTTAGCTTCACTCAAAAATAACTAGTGTAACTTTTAAATTTTTTTAAAGATAATAATATTTTAACATTATTTTTCAGACTTTATTTATTGGAAGTATAGCAATCACGCTTATCACGGTTGCTTTTGGAGAAAATTCTAAAAGAGGAATTCTGAGTTCTGATAGCCATTTTGAGCCAAGTAACAATGGTGAGCAGAGTTCTAGGAGAAGCAGATCTACTGGAGGCTTAGAAGGCTTAAGAGGATCTGGAAGTAGCCAAGGATCTGGCACTAACAGTAAAGGCGGTTCAAGTGGATCAGGAAGTCAATTACACTCTCAATATGGTAAAAGAAGTACCAGCGAATCGGTTGGAGGCCTATCTGGTTTAGCCGGTAGCTCTGGATCAGATATTAGCAGTCAACGAGACTCAATTAGAGGCTCTAAGGGTACTGACAGTAATCATGGAGGTTCAAGCGGTGTATCAAGTGAACCTGGCGGCCTATCCGGTTTAGGAGGATCAAAAGATAACCATGGATCCGGTATTAGTAGCCTAAAAGGATCGAATCAGGCTTCAAGTGGTGGTGGAAGTTTATCTGGCTTAAGAGGATCTAGAAGTGACCACGGGTCTAACATTGGTAGTAAAAGCTACTCTAATGGAGGTGCAAGTGGATCTATTAGAGATTTAGCAGGATCTGGAAGTAGGCATGGATCTGGTATTAGCAGCCAACTGGGCACAAGTGATTTAGGTAAATCAGGAAATCAAGGAGGTTCTAATCATGGCGGATCAGGGGAAAGTTACGGTGGTTCAAAAGGATCTTTAGGACAAGGCAGTAATCCGAAATCTATTGGAAAACAGCATTA
This sequence comes from Bicyclus anynana, assembly GCF_947172395.1. Classification (NCBI taxonomy): domain Eukaryota; kingdom Metazoa; phylum Arthropoda; class Insecta; order Lepidoptera; family Nymphalidae; genus Bicyclus; species Bicyclus anynana. The sequence continues at coordinate 6,682,450 of NC_069102.1, read as the reverse complement.
AATTCAATACACAATAATATCATTGGAATACGAAAAACTGTTGAATAGCTGCTGTATTTAGTTCTTCTTGTTTTTAAAAATGTTTAAGAGTACAGAACTTTTTAAATAAATAAAGTACAAAATTATTATGTCTCATGATTATATCATTAACAGACCCGTGTAGTTCCCATTAAGGGATAACTGATAATGTAGCTATCTATTGGTGAAAGAATTTTAAAAATCGGTTTAGTAGTTGTCATTTTTGCATAGACAGTGAAATGCGTGCGTATTTTTTAAGGCAAAGACACCATTAACAGCCAGTATTACTAATAAAGTAATACTGGCTGTATTAGTATTACTAATAAAGTAAATAAATAAAATAAAAATTAATATTTTTGTGTTTCTGTTACCGATAAATGGTTGATATTTATTGTCAAAATTATTAAAATGAAAGAATTAAATGTTTTTTATTATATTTTATCTCACAAAGTTAATTTTATTTATAAAATGTTGAGCATTTTTCTGACATAAAAACTCTGCAAAGATTTACAAAAGTACCGTTCGTTTTAGACGGATAACAAAGGTTTTATGTTACATTACGGCACATGTGCATTTTACTTTACATTACGGCACATTTGCGGCATTTCTTAGCAACGACATTTTACACTATAGACATGTTACGTGCCTACAAAATCACAGCAAAAAGTTAGCCGAATTTAGCTAGTCCACTGAGCGCACACATTCACAATTTTGTGTTTAATTCCATTATATATTTAAGAATATACAGTTTTTAAAGTTCCTTAACACACAACTCGACACTGTGTATATGTATATTTAGGTATTATTTATTTCATTAACTTTCGTTGTTTACACATGCGACTCAGTTTTGACGCACTAGTGACATATCTTTATTATAAAATCTTTGTTTCTTAGAAGAAGAAAAGCTTACATCATACACCAAGGACTCGAACCCAGAATCTCATGGCCTGAAGCTGACATAGCCTAACCATTTGAATACGGAACAGTTCTAGACAGTTTAAAACAACTTTAAAATAGAAAATGCGTCATAGCACGTAAACGATAATTCTTGCAAACGTTGAAAATCACACCTACATATTAATTATTTGTTCACACTGGAAAACCATAGCAAAAGGATTCCCAAAAACTCGGACAAGTTGTCATTTAAAAGAAGTCTACTTACCGCAAAGATCAGTTCCTCGATAGTCTTTGATACAATTGGATTGTCAGTGATAAAAATTTTCAAAATGACGCTCAAAGTAAGTGAAGTTTAATTTTATTTCATGGAGAATATTGTTGTTTTAAATTTTAAATTGATTGACAACGAACTGACGTCCGTTGTAAGAAAGAAGGCCTAGCTCTTGATGATATCAATCATTAAGAGCCAGGCCTTCTTTCTTGCAGGAGAGGGAATATGGAACTTACACGCACCACACTGCTCCAATGCGAATTGGTGTGCTCAGAGTGATAATATTAAACGCTTTAGCAACGATACTTTGAATCTCGATAGCCATGGGATGGCACCGACCTCAAAATATACCTACTAAGATTTTTATTTATTCCTTTTTCAAATTGGTTCAACTTTCTTTCATTACTTTTAGTATTTTTTCATTTCACTTTAAACATATTTGTCTAAAGTTCGTAACGTCAAATTTAGGGAGGTATACACCTAAACCTACCTAGCTTAGGTAAATACCTTCGCCGGATTTACCGGCCTCGGAGGGCCTGACGATTTCACTGTCGTCAAAAATAAAAAGCGCAAGGTCTCTAAAGCCTTATCCCAAAGGTCCCGAAAGGTCAGTGTAGAAAGCAATAATTAGAAAACAGTCGCGACCTATTCTATTGATTAGAATGATTTTCGTCTACATTTTTTAATAGGTCCCGACTGTTTTCTAATTATTGCTTTCAACACTTCTGAACTGAGCTTGTTTTTTTTCTTTTCAGTTTTTGTATAATTTATGCAGTCGGGTTTTTTTATTTGTTTAATTAATTTATTTTACAAATAAGTTTAGTAATTTGTATATGGGTTACAAATATAGTACTTATACACGTATTAAAAAACATACTTCCTTAGAAATTGTAATAAGTAAAACATTGCACGTAGGTATATATTTTAATTACAAAAGTTATCATACATATACATCCTTACAATGCGGATCAATGGACGCACTTATATAGATTTCTGTACAAAGAATACTAATAGCCTGGAATCCGTGGAACAAATTTAAAAGATAAAAAGATTATTATCAAATTAATTTTCTGTAGCTTTGTCTTGATGAGTCGCTCAACTTTTTTATTTACTTAAAAATCTTGGTGGTGGTAGCTTACTGGGTTACTAGGTAATGAACATTTCTGAGCGTCGGAATGAGGCAATGTACCATGCAATATGTAGGACATTATTAAAAAAACAGTAAAAAAATCAGCTTGTTAGTAACAACTTTTATTAACCTCGTTATTGATACAAGTTGGGAGTAGGGTAGTTTAGCAAAAGTTTTTTAATAACAACTTGATGTTTTTTGAAACCAGATGTTTTTTTACTGTTGCTTAATTAATAGTTATACAACTTAACAGCCACAATGTTCTACAAATTGCGTGGTACATTGTCTCGTTCCGACGCTCAGAAGTTTGTATTACCTGGTAACCCAGATAGCTACCAAAATCAAGCATTTTGATGAATTTTGAATGACACGCCACGGTGGTTACTACTAATCTCTATCTCTTATTTATTTATTGCACTAAGCAATTAATTATTATCATTACCTAACTACTAAAGATAAAAAAGTAACAAAAAGTTAGTCGGATTTTTTTGCATATTTATGATAACCAAGACGTATTGTTAAGTGTAGATTGCTATAAACATGCTAAAATCAAAGCAAACTTTGTCATTATTTGTGTACTATAAATAGTTTTTATACCTACAGATATATAATTCTACACATATAATTAAATCGTAAATATTGTTTATGTACATTTACATTCTCGTATTGTTTAAATAATAACATAAAATTGAAAATTTTGAAAAACTTCCGAAGGTCATGAAATTATTAATTACACTCTCAAGTCATCTATATTCTTTTTCAGTGCGCTTTTATTTGAGACCCCACTCGAGTATATTTGCAGACATTCGGTTATTCTTCCCCACGCCCAGAACTTTTAAACAGCTTAATTGATTTTCACCAAACTTGTCTAAGAACACTCGCACATAAGTCACCTTTCATACAAATAAAACTAAATTGAAATCGCTTCATCCGTTCGGGAGCTATGATGCCACAGACAGACAGACAGACTTTTTATATAGTATATAAAATTATAGTATTTTATACTAGCAGATCCACCTAGGTTTCACCTCGTAATTCCCGTGGGAGTAAGAGAATAAAATATTTTCGGATCAGTAGACCCATACATGACAAACTTACGAACTTTTTAATTATAGTTTTTGTACAAATAATTTACTTGAGATTTTATTAATGTTATTTAAATCTATTTCAGATAACCTTCTTAATAACAGTAATAGCTGTAATACTATGTGTAGCAGCTGCGAATCCGTTTGGTGGTTATTATGATAGAGGATTCGGCAGTGGAGGTTTCGGGGGTGGTTACGGAGGTGGATATGGACGTGGTGGCTTCGGTGGCGGCTTCGGTCCCGGCTTCGGAGGAGGCGGTTTTGGTGGCCCAGGATTTGGACGTGGCGGATTTGGAGGCGGCTATCCCCGAGGAGGCTTTGGGGGATTCGGAAGACGTTATTAAACATCTTGAAACCTTTATACCTTTAAACCTTTATATTGACTGTTAACTGTTACGATGTTTTTAAATAAAACTTTTACACAAATTCACATTTTTTTATTAGATTCCCGGAAAAGGTGGTGGAAAAGGTATTTGGTTGATGTTAGCTTGCCCGTTTACGAATCGCGACAACATTTGAAGCATCATGGAGCCGAAATATAAAACAAAACGGGAACTTTTAACAAAGAAATTCGGTGGTGGTTCTTCTTTAACAACTGGGGGGATTGGTTCTTTAACTACTATTGGAATTTCTTCTTTGATTATAGGTGGTTCTTCTTTTATTACGGGGATAATTTCTTTGATTACGGGTGGTTCTTCTTTAATTACAGGGGGAATTTCTTTGATTACAGGAGGGATTTCTTTAATTACCGGGGGTGGACTGGGTATAATGGCTTCCGGGAAAGGAATTCCTGGACTTATGAAAGGAGTTCCTGGAGTTATAAAAGGTATTACATTGGCAGCTGGAGTAAAAAATGGTATTCCTTTGATATTAGTATACAGGAATGGTGCTAACGGAATACTATTTAATATTGGAGTTACGACTGGACTCACTTCTGGATTTTTTATATTTGGAACTTCAGGCTCTTTAAGTATTGGTTTTTCCGGTGGAGGAACCGATACAGTACTTTCGATTGGAGAAATAACGACTACATTTGGTTCGATATGTTTATCTTCGTGCGGTAGTGGAACTACTAGAGGCTTTGGAGTTATATCCACTACAGGTATATGAGGTAATGGAGTTACTTCTGGTTTAGGTTCTAAGACAACTGGAACTTCGACAGCTGGCGGTATAGGTTCCTTTATCGCTGGTGTGATTACAACTTCAGATTCACTTGGTAATAAAAACGAAATAGATTTCCCAGGTTCTAATGGTTCTACAACTGAAGTTATTAACACTTCTGCCGGCAATTTTTCTTCATCTTTCGCTTCTGCCCTCTCTAACAAATGTGTCATAGGTACTTTTAGAGGTTCATCTGCAACTATTATTTCATTAGACACAGGGGGTGGTATCTCTGAATGTAAAATTTGCCGTTTTTTAATGGTGTGTTTGAATTCATATTTTCCAAATGGCGTTATTTTCTCCAACATTAATGAAAAGTGCTTCGGTGGCAAGGGAACCAATTCGAAGTGGAAACTCTTGAAAACGTGTCGTTTTCTTGCGAAAGGCTTGCATTTCACTTCACTGTACCACTGCACTAGGACGATAAGAACTGATATCTAAAAAAAAAAAAACAAAATGAAATTTTAACCAAGTATTGCACAACTTTAACGTTTTCTTACATAATTTTTATCACGACTTTAATATAACTCTACCATAAATATACCTGTATTAAATAATTCATAATTGAACACTCCGTAAAACAATCAAAGAAGTTCTGAATGGAAAAATTGTTAAGGATCCTTTAAATAAACATTTTCATAATGTAATCGCAAAGTTATTGTAATCGTGAAAAAGATCATTAACTAACGAAGCACGCTACAATTTCTTCGATCTAAAACTGGGACAAGGAAAATTATTATGAAACCATTAAGATCGAATCGTTCAGACCTAGATTACTATTGTTATTATACTGGAAGATGAGTAATGGATCATTTACACGATCTCAGTGGACATAATTTAAGCTTGTCACTTGTGTGTAATCCAAAATGCGTGTGTATGAAGTGCATGTGTGAGCACATACGAGTACTACCAGTAGATACAATTTTTTAATAGTATTCTTTGACGGAGCAAGCAGACGGACTTTAAAATACCGTCGCCGATCATCATTAATCAACCCATATTCGGCTCAGTGTTGAGCAAGAGTCTCCTCTCTGAATGAGAGGGGTTAGGCCAAATAGTCCACCACGCTGGCCCAATGCGGATTGGCATACTTCACACACATAGAGAAGAACATTATCTGGTATGCAGGTTTCCTCACGATGTTTTCCCTCACCGTTTGGGACACGTGATATTTAATTTCTTACGCCTACAATACACTGCTTTGCGCCTCTCAACATAATACACACGTATGTGTCTTTTGCGCCTGTTAAACGATCTTTATAATCGATCGAATAAAACTACATGTATATAGTTCATAAGACTCGTCATGATGTCTACGTATAATTTCAACATTAAATAAAACAATAAAATTAAATATTAACAATTATAGAGATCAAACTCTACCACTTAACGTTGTTGTTACTAAGTCCTCTTCTGTAGAATCTTGCAAATATTCAATAACATTAATAATTTTGGAGTCTATAACTGTTTTTAACTTTTTCAATAGGGTGGGTACTAAGTTTTTGCACATTACTAGACGTCATCTCTCAGATGGCATCATCAGATGGCTGGATTTAGATGGCATAGTTACACCAGTGTATCCCATTTTATTGAAATCGGTTATCAATCGTGAGTGGTGTCTTTAAAATGAACATCAAACTAATAATACAAACGTATAGTAAATGGTTAGTTCTCACTTGTCACTAAACAGCTCGTCACTAACCCACTGTAGCGTACTACTATAATAACAGGTAGACTCATGTAAACTAAAGAAACGTGTATAGAAATAGAAAGTAACTTTTGCATTCCATTTACTCCATTTATCTGAATGAAGTATTCCGACCTGTGATAAAACCTCACAGATCTGAGATTTTTCATCATCTACCCAATGATAATTTACAAAATCAACGCGAAAAGTGATCCGAATAAAAGACATAAAAACTGAGAGCACATATGCAGAATTTTGTCTTAATTCCATTATTTATTTATGTTTATATAGTTTTTACACTTCCTGAACACACAACTCGACATTGTAGATGATATTTAGGTATAATTTGTTTAAATAACGTTCATTTTCACCACAACTAAAATTGAGATGTGGAAATTTCCTCTTTTGAGCGCTTCATTTTTTTTGAGCTTGTAACACATCTAACAGTATTTAACATCATTGTCTATACCTATACTAAAGCCAAATTCGCTGTGCATTGTCACAGTAAATAAATATTACTGTGGCAATGTTTATCAACAAACAATTTAAAAACAAGGGTATAAATCATAAGTTTATAAAAATTCAACAGTTTTAAACTCATTTGGTTTATAACAATTAGATAAAGTTAACATCTTTCGAATAACATTGTATAAAAAAACAATACATAATCTAAACTAATATTATAAATAGATAAAGTTTGTGGTAATCACTGGATCTACTGAACAGATTTTATAAATTCATTTACTACTAGAAAACCACGTTATTTGTGAGTGTCATAGGCTATATTCCCGTATTCTCGGGACGGGAACAGGAACTTCAGATGAAATCGCATGGCGTCGGCTAGTCTTAACTAAATGAATGACCAAATGAAATGGTATGCTTCTTTTAACTACATTTCTAATTTATTTGTTGATAAGTAGTAGTAAAAACCTTTGTGACAGCTCCTCTGGAGAAGTACCTTTTTATTATTTACCGATCATTTGATATTCATATCATGGGGGTGGATTTCAAACAGCCAGTCCCTCGCCATCTTGGCGAGGCCGCCATATTGGATTTGTAATGACGTTTCTTAGCTAGTCATGTATTGTCATCAGAACTCAGAGCGTGTGCAAAATTTCATCCTGATCGAAAACCGGGAAGTAGGTCAAATTAAGATTCCAAGATCTGTCTTTCCTACATAGTCAATGTGATTGGGGAGGCCGCCATATTGGATTTGTAATGACGTTTCTTAGCTAGTCATGTATTGTCATCAGAACTCAGAGCGTGTGCAAAATTTTATCGTAATCGAAGACCGGGAAGTAGGTCAAATTAAAATTCATTCCAAGATTGTCTTACATACATAGTTACAAGTGAAGCAAATATAAAGCATGTAAAACTCTACAAAATAACGCTAATTGAAGGGATGAAGATATTAAAATCCTCAATAACATATGTTCATAACTGCTTCAAATAAAGATTTAAAAACAAAGAAGTATCCGGAATTTGTCTATTAGTATGTAAGGTATTTTCGTACCTTCCTTATACGACAGTTTAGCACGCAACGTGTGTCGAAGGCACGGACTAATGAATAAATCAATAAACACGAACGTGACGTGTTACTCAAAAAGTGTAAACAATTAGATGGAAAGTAATATGACTGGTTTGGAAAGCGTATACGGAGTTTTAAAGTAGAATTACAATGCCAAACTTGTTCAAAATGTATGTCTAATTATCATTTAATTAGTATTTTATAGCTGACAATAATTGACACTTCTGCGGTCATATTTTTAACCATGAGTTACTCTATTTTCTTCAAAGTAAAATGAATTTTATACAGCAGCGATTAGGGCCACTTTGCTTTGAAGAAAATTAAGCTAGCTAGAGTCGCTAGAGTACGATATAGTTATTTATGTCACTGTCATGTAATGGGGGCCACTGCAGCACGAGTGTTTTATTACAATAGATAGCAAGAGGGCTACAATCGCTAATTACGTACAGTGGCTTACAATAATTTTTCTATGACCATGATAAAAGAAATAAAAGAATTAACAAAACTTGATAAATTTAATTGGCTTTGGGCATGGCCTTCTCGATTTTTGTATCGGCATAACCTCCTAGGTTTGGTTCTTAAAATGAATTTTCGTAGCCAATGACATGAAACTATTTCGAAAATTTAAAAATAAATCATGACTGGTAATGAATAATACCAAACGACCAGTAGTCATGAATAGCTTTGTGATATGGTTTGAAGTTTTATATTGAGTAGGTACATTATGTAAGACAATGTCAAGGGTCTCTAGGGAAGGATTGCCCTGGAGCGAAGGGTATGGCGACTGGAGACAGGATTCTTTATGTTATTACTTTGAAAGTATCAACAACTTGTGTTTACGACGAATGAACGAATCGGATTCCTTGAAACCGTAAAAAAAACGAAACATATGCAGACTTGCTTTTGCATTTAGTATGAATTCATCTTGTATTCAAGTAAAACGTAAACAACTTTTTTTATTGATGATTACTATACGCTCTCAGCGTGGGCCATTAACACAGAAACACTTAAATAATGTTACGATGTATTTCATAACTGATGCAAATTTTCCCAAACCACCACTCCGGCGAGCGAGAAAGTGGTGGGCGCGCGACGTACGTGTGACAGTTGTTAATTATAACCGCTTTGGAACTGTGGTTTATGTATCCCACACTCAATAATAACAATTAAAAAATATACATCGGTGCTCAATTTATGGTCAAACTTGGAAAATAAGACGTACTGCTTTTTTGGAAATCATTTAAAAAGTAAATAAACAATAAACGGAGCAAGCAATATCTGATCGATAAAAGGAATGATCATTTTGGAGATTTAATACAGTGATTTTGTGATAATCCTCAAAAATTAACAGTCAGGAGGGAAATATTGGTGAGTTAGTGGTAGTTTAGCCCATTCCATAGTCTAGAATTATCCTTGTATTTTTTGTTTTGTTTTTTTTTAATTCGTTACAAGTTAGCCCGTGACAGGCGTGATGAAGCCGTGATAGCCGTGATAGTGGATATGATCTCTACCTCCGATTCCGGTGGGTGTGGGTTCGAATCCGGTCCGGGGCATACACCTCCAACTTTTCAGTTGTGTGCATTTTAAGAAATAAAATATCACGTGTTTCGAACGGTGAAGGAAAACATCGTGAGGAAATCTGCATACTGGTGTGATGTATGATGTAATTTAGTAAGAAAGCGGGCTAACTTGTTAGAAGGAGGGTGAAAATCCACAGCCCTTTCGGTTTCTACACGACATCGTACCGGAACGCTAAATCGCTTGGCGGTACGTCTTTGTCGGTAGGGTGGTAACTAGCCACAGTAACTAGCCACGGCCTCCCATCAGCACATATAAATATATTATATACAATTCATGACCTGTTTTCATTGAGTGACTTATGTGATATTCCTCAAACACATTAATTTAATTAATTCATTTATCTCTATGCCAAATTTCACACAAATCGGCTTAACCATGAGAAAGTAACAGTCTTACTTTAGCGTTTTGTATGAATTCATCTTGTATTCAATTAAAACCAAAAATATCATCTTAGGAAATATTATGACAAGATATTAGGATTGTTAAAACAACCTGTTGCATAATCTACAATTTTCTGTTTTTTTTTTAAAGAATATTTGCCATATATTTTATAATATGACCAATATTCTCATTTCCCTCCAACTAGTCGGGAAAGACTGTGCTAGGAGTGGGGACGACAATAGACCAACGGGGTGAGGATTTAACTACCACCCTTCGGTGATGAGTCCAACCGCTCTTACCGTTGAGCTAGTGAGGCTTGTATCATATATGTGTACGTGGGTTCGATTTCTACCCGTAATTCGAACGATCATTACTAACACAGTACAAACAGAATAGATCATGTTAAAAAAAAAAACATTTAAAAATAGACTTGCTAAAATCATGTCGGCAGATCAATGATATTAAATGCTGTTAGATGTGCCACTAGCACATGAACAATGAGGCGCTCAAAAGAGGAAATTTCCTCTTTTTTAGCTAGTTATATTTTGTTAGTTGTGGTCAACAACGAACGTTATTTAAACAATTAATACCTAAATATCGTCTCCAATGTCGAGTTGTGTGTTCAAGAATTGTAAAAACTATATATACATAAATATATAATGGAATTAAGAGTGTGCAATATGTAATTTGGTGGTTACAAATGGTTCTGGATCTCAGATTCTGGAAAAGTTAGGAGCCTGATATTTAGGTAAATGATATTTCAAAGTGTTAGCTTCGTTATGACTATCCAAAATACACAATTTGTAAAACTTTTCTCGATAGTTTATTTTTTTTTTCAAAAATACATGTTTTGCTTTCAATCTCAGGAAAAGCAAACTTATTATCTTAAATTTCTGTTTTGTATAGAAAATTAGGTATATATCTTGAACATGGCCATTTTGTATTTCGTTATGTTGTTTAATTTACTTGCAATTAGGTAAAAATGGTTTTGGCGCTCACGTCATTAAATTTGCGTCGCACGTCAATCGCTCCGTGCTTTTCACTCACGTGAAAGTCATAATTGGGCGTCTCGTTTGCGCTTCGAATTTTATCCATATCGTACCGACGCGCTGCGCGCTCTTAAAAACAAAATTGTGCATGTGTGCGCTCAGTGTTGTATTCAGCCTTCAGCGCTATTCGGATCACTTTTTGCGGTGATTTTGTGGGGACGTAACCGATCTATAGTATAAAATTATCATTGCGGCAGATAACTAAAAGATTACATGTTTTCGAAGAATCGGCGTCTAGATTATTTTTTTTAAGACAGTAGTGTCAATGATGGAAAATCCCACGTTTAGCACTCAATGGAAATATAACGTGTGATAACCTCAGCTTACAATGTTTTTCTTACTTCTCAGTATATTGTTCCGCTTAACAGCTTGTCTTACATGCACATTACTCAGATTACATATGAGGTATCGGGTTCTATTCCTGATTATGTCTGAATTTATAACTTTCCAAACTGACTCAGCAGGCTTATTCGACAGTTTGATTGTTGGTTGACATATACGAAATTGAGATAATAATAATAATAGAGATAATTAATTAACTGCTTATCGCTTCCTAGTTCTCGTAGTGATGATGACAGTTTTTTAAATCTGTATTAATATTATAAAGCTAAAGAGTTTGTTTGTTTGTTTGATTGAACGCGGTAATCTCAGGAACTACTGGTCCGATTTGATAAATACTTTCAATGATAGATAGCCCATTTATTGAGGAAGGCTATAGGCCATATATTATTCCCGTATTCCTACTGGAACGGGAACCACGCGGGTGAAACCGCGCGGCGTCAGCTAGTAATATATAATTATACACTCGTATACTAACGTTTTATTAGCTAAAATAATTCTTATTATAATTTATATACAAGTGAGTAGGTATGTTTAATTGTTATACGCTTTCACGCATATACCACTCAAATGATAATATTATATCATGCCAATAAAAATGCCAAAAATGACGTATCAGGTTTTAAGGTACTATTTTAATTACTTAGACCTACCTACTGATGACTGAGAGAGCAGTGATAGCCCAGTGGATATGACCTTTGCCTCCGATTCCGGAGGGTGTGGGTTCGAATCCTGTCCGGGGCATGCACCTCCAACTTTTCAGTTGTGTGCATTTTAAGAAATTAAATATCACGTGTCTCAATCGGTGAAGGAAAACATCGTGAGGAAACCTGCATACCAGAGAATTATCTTCATTCTCTGCGTGTGTGAAGTCTGCCAATCCGCATTGGGCCAGCGTGGTGGACTATTGGCCTAACCCCTCGCATTCTGAGAGGAGACTCGAGCTCAGCAGTGAGCCGAATATGGGTTGATGACGACCTACTGATCCCATATTTATATAAGTTTATTCATTATTAATATTTTGGAAATATATATAGAACAAACTATTTTTAGAAGTTGGTTAAAAAGGCGCGTCAAAACTGAAGATGCGATGTTAACCAAATAAGGCATGACCAATTTTCTCCGAATATAAATTACATAAAAACTGTGGACACACTTTCCAATGTCTTTAAACACATAGCACGCATCCTGTATTTAAATTCATAAGCTATACACTCATCGTTTGTATATGCACGTAGGTACCTACCAGTGTTGCCAGATTTTTTGTTTTGTCAAGTCGGGATTCAGGAACTTCTCGACACACTCGACTTCTCTTCAGGAAAGCGGGACATCGTAAAAAAACGTTTATTATCTTTTTATTAGAGTTCAAATTACGTATATCTACGTGACAATAGTTAGTAAAAATACCCTTAGAAAAAGTATAAAAATATAAATATGATATTTTAAATCAGATTTACCCTATCGTTAAATAGTTGAGTCTTATTCGTCTTCTGATTAAAAAAAACAGTAATAAAAATCAAAAAGTCCCGCGCATTTAATATCTTTAACAATCGTTGTGTTATGGGGGTAAACTAATTTAATTTTACAAAATGATATTTCCACCTATTACTAGTGTGTAGAGAATTGGAATATACGAGTAAGGCCCATAAACTTCATAAATAGTAGATTTCTACTACAATTAATTAAATTACCATAACTCGGTGCGCGCATTGAGGTCAGAATTTATTTCTACGCATATTTTATTACAAGTAATTGCTATAGGAAATAACTTAGGATGGCATTGTCTAGATTTATTCTGACGATCTCTATATTCCTGATTTATTTCTTTTTTTAAATTTTAACAATGTTATACATACAAAATATACAAAACACTATCAAAAAATTATTAAAAAAAATTTAACCCTCCCGCTGCAGGACATTTGATTGTCCAAGCAACCGGTGGTCAGGGCTCCAGAGTGAGGAACCTCCTCACAATACGCGCCGTCTCAAAAATCACTGCCTTCTGTATCCGACTCTTGATCCAACAGTTAAGCGAAAGCTTCTTATGGTGTTGGTCGAAGCTTTTTTCTGACGATCTCTTTTTGTTACAGAACCATGCTATCTGGAAGGACGATTCTTACAGCACTTTATTTTACGATATTGATATCCGTGAGCAGCTGTAACATCCTCCAAGAGTTCTTCACAGGATTTTCCGCCTCTGAAACGGGAAAACGCAGTTTATCAGATGCAATCACAAATTATTTGGACTATTTATTTCCTAAGGACGACCAGGAGTCCAGGATTATGAAGGAGCTATTCGGGTTTTTCTCGGACGACACTCACCCAGGGTTCGAAGGGTCTTTAGACGCGTTGGATTATATGCTTAAATGAAAAGTGATTTATTGTGATTAAGGTATTATGTGAATAAATCTAATAGGTCCTTAATTTTATTACGGCTTTCTATTAAAGAGATTAGCTTAAGGAGAAGAGCGAAAATATCTTCACTTGAATAAAATTTAGACTAACTCTCTTTTTTTTTTTTTTTTTTTTTTTTTATCGCTGGGAAATGCTTTTACGCATCCCGATCGTAGAATGGCAAAAGTCGCATTCTACGGCCGGGTATGTGGGACTCACTGAACCAGAATACCCACTAAAACCCAGCGGAGCCACCCGCGTCCTATTGGGATGCGAAAGGATCGCGGAAGCAGGCACTTTCGCATCCCGACGCACTCGTCGTCGCACTCACTGGTGTCTACAAGGGTGGAAGAAGGTGCGCATATCGGCGCCTTCTACCACCCGTCCTTCGTCTGCGGAGTGGGTCAGCGTCAGGCGCCCGCTCTCTCTGATGCTCTGATGCCTCCTTTAAACCGATAACGGTCTCAAAAAAGGAGGCAACATGAGACCATCCTTCATCGCTGTCGAGCATGTAGTTGATAAAGCTCGAAAGCGAGAAGTCTCCCCGAAGAAGGGACACCAGTGAGTGCCTTTGCGGCGCCCATGCCACACACTCCGCCAGGGTGTGGCGCGCCGTGTCCTCTGGCGCGCCACACTCGTGGCAGACCGGCGTAACCTCCCTCCTCGCAATCTTGTGCAAGTACTTACCGAAACAACCATGTCCTGTAAGCACCTGCACGAGACGGTAGGATAACGCACCATGACGCCGTTTCAGCCACCGCTCTAGGTGGGGTCGGAGACCTTCCACCGTCCAGATGCCAGCCACCGGGGACTCGAGGTCTTCTTTCCATCTGCGGACCAGGGCCTCACTTCCGAGGGTTCTTAAACGATTTACTTCATCAGGTCCCGGTCTTTCACCTCGTGCCCTGAGACTTGACCGGTAGCGGTACACCTGGGCGAGAATCTCGGCCTGTAGTTCCCACGGCGGGTCGCCCGCCAGGAGAGTGGAAACCGTCCACGACACTGTACGATACCCCCGGATAGCACGCACTGTAATGACTCTTTGTGGTCTACGCAAAAGGGCCAAATTCTGCGCAGACAGCGCTTGCACCCATATGGGGGCACCATACAGTGCCATACTTCTGACGATACCCATATATAGGCGCCTACAGGCCGAGGCAGGCCCTCCGACATTTGGCAAAAGCCTCCCTAGAGCGGCGGCTGCCCCGACGAGCCTAGGACCCAGCAGCTCGAAGTGCCTATGGAACGTCCATCTGCCGTCCAGGATGAGGCCCAGATATTTCATGTGGGCCTTCAACTCCACCCTTTCATCCTGAACTCTGATATAGGCACCTCGAGGAGGACCCCTACGTGGACCGTGAAATAGGAGAGCCTCGGTTTTGGATGCCGAGACTCTCAGCCCCAGCATTTGGATTCTCCTCACAACCAAAGAAGTTGCAACCGTAGCCAGCAAAGACGCCTCCCCGTAGTTGCTTCCACAAGCCGTAACAAGGGTGTCATCCGCATAGCAAAACACCCTCATCCTAGGAAGTAGGGGTGTCCGCAGGAGCCAGTCGAAGCCGATGTTCCAAAGAATCGGACCCAAGACCGACCCCTGTGGCACGCCATTCAGCACTTGCCGCCGCGTTCTTCGTCCATCTCTCCCCATCCAGGCTATCCATCTATCTTGGAGGTATGACTCCAGTAGTCTCCCGAGATATGGAGGCACTCTATGATACCGAAGTGCCTCCAGCAAAGTCTCAGAAGGGAGGCTATTGAAGGCGTTAGTGACGTCCAATGAGACGGCGAGAACGACGTCCCCTCTAGCCACCGCATCGTCCGTAAGGGCCTTTAGTGACTCCAGGGCGTCGAGGGTCGACCGACCCGCTCTGAAGCCAAACTGCGCAGCTGAAAGCCCCGGACCGACAGTTTCAAGGTGCTCAACGAGTCGATCTGCAATGATCTTTTCAAATAGCTTCCCGACTTCGTTGAGTAAGACTATCGGTCGGTAGGCCGCCGGAGTGTCCAACGGTCGACCTTCCTTACGAATAAGGCAAAGCAGGCCTTCCTTCCAAGACTCAGGAAACTGTCCAGTTCGCAAGCATTGATTAAACAGCTCTCTGAGACGACCTTCGAGGAATTCTCGTGTTATGAAAATTACCCGACCCGGAATACCGTCCGGTCCAGGTGCCGTCTTTTTAGACCGAAGACGCTCCAGAGCAACGTCCATCTCTTCTTCGGTTACCAGCGGGACATAACCGTTGTCTTCGATAGTCACCGAGGAGGACATCGTCGGAGGTATGTGGCCCCGGGAATCCGGAAAAAGTTCATCGACCACCCGGCGCAGGAACTCCGGCTGGAGAGTCTGGGTAACGGGAGGTCCCTGATTTCGAAGCTTTCCTCTCGCGACGCGATAAGGGCGCCCCCAGGGATCTCTATTCAAACCCTCCAGCAGCTCCTCCCGGGCCTGCTCCTTACTGCTCCGAATCGCTATTTGTAAGGCTTTCTTAGCCTGACGGTAAACCTCCCGCAGCTGTTCTTCTAGGACCATATACAGACCATTTCTCCTGCGGCACCGAACATATGCCCTTCGGGCTCGGTGACTGGCGGTACGGAGGTCCGCGATTTCTTCCGACCACCAATACACACACCTGCGGCGATGCCATCTGCGGGCCCTCGGCATGGAGGAATCGCATACCACGGTCAGGTCTTCGTGTAGACGATTCACAAGCGTATCCACGCTGGTATCCCCGTCGAAGGTGAGAGACGACCAACGCTGAACTATGGCGGCCTCTCTCGCCAGTTCACGATCCACCTGACTCAAACACCACCGTGGGAAGCAATTCGAACCCCGGGAGGGAACTATAGGAGTAACACCAGGAGCGGAGACCTTGAATCTGATGTAGTTATGGTCTGACAAGGTCTCCACCCAGTCCCAGACCTTCCAACCAGTGACTCTGTCAGCGACCAAAGGCGTGGCAAACGACAAGTCCACTATGGATCCCCCCTCTTCGCGAACACAGGTGTAGGTTGTCCCTCTGTTAAGTAGGTTGAGTCCTTGGTGCACAGCCCACACCTGTACAGCCCTGCCCCTGGCGTCAGTGGCCGGACTTCCCCAAGCTTGGCTTTTAGCATTGAAATCGCCAAGTACCAACGTGCGCCCTACGTTGTGTCTGCGAACAGCCTCACTGACGGAGTCGAGGAAAGCCTCAAATTCAGCCAGTGGACGATTAGGCGAGAAGTACACCCCGACGATAATGTACTCCCCCCATCTAGCTACCGCGTACCCCGGGCCCCTTTCGACAGCTGAAAGAGAGGGGCCAGCGCTGTTTGCAGACACTACTACCACCAAGTCATCGGTGTCACCAACCCAATTTGCCTGCGAGGGGACGAAGTATGGCTCGCATGCCACGGCCAAATCAATCTGCCACTGCGCGATAGACTGCAGTAGGAGGTCCTGAGCCCCCGCACAGTGGTTTATATTCGTCTGGAGGACGCTAATATTTTGTGTCTGATTCATGACGACATATTAGCATCCTCCTGCGCTGGACTCTGTCTTTCACTAGCCTGTGACTGGATGCCGTTCACTCCTTTAACAGAAGGGGGGCAACAATTGTTGCTCCCCATTATGTGTCCTGAAGACAAGCCTGCATCAGCGCAGACGGCGCAACGCATGGTGTCCACGCACCCCGCTGCCTTGTGACCATCTCCACCGCACCGGAAGCAAAGTCTGCTCCGGTCCTTCTTTGAAGGGCATACGGGACCCGTGTGCCCCATGCTCATGCACCTAAAGCAGCGCAAGGGGCGTTGCTCTAGTGCACGAACACCAGCAGAGCTCCAACCAACCAAAAGCCGTCCAGAATCACACACCTTTTTAGCAGCGTCCACTGGGCAGTAAACTATAGCCGAGCCCACTCCTCTAAGGCCCGGTTGCACTTCGCTCACTTTCACTGCTGTCTGAAGGCAGCCTCCAGCCTGAGCTACCGCCGTTGCAATCTTCTCAGCCGTAGCGGAGTCATCTAAGCCTGTAACCTTAAGTGTCACAGTTTTTGTCGGACGATTGACTTCTGCAACCCCTTCTAACGCCGTTTGAAGTCGTACGGCTAGTGCTGCTGCCTGTTCTTGTGTCTGCCCCTGTGGTAGCTCAAGAAGCCTAGCTCCCGTGGCGGCTCGTCGGATTTTAAACCCCGCGCCAATGCCCAGGTCTTGCAGATTAATTTTTTGTTCAGCCAATTCTAGGACCTGAGCATAGGTCACCCCCTTTTTTAATGCATCCGACGTCACCGTAATAATGACTGCAGCGTTTTTATGTGGAGCCAGACTCCGCTCGTCTTTTTTTGTGGCAGCCGCCGGGGAGGTTTTTGGTGCGGCCGCTGGAGTGGCAGCGGTGGATGTCGCCTGTCGGGAGGCCTTCTTTCCTTTTCTTCCTACGACAGTGGCCCAGCTATCAGCGACCGGTGTTGCCCCACTTGGGCCAGCAGTCGCCGGTGGAGCCCCAGGGGACGCCACCGACGCTTCAGCACCATGATGATGATGATGAGTTGATGCCGGCGTCTGTGAGGTGCCTGATCTCCGGCTATCCGAACTCAGAGGGGGGCGGATGACCTTCTGGGGAAGAAGACGCTCCTCAATGCCCGCAAAACGGGCATCCAGCATCACCCCAACCGACGCTACAATGGAAGCCTTCAACTCTTCAATTAAATCAGCACCAACACCAAGTGGTGGTGCCTCCATGTTTTTTGCCGCCGCACCTTTAGCAGCAGTTCGCATCTCTGAAAATTCGCGCCGGTGAGCCTTCAACTCGGCTTTGACACTTTCTAATTCGGTTCGTAACCGGGCATTGTCGGCACGTAACCCACGCGTCTCGTCGGCCTCAGTCCGAGACGCGAGTGCCTCCACAATCTCCTGCAGCTCACTTGCAGCCTCCTTAAAACGGCGAACAAAAGTACCCTTCAGGTTGTGGGATCGCGAAGCCATTTGCATAATAGCAGCAACGCTCCGGCCAGCCGAGGCTCGCAACTCCTCGGACGTGAGTCCCGCTGGGTCTTCACGGCATGAGGCCCCACTAGCCATCCCTTCATCAGGGTCTAAAACAGGCTCCGTAACCTCTTTGCGGACGATTCGATCTTTAAGGAGCTGATTAAACGCCTCCTCCCGGGCTTCCTTCCGAGCAGCTATTAATTCCGCTCTCGCGGTGGCTATCCCCGTGCCACGGGGCACAGGCGTCATGGAACGCGAAGAGTCCCGCGAACTGGGAGAGACAGACTCCTCACGCCGTGAAAACCGCGTAGCCGGGCCTAGGTTTCGGAAACCTGGGACCACGCGGCGACTTCTGCGCACAGGCGCAACCTCCATTTCCGACGACTGGCCGTCGGCCATAGTCGTGTTTATACCCGCCTGGCTAGCCAGACGGGTTGGCGCCTAGCAACCACCAGCACAAACAACAAGACACAACAAGGCCCTGTAAGGGGCTTTTTACCCTAATTACAGCAACAACACCTAATAAATAATTAACAATGACTTCCAACAACAACCACCAAGTGGCCCTGAAAAGGGCCTTTGTAAAATATAATACTTCAACAAAGACAAATCGTAGCAATAATAAGAAACCTACTTACTAAGAAACTGATACAAACAATCAAAACTTAACTAAACCCAACTATTAAGTGAAGAAAATATAATACAATCGAGCTTGTATCGAGCTCAAGTATTTCTAAAAATAGAATCACCGCGCCAGTGGCGCGTCGAACTCGATACAAACACACAATTATTATTACCATAAAACTTTACAAAAGTTTTACAGTATTTACAATGACCCTAAGCACCCTAAGCACCTAAGCGACTTAGGGCTATTAGAACAACCTAAAACCGACAAACAAATAATAATATTAACTGCTGTTGTATACTTCGACACGAATTAAATCAAGTGCGGAGCAACACAGCACACGACCGCTCGCCACCGCGCTCCGGCGCAACTCCAGACTAACTCTCTGAACCAAATATTTAAAAGCAACCATGAAAGCTTTAACTTTTGTAAATCAAACAACTTAAAAAAAAAAAAAAACTGATACATTAATAAAATGATACTCACCATCATTTATTATTCCCGTGCCTTATTTATGTAAGTAAATAATTATTATTATTCATCATCATCGTTATTAACAACCCAGAGAAGTCCCCTGCTTGTATATGGACTTGCAAACACAACCAGTCATCCAGCATCCAGCGGCGCCCTGCAACCCGCTTGCTATCCTCGGACCACCTATATAGTGCGGGGTCGACCAACACTGCGCTTTCCGGTTCGGGGTCGCCATTCCAACACCTCGGGACGCCAACGTCCATCGGCACATTATTATTATGTCGTTATTATTCAAGGATATTGAATTAATAACAGCCTTAACGTTCGCACAACATATTCTTTTTATCGAATACCTACCTACAATGGAAAAAGGAGAAAATTTCCCGCAAAATATTTCTTGTGAAAGTCCAGTCACAGATCAATTAGTAATGATAATAATAAACTAATTGATCTGTTGCGATTGTATTGCTTTCGTTCAAATAATTTCCAAGTTATTACTATCATGTAAATAATGATTCCCGTAGCAGTTAAGTTGAGTATTGTTATAAATCACAGAATTTCTCTTTTGAAATCGTATTCGGTTTGAGATTTAGAGTTTTGTTCAATAAACTAATTGTAAAGTGACAATAATAATAATAATAATAAATGATATTTTTAATAGTATTTTGAATAGGGATGATGACAGTTTTTTAAATTGTATATAAATTAAGAGTACGCTAATAGTAAAGCAATTTTGTAAAAGTAACAGGGTATCTGCGATCATTACTTTCGGAGCTACAGGGATTTAAAGAGTCAGATTTGCGGCGCTGCCGCGGATCCCTGAAAAACGCCCCATACAAAATGGCTCGAAAAAATGACGTCATAGGCAATGTAATGATCGTTAGATTTGTACGCGCGTTCAAACAAAATTACTAATATCTTTGTTATTTGTGCGTTTATCTTTATAGTTCAAATATTAAAAAATGTCACATTTAATGTAAGGAAGCTAAAACTGTATGAATTTTCATCTAATTACGATAAAAAAAATTTAATAGTTTTTGAAATTTTATAATCTCATTTATTTTGCAAATATCCAGTCAATCTTTGCTTTTTATGTATAAATTAGTTAATATTGACCCTATTTACCCGAATGTATCATAAAAATCAATATATTCAAACCTAGTCATCATCCCCATTATATGTTGCAATTTATAAGCATTGTTAAAAATTTATAAATAAATATATGAGAGACTAAATATCATTTTCATTAAATTCGTAAAAAACGGATAATCGAAGTATCGATTTATTGTTAACATGTTAACAATTGAGATATCGCGATATTTTTACCGACGCATTAACTAAGTATTATTGTCCACTTATTCATTCAGTATATTATTATGTCCAATAATTTTATAGTAGGTAAGTAATATAGGTGAGCCATGATACCCCAGTATAAACGACCTCTGCCTCTGATTCCGGAGGGCGTAGGTTCGAATCCGGTCCGGGACATGCACCTCCAACTTTTCAGTTATGTGCATTTTAAGAAATTAAATATCACGTGTCTCAAACGGTGAAGGAAAAACATCGTGGTAAAACCTGCATACCTGAGAATTTTCTTAATTCTCTGCGTGTGTGAAGACTGCCAATTTGTATTGGATCAGCGTGGACTATTTGGCCTAACCCCTCTCATTCTGAGGAGACTCGAGCTCAGCAGTGAGCCGAATATGGGTTGATGACAAGTAATATAGGTACTATATAAAAAGTATAAATTTGATACTATAAATATTATTATATTGTAATAAATTATTAATCTGTGAATATATAAATAATGTGAATCGATAGGAGGTCGTCCTCGAGACAGATTACCTATATAATTTATAGTGTGGAGAATGCGGGATTTCCTCTTTTTATTGTAAAAATAAATTTTCTCTAATATTATATTTATTTTGTTACTTGTATAGTTGTTTCTTATATAAAAAGCATTAAGTATTTTTGTCGAAATTAACACGAAATATGACCTAAGTGTAACGATGAAAATTATTAACCGATGTAATAAAGCTTGAGTTTATGATGTAGTTTAGTACGTATTATTTAATTATTATCATTAATTATTTAAAAGAAATAATAAATACGTACCTTATTTCCATATATACTTTAAGCGCCTTGTCTAAAGTAAAAGCAATTTACAACTAAATATTGCTCAGAACTTATAGGACGCATATGTTTTGTTCGCTTCCACAGCGTACAAACTAATCACATAGCGATATTTAGTCAGTTAATTACTTACTTCATAATATTTATTCACTTATATACTGTGGTTCTATAGAAGTAGGTATTGGTGCAGAATAAAATAAAACTAAAAATTCATGTTATCACATCCTTTTACATACAATACGTTCCCTAATTTCAAGACATTGTGTAGTTTGTTTCGGTGCATATGTAGTTTTGAAATACAGCCTCACTGTTGATTGTTTAATTGATATTATTTCTCCATCGTTAGATTTCACAACTGGATCTTCGTTATCCCAAGATGGCGGTCTACGAAGGTTTATATAAGGATGTTCATAGCCACACTCTAATCTCCCGTGTTTAAGTCTACACCCGTTATTTAAATTTATATCTTTGTCATTTACGTCTGGACTTCCAATATTTCTGTTATAGCCACATAATATTCTATTTCCTACACTTCGACAAGATTTTCCATCAAAATTGTAAGGACAACATCTCTTACGGTGTTTCTCCGTGACGGTTTCTACTGGAGTGTTAAGTTTTCGTTCGGAAGGCGACGTTTCCATTCTATTATGAATATCTGAACAAGTACATAGCCCTGCTTTCACTGTAGACGTCATGACTGCTATATTTATCTGAAATAATTTATACGTTACCATTTAATTTTCCGCATTGACCCAGGACTATTGGCCTAATCCCTCTAATTCTGAAAGAAGACTCGTGCTCGAGAGTGTGCCGAATATGGGTTGCTAATGATAATGATTCATTGATGATGAATTTTATTTTGAAATATTAAAACGTTGTGGTACAAAAGAAGTGTAGTGACTAAAATTGACAAAATTATTCGAAACAAAACACACTAAAGGGATTTACAATATTATAAAGCGAGATTGAATGCAAATGTTGTAAAGGATATATATATAGAATATTTGATTACTTCATCGGTAATTCACAGTTCCGACAGAAGAATCGATTGTTTTTATTGTTTTAATTACAAATTTGA
The DNA here is from genome assembly GCF_947172395.1 of Bicyclus anynana. Classification (NCBI taxonomy): domain Eukaryota; kingdom Metazoa; phylum Arthropoda; class Insecta; order Lepidoptera; family Nymphalidae; genus Bicyclus; species Bicyclus anynana. The sequence goes on along the minus strand of NC_069102.1, from coordinate 6,659,661 downwards.
TATACCTAATTAATTTTGATTAGGTACAACAATGAAACTTCGATTCTATAGAAACAGTTTTTATAAACGCGAAAATCATTGATTCTTGTCTTTGACCACAGATATATGACTAAGCTTTTATCGATGTTTGTTCTGTGTCTTTGACAGAGGGGTCTAGTGAGGCAGGCCCTTATATAATTCGTCTGAGTAGAAGACTAGATCCCCGGTGGAATGGTCTTACTTTCTTCATAGGAGCTAAAATTACGTACCTACGGCAGGAAACTATGGAGGTTGGACCACGATGTCTTTGAAGTAGCAAGTTTAAAGAGTCCCGATCTTTTCTTGTACATGTAAGACGTTGTGAAAGTCACTAGCAAACTTAATAAATAAATAAATAAAATATCTTCAATCATAATATATTTTCTCCGGAATAATATAAGAATTCAATGTCCCCAATTTTCACATTTAGCTTCGGAATTCGCTAGTTAAAGCCGTTAAGTGCTACTGGGAAGTAAACATGAAAATATTACGCTTTAATCTTAGACGAGTGAAAATCTGGTCCCTTGAAATCTGCTATCTCCCAAAGCCATCATGGACCAAACTCCATTGTTGCCTACCGCGTTTACCGTATTTATAATTAAACTTTCAGCTGTTATAAAATGACGAAAGTGTGGCCTTCACAGCCTCTTAATATATAATACTCGTATCAGCTAATACAAAAAGTCCAAACCCACCAAAGTCAACGCGTTGTAACTTCTAAACATCGCTTATCAAGAATGAGAATTAAAAAATAGTTATTCAATTATTTTTGCCTTATGTACAGTCAGAGCTAAATTAATCTAGCTTAGCTTTATATAATTTTGGTTGAACCAAGCAGGTTCAATTATTATTTGGTACCTGCGGAAATCATCTCCCAGCTCAAGTCTTATTAGTATACTCGATAGTCTTATAGTCCAATTGCAATTTTGATACAGGCTCAGGAAGGTCTGGTAAGTTAAGTTAAAGTTAAAACTAATAATCTACCAGTAATTTCGCAAATTAATTTTAAGTTATAACGGACAAAAAAATCAATTATTATTATTTTTATTAATAACTAGCGACTTCGTCCATGCCCTAATCTTAAGCCTAACTTTAGTTATATAAAAAATTTTTTGAATTATAAAAAAATTTGAATCTCATTATATTTCGTATTTTTTATGATTTAACAATTTTTTAAAACTGTAACTCTAAAATGGAGGACTTTCCATAAAAACTTTCAACCCCTATTTCACCCTCTTCTTATTTTATTTTCGCAATAAAAGGTAACATTCTCTTAAACCCTGCCAAGTTTCATTTGAATTCATTCAGTAGTTTCAGCTTGATGCCCGGCCAAGAATCACGGATAGACAGACAGACAAAAAATCGTAAAAAAATATTTTGCCCTCAAACAAAAATTTTCAAAATATCTTCAATATACAAGAATTTAACCTGTTACAGTTTCATTATACCTAAGTATAGATAGATAGATACAGATAGATGTCTGGCAATTCTTTCAGGTTACTAAACATTTTAGGCTAATCCTATCCGTACTTACATTCAGACAAAAACAAAATAAAAAATAAACGCCACAGTATATTTTGTTTCTAACTGTACATGCATACTTGTTTTAATTTATGTACTTTAGTGCAGAAAATTAACATGTGATTGAGATGATTGTTAGATTTTTACACGTACAATGTCATTAACATTATCGGTGAGCGAATTGGTTTTTACCCGTGTAACTTTCCTTTCATACCAAATATGTATATCTCACATATATCTTCTACATCATCATTATTAACCCATATTCGGCTCACTTCTGAGCTCGAGTCTCCTCTCAGAATGAGAGAGGTTAGGTCAATAGTCCACCACGCTGACCAAATGCGGATTGAGACTTCACACACGCAGAGAATCAGGAAAATTCTCTGCAGGTTTCCTCACGATGTTTTTCCTTCACCGTTTGAGACACGTGATATTTAATTTCTTAAAATTCACACAACTGAAAAGTTGGAGGTGCATGCCAAAGACCGAATTCGAAACCACACCCTCCGGAATCGGAACAGAGGTCATATCCACTGGGCTATCACGACTCTTATCTTTTACATACGTAATGCAAATTTTCTAAATAAGTGCTATGAACTCCCGACCAATTTGATATTTTCACCACCATAAATAATCAAAATTTAATATCACATCGTATTTGTCAAAATCTATAATTCCGTTTACTCAAAACATGCAAAGTTAGTCATGCAAAGTTAATGTTGACTTTTTTATCTACAATATAATTTATCCCTTAATAATGCAATAAGATTTACTAGAAACATTTTATTTCAGATATTATGGGCATTTGTATCAAATATTGTAGTGTTTGAATGTGCTCCTAAACTAGGGCCTATTTCATTTGATCCGTTATTGTATGAAGCCAATTTTACAAGCAATGTTTCAAATGATCAACTTATAGAGCCGCCTAATAAATATATACCTAATTTAAAAACACATCTGAAAGTCAATAGCATTATTAGAACTTCCGCAGCTAACCACGAAAATAATAAAAATCCCTGCTCAAGTTATGATTTTGATGAAACACAGTGTAAATCTATTGAAGATAGAATCATATGTGGATACAACAAAAATGTTGGAAATATAACAAATAAAATAATCGATTTCAACAATGGCTGCAGAATTCGAGATGATAGACTAGAATGTGGTTATTTATTGGGCCCTTTTAATAACCTTAGACGACCACCAGCAAATGACTTAACTGATAGTGATACAGATGTAATTCTCCGTGAAGACATGACTATAGCTAATCAAAATGAATCTAATACTGTTAACAATTCTGATTTCAATACAAAAGAAACAATAGAACAAGCAAGTACAATTAAGACTCTCTTAACTTCAAATTCGTTATTGACATTAAGAACAATACAAATCTTAAGTTCAAATTCATTGTCTTCGTTAAACGCAGTAAAAGTTTTAAGTTCATCTAGTTCATCATTGAATCATTTAGTAATGAATTCTACGTCAACTAAAACGAATAACACTTTCACATCACCAACCATACCTTCAATTGCTTCAAAATCTAAAATCTTAACGACTATTTTAACTACGAAATCCACGTTAATAGGACAAATATATAAAAAACATTGTGTTGATAAAAGTGATTCTATTTTTTGTTATTATATTAAACAAATTTAACGTAACTTCTGAATTTCTTTTGTGTTAATTTACAAACTCAACATCGTCATCATATCAGCCGTTGGACGTCTACTGCAGGACATAGGCCTTTTTGTAGAGACTTCCAAACATCACGATTCTGAGTCGCCTGCATCCAGCGAAACCAACTGCTCTTTCTAATGCGGGGTCGCCATTCCAGCACCTCGGGATCCCATCATCCATCGGCTCTTCGAACTATGTGCCCTGACCAGTGCCACTTCAGCTTTGAGATTCGTTGAGCTATGTCGGTGACTTTAGTTCGTCTGCGGATCTCCTCATTACTGATTCGGTCACGCAGCAATACTCCGAGCATAGTTCGTTCTATAGCCCGCTGTTTGACTCTGAGCCTTCTTATGAGGTACATAAGGTCATCACTGGCAACACGCACTGTTTGAAAACAACAATCTACAAAGTAATTATATTTAACAATGTTATAAAGAGGTAAGAGTAGATTTCTGTTTACGAGTATGATTTAAAGCAGTTAAACTACTAGGCATATTTTATGACCTTTACTTTATTGCTTAGTTTACTTGTAATACCAAAAAATAAGGTAATAGTAGTTATTAGTTACGCCTTTTTGGTAATGGTCGAATAAAATTCCTCTTTTATTTGTATTCGCCATTTTTGTAGGTTACCTACCATCTTGAGTACCATACCCATCACTGGCTTACCTTAACCTTAAAACATTACCCATAGAGATCACAATCGTTAAATAAAAGCCAAGATTATTTTAATCACTTTTTAATGTGTAGTAAATGTCACTTTAAACCAATTAATATAGCATGCCAATATTGAAACTTTAAACTTAAAATGAAATGAACCAATTGTTATAGGAAGACGTTGAAGCATTTTAGGGTGCTAGTTAAGAACTTGGCCGGTTGTGTTACAGCTTTTGTAAGTAAAGATAATATTACGGCAGCCAATGATAATTTTATACCATAGATAGGTTAGGTTAGTTCGTTGTTTAATCTCTAGTATAAAATATCATTGACGGCAGCAGCCAAATTCCGCTGTAGATCAGACAATTATATTATCGAAGGAACCTTTTGAGCTAATTTTGGGATCATGCTTATAAACTTCTTGATGTCTAGTATAGAGAATATTGGGTTATCTTTTACGTCATCTTTTGTTTCCACGTCAGCGTCTACTTCAGCATTTCTCGTTACTCGTGCACAGTCGAGAAACTGAATGAAGCATACAAGCAGAAGAACGCTGACGATAATCTGTAACAAATAATATACAATACATTTATCTTATTGAGAAAATTTTGATTGTCTATATAAATCATGCCCACGTGAAATGGAGGCAAAAATACTGGATGCATATTATGCGTTGAACAGCCAGGCTGATCCTTTGCGTAAAAATTGAGCCAGTCGAGGCATTAGCCGCGGTTATAAATGAAATTAAAGAGTCTTATAAATATACCAGGCTGTTGTTCGAACAACCGCTTGTAAGCAGGGCCGGCCCGCCCATACAGCGAACGGAGCAGTCGCTCCAGGCGCCAAATCCTAGAGGGCGCCTAAATGGTAAAGAACGTTGGTCACTCCAGAGTATGGTCGAGATCTTCACGTTCCACACTTACTTTGCACTCACAATGGTATAGGTAATAGGTATACATATTTATTAGGAGCAAACAGGAGAGGCGCCATAATTGGATGTCGCTCCATTCTAAAATTTACTTCGAGCCGGCGCTGCTTGTAAGAAGACCTGATATGGTAATGCCAGGCCAAATCCCACTGTGTTTGAGGCGCAGCCAGGCAGATTACGCTCTATATTTGAAAGTCGCTATGAAACAGCCAGTCCTACAGAATGCAAACTCCTTGGTTCACCACAAACATAACAAAGCTTTTTAATTTGTTTTCTGTCTGTCTGTCTGCTGTTTAACCGGGTTTTTTTCTCATCATCATCATCATCATTATCAACCCATTTTCGGCTCACTGCAGAGCTCGAGTCTCCTCTCAGAATGAGAGGGTTAGGCCAATAGTACACCACGCTGATTGGTAGACTTCACACACGCAGAGAATGCGGATTGGTAGATTTCACACACGCAGAGAATTAAGAAAATTCTCTGGTATACAGGTTTCCTCACGATGTTTGAGACACGTGATATTTAATTTCTTAAAATGCACACAACTGCAAAGTTAGAGGTGCATGCCCCGGACCGGATTCGAACCCACACCCTCCGGAATCGGAGGCAGAGATCATATCCACTGGGCTATCACGGCTCCTTTTTAAAAGGGCTGAACTGATTTAAATAGGCAGCTTTTAAACCCGGAAAAATCTATGGTTTCAGGCAGATTTGTGAAAAACTGAATTTCAAGTGGTCCAAGTCGCGGATGTCCGCTACTAGTAATAATAAATTGTAATTTTTTTTCTATTAACTCCCAAGACTTCCCAGAAATGTATTATACAAACTTATATAGTAAAAACAAAAGAATACAGAGTTATACCGGAAATACTGGAATGCAAGCTATCACCTCCAACAATGTTTTATTTTCATGAAAAATGCTCGCGCTTGACTACAAATGCCTGATGGAAAGCAGTGGTGAATGCAGGCAACCTTTACGTTTTCAATTATGTTGGGTATATGATTTTAGCTAATGTTCGATTTTTTTTATTAAACCAACGAGGGAAATAGGTTTAACTAGGCGCGCTATGTACAATATGTCACTGATTACCTATTCTTTATTTTTAACTAGCGGACGCCCGCGACGTCGATAAATGCCGCGGGAACTATGGATTTTTCCGGGATGAAAAGTAGCCTATGTGTTAATCCAGAGTAAAATCTATTTCCATTCCAAATTTCAGCCAAATCGCTACAGTAGCCGCAGCACAAAGGAGAAACAAACATACACACTTACACACAAACTTTCGCCTTTAGATGATTAGTGTGATCACTAAAAAATAACAGATGAAGCTATATGTTTCTAATGCCGGATTTTAGACGACAAAGATAATGATAATTTACTTACTTTGGAGTTCATATTGGCTGGATGAAATTCGATGCAACTTTTTATATGTTATACTGTGAAACAGGATTACATTGGTGTATGGAACCTTTAGAAGGGCTTATATAGTGAATGTTAAGTTCATTTTCTTATCAACAGCAAAAGGATATCCTCAAATTTATATACTAAATGATACGGTTTAGTTAACCACATTGACTATTAACTACAATTGGGCTTTTTATAACAAATTCAACATTTTCGTTAATTTTAACCTGCTTAAAAATAAATACAAATGCATACTGTGTGACATTTTTGCTTGTAAGAACTTCTTCTGATTCGTCATTGGTCCAGTGATTAGCCGAATTAGCTTCAAATCATAAGGTCTTGGATTCGAGTCCTAAGTCAGTGTTTGAAGGACTGAGTTTTACTTTTATTTTTTTTATTCTTTACAAGCTAGCCCTTGACTACAGTCTCACCTGATGGTAAGTGATGATGCAATCTAAGATTTAATCGGGTTAACTTCTCAGGAGGAAGATGAAATCCACACCCCTTTCGGTTTCTACACGACGTCGTACCGGAACGCTAAAACGCTTGGCGGTACGTCTTTGTCGGTAGGGTGGTAAATAGCCACGGCCAAAGCCTTCCACCAGCCAGACCATGACCAATTAAGAAAACCTCAATCGGTCCAGCCGGAGATCGAACCCAGGACCTCCGTCTTGTAAGTCCACTGCGCATACCACTGCACCACAGAGGCCGTCAAAAAACTTTCTTCTAAAGAGCCGTCATAAAAGACGCATAGAACATGGAAAGATAGAAACATCTCTCTACACAAAGAAGATCTTTCCCATATTTACATATGCAGCTGGCACCGCATAGACCCTTTCAAGATGTGATGTGCTACTGGGGAAGAATGCTCCATATTCCATGGACCATAGAACCATAGTATCGGTGCTAAAACAACTTAACATCTCGAAGAGACTGTCCACCACATGTCTTCAGAGGATCCTCGAGTACTTCGGCCACATTGCCAGGAGAGAAGGAAATAACCTAGAGAAACTAGTGATCACTGGCAAAGTGGAAGGAAAGAGAGGACGTAACCCGATGCGTTGGTCAGACCAAATCCCCGCCTCTCTCGACACCAAGGTACACGAGGCTCTGCAAGTTTTTTTTTAATTTTATAATTTATTAGTATAGATTATTATTTTCATTGTAGTTATTTAACAACTAGCTGCCACCGCGCGGTTTCACTCGCGTGGTTTCCGTTCCCGTAGGAGTACGGTGATAATATATATCCCATAGCCTTCCTCGATAAATGGGCTATCTAACACTGAAAGAATTTTTCAAATCGGACCAGTAGTTGATGAGATTAGCGCGTTCAATCAATCAAACAAACAAACAAACAAACTCTTCAGCTTTATAATATTAGTATAGATTTAATCAATACGACACTTGACGTAAATGTAATTTGTAGTTTTAAGTGTAGGTAGTTTAATTTTTAAATTTAACTGGACAACAAACAACAATGCTGTATATACCTTTAAAAGATGGCTTCGGTTAGCACTAGAACTTTTTAAGTTTACCTATGTATAGATTATTATTAATGTTTCTTGTTTCTTAGGAGCCGTGATAGTCCAGTGGATATGACCTCTGCCTCTGATTCCGGAGGGTGTGGGTTCGAATCCAGTCCGGGGCATGCACCTCCAACTTTTCAGTTGTGTGCATTTTAAGAAATTAAATATCACGTGTCTCAAACGGTGAAGGAAAACAGCGTGAGGAAACCTGCGTACCAGAGAATTTTCTTAATTCTCTGCGTGTGTGAAGTCCGCCAATCCGCATTGGGCCAGCGTAGTGGACTATTGGCCTAACCCCTCTCATTCTGTGCGGAGACTCGAGCTCAGTAGTGAGCCGAATATGGGTTGATAACGAATGTTGCTTGCTGTCATTGCTAGTATTAATAAATAAATAAATAAATAAATAAATAAATAAGTCGCGACAAGCCGAGTCACATGGCACGACATCATTAATAAGCAAGCTTGTTAGGGGTCACGACCCTCAAAAATGAGGAATACAACCTTGCGTTGTATTCCTCATATTTGAGGGTCGAGGGAGAGAAAACACAAACTATATTAAAATCTTTGTCTATCTAATAATATATCTAGAGCTAATATCTGGAACAGCTCTAGGAAAGTCTTATTATAGTGTTAATGAGTATATAAATTATAAAAAAGCTTGGTGTTAAATAATAAACTGTGTTAAATAGTTTTAAATAAGTTTGTAAAATGGTAGTAAACAAAAAAAATATACCTTAACTGAGTTTGTTGTGTGCCGGACTCGGACCAAGGCGCGTTTGGAACCCTCGTAACTTTAATTCTAAGTTTTCGACTATTATTACCACCATTAGATTAAATTAAATTATGACATAATCTTGACCTTTCAAAAGTGCTTGTAAACTAAGTCTAACGGGGATGGTGACTAGGTTTGAATATATTGATTTTTATAATAAATTCGGGTAAATAAGGTTAATGTTAACTAATTTATACATAAAAAGCAAAGATATAAGCTGGATATTTGCAAAATAAATAAGATTATAAAATTTCAAAATCTATTAAAAATATTTTATAGTAATTAGATGAAAATTTATACAGTTTTAGCTTCCTTACATTAAATGTGACATTTAATGTAAGGAAGCTAAAACTGAATAAAATACAACAATAAATGAACTATAAACCTTACAATAAATGAACTATAAACATAAACGCAGAAATAACAAAGATATTAGTAATTTTGTTTAAACGCCCATACAAATCTAACGATCATTAATTGCCTACGACATTAGTTCGTACCATATTGTATGGGGCGTTTTTCAGGGATCCGTGACAGCGTCGCAAATCTGACTCTTTAAATCCCTGTAGCTCCGAAAGTAATGATCGCAGATACCCTGTTACTTTTACAAAATTGCTTTTCTAATAGCATTCTCTTAATTTATATGTATACAATTTAAAAAACTGCCATCATCCCTATTGAAATAAATGAATTTTGAATTTTTTTTTGCTCTACTAATTTTAGTGAAAAATTCACAGGAATATAGAAGAGGGTATTTAGCAACATACGGGTATCTTTAATACTTAGTATAATTGCGTCGTAAATGTCGTGTTTAATCAAATAGTGTCATCAAATGCTTTATAGGCGAATTAAAAAACATCGCAGACTATTAATTTATACGGAGGCTATCAATTTAATAATTACTAATTCTATACATAAAAGCGAAAGGTATAATTTAAAATGCAAAGTGCAGAGCCAATAACCGCTAAATTAAAATTCTTAGTGATAATATAACCCATTAACGTTTAATTTTATTTATATTCATCGTCATTTACCCACAAAATGTCTTTCACACAAATTCACACATTATGATAACAAAGTAACTTAATTGTACAACTAAGCAGAAATTAAGAAAAACCTGGTATTTTTTCACCTTACACACCCGTTTAATTATTATTATATTTATAGGTACCTATACTATAAAAGAAAAGATATCAGGGCCTGTAGCCACGTGGGACGTCGATTCTCTTTCTACAAACGTTAACGCTTCGAAAACTAGAAAAATTACTTGAAAAATCCGATCAATAACTTGATCTCGTGACCTGTTAATAGCAAATATCATTCCGATACATTTTATATTTTCGAAGTGTTTGCGATGTAGAAAGAAAATCGTATCAGGCCTTCCTCCTTATAAGGAGAGGATATGGAGCTTAGATCCACCACGCCGCTCAAATGTAGGTTGGCGGGATTAGGGTGATAATGTTCTAAATTTGTGACCACTATAATGACCGGGACCGAACTTAACGTTCTAACTTAAGTTTTCCCAACTCTGAGCCGAGAATTTCTTTTAAAAAAGAAAAGCTCAGGAAATCGTAGCCCGACCCAGGACTCGAACTCAGAGCCTTCCGAAGCCACGTGGCTTGACTTAGCTTAGAACACAATAGACCGCACGGAATACAGTGAAACTTAAATTCTGTTCAAATAATTAAAGAAATCCAAGAAAAAGAATATTTAAAATTGGTATTTTACGAGTCGTCGTCGTGGTCATCAACCCATATTCGGCTCACTGCTGAAGCTCGAGTCTCCTCTCAGAATGAGAGGGGTTAGGCCAATAGTCCACCACGCTGGCCCAATGCGGATAGGCAGACTTCACACACGCAGAGAATTAAAATAATTCTCTGAAATACAGGTTTCCTCACGATGTTTTCCTTCACCAATTGAGACACGTGATATTTAATTTCTTAAAATGCACACAACTGATAAGTTGGAGATGCATGCCCCGGACCGGATACGAACCCACACCCTCCGGAATCGGAGGCATAGGTCATATCCACTGGGCTATCACGGCTCGGCTATTTTACGGGTGCCTTGGAAAAATCTATTCTGTATGTATTTGTTGTTTTTAGAACCCGTTAGGTCATTGCTCTACCACCCTGAAACCAGATTCTGCCTACATCACTCTTTTATGCGGACAAAGTAGAAAACAAAAGCTAGTACTAAAATATGAATGGATAGATATAGATAATAGCACGTAATAAATAAACGCTTCTCCTAGCTAGGTATAAATTAATTCAAAAAAAATGTGCGTAATTAATAGAACTGTGATAAGAAAATAGTATAAAATGTAAAATATTTGACTATTTTCATAACAGTTCTATAACAAGTTTTTCAACAATGAAGCTAAAGGTAAATTATACATTTTGTTGGAATTATATTTTTAATTATAAATGAAAATGGTAGCCAAACTATAATACAGATATGTGTCGTTATCGATTACCGGCCGTTTTCAATAACCTACCCAAGATTACGGATAGATAGCTATCCTCGATAATAACAGTCAAACTATCTTTACATAGTCAAACTATCCGTCAGTAAGTTATTCAAAAGCAGATAAGAACAGAAAGATAGATTTTCTTAACTTTAGTAAGCGAAATGGCGGATGGATTATTGAAAACGGCCGTATGCCAACAAAAGAAATGATATCTAAGTGGGTGCCAAACGCTATAGATTATAGAACTTAGAATATATTAAAGCTCAAGATTTGAATTGTATAGTTTTTTCACCAAATAAAATACTTAAAATACCTACATGCATATAAAAAAAAATATTTGAAAACGATATAAATTATTAATAAGGATAATTTTATGCAAAAATTAGCCAAGTCAAATATTGATAATACAAATAAATCAAGCCCAATCACTGTAAAGCCTTTAGAAAATCCATTATAAAGAAAAAGAAAAGAAAGAAAGAAATATCTTTATTTTTAGGCAGTGCCACACATTACAATAATAAATTCTAAATATATAGCTTATAGCTAGAAGAACACCCTGCAATATGTGGCATAACCTAGAAAAAGGCCCTAACTCAGTATTTTGCTACATACTTCCTTCCTTCCTACTTATTTACTGTCCTTCGTCTTCACTGCCAGACCCCTAATGCAGTCACAACCCATATAGGTGGAAAGTCCTGATCAATACAAATAAATCAAACCCAATCACAGTAACTATACTATAAACAGATGAGGAACTTCATTAAATGTCCTTCGTCTTCGTCATACACCCTAATGACAGTCACAACTCAACTTTTAACTATACGTGTATATTTATAAATAATATTTCTGACAACCTCCGAGGCGCAGTGGTATGCGCTTTGCATTCACAAGACGGAGGTCCTGAGTTCGATCCCCTGCTAGGATTGAGGTTTTGTTAATTGGGCGAAGTCCGGCTGGTGGAAGTCTTGGGCCATGGCTAGTTACCACCTTAATGGCAAAGACGTACTTCCAAGCGATTTAGCGTTCTGGTACGATGTCGTGTAGAAACCGAAAGGGTGCGAATTTTCATCCTCCTCCTAACAGGTTAGCCCGCTTCCATCATAGATTGCATCACTTACCATCAGGTGAAATTGTAATCAAGCACTAACTTGTAAATAATAATAATATTAATATTGCCAAAAAATCTTTAAAATTTCAAAAAAAAAATTGCCTTTAAAAATTTCATAGCAAAATCTATATTTTAAAGATATTCTATGAAAATTCAGATTTTTAGCGTAGCGCGTAGCTCCCGTTCCCGTGAGAATACGGGCATAAAATACGGCGTATGACACATACCTCTTTATAATATTAGTATAGATGTGTTAGAAAAACGGCTAAACTCATGTGATTAATGTCGGATCATTCCCGACTAATTTTGAAGCCATGCAGGATTCTTAGTTATGAGCTCGTTCATGAGATGCAGCAGAACTCACGACACAAACTATTATCACGAATCATTTGACATCTCATTTATTTAAATCAGTGCAGTACTTTAGGCGCTATGGTGGAACATACAAACATAGATACATAGACTGCCAAAAACATTACCCTTTCTTTGGCTTCGCAGTAATCAGAGAAAAAGTGATATTCACGCTAATGGAGGCACCTCATGATCACGATAAAATACTTTTCTACATTCCAGGTAATCTTCGCCGTTATTATGCTAGTATGCATAATTCAAACAATTAATTGTGGGGCGTTGCCAGGAGGAGAATCGACCAGTCCAGAAAAGCCAGAAACAGATGCAGGTGGTAGCTCTGATCCTAATGGTATAACAGGTGTTGTTTATCAGCTGAAAAATGTCTTCGATAAAATTAGCATGATTTTGTCGGGTATACTGGGATAACCCTATATGACTAATAAATAACCAAGCTATTAAAACAGTTCGTGAAATAAATGTTTATTTACTTACATATCTCAATCCAGAGTTCGAATCCCGCGTCAAGCAAAAAAGATTACGTCATTGGGAAAAATCTTATAGACTACAAACCCTTGAACAAAAATTACCTGTGAAATGAACCAACGTGAATAAGGCTTAGAAGGCTGTTACTATATCAGAAAATAACTCTGAACACTATGCCGTCACTTCTGAGCGGTACAGTGGTAAGTATGCGTGAATGGAATTTCTCAGGTACAAATAATGAATTACGACTAATTATAATATATTTATATTAATATAATTATACTGTACGGCATTTGTGCAATTCGTTTTGTACACTACAGATACTTTACCCGAAAACGCCGTACATTTTTCCAGCGCAGGAGTCGAAATATAAGGGTCGCAAGCCTTACTCTTCACTCGCGTACTTACCTGTACCGCTCAGAAATGACGGCATAGTGCTCAGAGTTATTTTCTGATATAGTAACAGGTTCATTTCACATGTAATTTTTGTTCTAGGGCTTGTAGTCTATTAATAGAGGCCTTAAGTTGGGAAGTTGGCGGTGCTAGTATACGCCGCGCCTCGGAGAGCACGTAAAGCCGCCCCATCGGACAATGAGAGTGAGGGAATAGAGATTGACCCTGTGCTTACGCACACTGAAGTATACTATAATATCTCCCGGGTATATAGTCAAACTTTCAAGACCTATTTCACCACTTTAGTGGTTGAATTTTAAAAATTTTTGAAGTACATTATATTTTGTATTTTTTTTTATGATTTATGAACAAATGAACAAATTTTTAAAACTGTAACTCTAACAGTGAAGGACTATCGATACAAACTTTCAACCCCTATTTCACCCCCTTCTCATTTTATTTTCACAAGTTTAATTTGAATTAATTCCGTAGTTTCAGCGTGATGCCCGAATAACAGACAGACAGACAGACAAAAAATCAAAAAAATATATATATTTAGCTTCAGTATCGATTATAAAATGCCCCCCAACAAATTTTTCAAAATACATATCTTCAATGTACAAAATGTACAGAATTCGTATTATAAGTATAGATTCTAGATGGCGCTGGCGTCCGTTATGCCACGCTAACGCAAATGGTATAAATAAAATCTCAAATTGTGAATAAATGTATAGAATTCGACCACTTTTTATAAGTATAGATAACTAGTCCACTAATCATTTTACAAAAATAGAACTCCAAACATGAACGGCCGAAGGCCGCGCGTTTTATGAGCTTGGATAAAATGCCCAGACAAAGCCACGGTTGGAGACCCTATCACAAACCCCCGGCCGAAGGCTGGTGTACAATTAAACACGCGGCCAAGGGCTGCGCGTTTTATATAAGTACTTAGGTGAAATGCCCAGCCGAAGTCACGGTTGGAGGCCCTATCACAAGCCCCAGGCCGAAGGCCAGTGTACAATTAAGGACGTGGCCGAATGCCGTGCGTTTTATATAAGTACTTAGGTGAAATGCCCAGCCGAAGTCACGGTTGTAGGCCCTATCACAAACCCCCAGCCATAGGCCGGGTATATTTAAGCGCGCGCGCGTTTTTTGTGTTTGGGTAAAATGCCCAGCCAAAGCCACGGTCGGAGGCACTATCACAAACTCCCGGCCGAAGGTTGGTGTACAATTATGGACGCGCGTTTTATATACCTCGGTCAAATGATTATGGTACCACTTGAAATAAAAACAAAAGAATCATCCAAATCGGTTCAGGCATCTTCGAGTAACATTCGATGAACAGTCACAAAAAAAATGATTCCGACGAATCGACAACCTTCTTCTTTTTTGAAGTCGGTTAACAATGACACAAATTTTAACCTTTATAACCCTTTCACATTCTAACGATAGTCAATGTATTATGACCTTAAACATAATTTAAGAAATGACGAACATTCATAAAAAAAATCAACCCTTATTTACCTATACCTATGGGGTATTTCTTTCTTTCTTATTTTATGTTAACCAAGCGTTCGTAGACCATTTTTTTTACAAATAACTTGAAAAACGGCTGATTTTTACCTTTATACAAATTTCATTTCCTTTCCATTTTAAAAATCCTTGAATCACATTAAATTTCGTATTTTTTTCATGATAGATGGACATTTTTTTAGATTTGTGACTCTAAAAATGGAGGACTTTCCAAATACAAACTTTCAACCCTTATTTCACCCCCTTCTGATTTTAATTTCACTATAAAAAGTATTCTATAACCTTCCCCTTATTATGATTTGCAACTGACAAAAAGTTTTATTTGAATTCATTCAGTAGTTTCAGCGTGATGCCCGAATAACAAAAAAAAAACACGGACAGACAGACAACAAATCGAAAAATAATTATTTTAGCTTTAGTATCGATTGTATAATGCCCTGCAACAAAAACTTTCAAAAATATCTTCTATGTACAGAATGTACAAAATGTACAGAATTTGACCCGTTGCAGTTTTATTGTAAGTTCTAGATGGCGCTAGTAGAGCGGTAACGTTTGGTAAAATCTCAAACTGCGATAGAATGAATAGAATTTCAACAGTTTTATTATAAGTATAGATATATAATAGATAGATAAACACTAGCCGTGAAATATCTCATTATCTACATCGTCGCTTAAATTAAATGACTAAACCGCACGAACTGTACATCCGTATTTTAGTCATATTTTGGTCAAAATTTATTTAATTTTGACTGATACAAAACAAATATGATTATATAATTTGTAATGCGCTTGCCTACCTTGCTATAACTTTCTTTCTTTTAGCTTTCTTTTGATACTACATACGTGATGATTAACTCAGTTAAAAGAGGTTGCGTAAACGGTGGCACAAACAAACAAACATACATACATACATAGACTGACAAAAGCGTTACCCTTTCTACCATTAATCCTTTTAACTTTGCCGTAGTCGGGTAAAAATAATTCATCATCAGCCTATTTTAACGGTTCAGTGCCAGACCTCCATCCTTAAAGGTGAGGGAATATGGAGCTCAGCTTATACCCACCACGCTGGTCCAAAGCCGGTTGGCGGGTGATAATTTTAAATTATTTCACGACCACTAACTTAGTGTGCTCTCCGAGGTACATTTTTAATGAACATTTCTTGGAAGAAAATAAAGGAAAGCTTAGTAATCAGCCAGACCCATGACTCGAACCTAAGACCAGAAAGGACATAGGCTAACCGCTGTACCAACAAGGCATAAAATTAAAAAGAAATTATTAAGAATTAAAAAAATTTAAATTCTTGCCTCCGATTCTGGAGGGCGTAGGTTCGAATCCGGTCCGGGGCATTTTCTAATTTTCAGTTGTGTGTATTTTAAGAAATTAAATATCCCGTGTCTCAAATGGAAACCTGCACACCAGAGAATTTTCTTAATTCTCTGCGTGTGTGAAGTCTGCCAATCCGCATTGGGCCGTAGTGGACTATTGGCCTAACCCCTCTCATTCTGAGAGGAGACTCGAGCTCAGCAGTGAGTCGAATATGGATTGATAACGATGATGATACAGCAGGAAAAAATATAAATAATAAATTGATGTAGATGCGCTCTTTTAATAAATGAAAATGTTTACACGTTACAAACTTTGTCAATGTTAAAAACGCTAAAGCTTAGCGTGAGGATAGATATCATTATCTATTCTCACGCTAATCTATTTTACTTTTAAAAATTGTTTAACTATAGAGATAATTTGTTGGACAATATTTTCATCAGTATCCCCACCAGCCATTCCACCTCCAGGACTGGTGTTTCCTCCACCAGGGGGCTTAGTATATCCACCTCCGGGTGCTTCCTCAGTTCCTCCGCAAATGATTCCTTGAATCATGCATAGCAGCATAATAACACACAGGATTGTAACCTAGAAAGCAAAATATTATTATTGATTAGTCTTCAAAATCAAAATTCATTTATTTCAAGTAGGCTTTTGTACTTCGTCCTCGTAGAATTCGCTGTAAGCTACGCCTATTTCACCCTTTTCTATTTATTTTTTCGAGTGTTTTAATACAATAAATATTCCACTAATCATTTAACTATTAGGCCATTGATATAAAAACTATATGTACATAAATATATAATGTAAGTAAATACTGAATGGGGATGATGACTAGGTTTGAATATATTGATTTTTATGATACATTCGGGTAAATAGGGTCAATGTTAACTAATTTATACATAAAAAGCAAAGATTAACTGGATATTTGCAAAATAAATGAAATCATAAAATTTCAAAATCTATTATAAATCTACTATCGTAATTAGATGAAAATTCATACAGTTTCAGCTTCCTTACATTAAATGTTACATTTTTTAACTATAAACATAAACGCACAAATAACGAAGATCTTAGTAATTTTGTTTGAACGCACATACAAATCTAACGATCATTACATTACCTAAAACGTCATTAGTTTCAGTTTTTCAGGGATCCGCGGCAGCGCCGCAAATCTGACCCTTTAAATCCCTGTAGCTCCGAAAGTAATGATCGCAGATACCTTGTTCCTTTTACAAAATTGCTTTACTATCAGCATACTCTTAATTTATACACAATTTAAAAAACTGTCATCATCCCTATTGTGCATATTTGCGTTCACTGGAGTAGCTAAATTCGGATCACTGTTTGCGGTGATTTATAGGCACGTTACTTAAATATATCTTTAACATTTAATATGCTTCCAATATATTCATGGTAAAGGGACCGGACCGACACATCAGTGACAGAGGTGGTGGTTCGATTACCGCCCTATTTAAATAACCCTAACTGAGTTTGTTGTGGGACTATTATTACCACCATTAGATTAAATTAAATCATGACATTTTGACCTTTTAAAAGTGCTTGTAAACTAAGCCTAATTGAAGTAAATTAATTTTTGACTTTTTAAATCTAGAAACGAAATCGCAGGAAATAAACCTTACCTTAGACGCCATCTTGAAGTATAACAAATATAGTCGGTAGGTAAGAATTTGCGAATTTATACCAATTTGTTATCGTACTTACTAGGTATACTTTATAATATAATTGAAATGCACTTCTATCAGTTCAGGTTTTTAATAGCTCTGTCTGTATTCATTTTCATAAATAATACTTACCATTACCTGGATTAGATAAACTTACATAAACTACATAGATGGCTGTGTACATGGTTTGTACATACCTACAATGATTTCATACTATTAGATATGCCACTAGCGCGTCGAAACTAAGGCAAAGGAAGTCACGCAATTACCTTAATTTCATTTAGTAGTAAACAACGAAAGTTTTTGAGCAAACACGCTTATGATAGCTAAGTTATGAACATTTTTTGCGATGATTTAGTAGACACGTAACAAATCCCTCTACGTCATAGGTTCTCAACCTTATTTGACCCATGTATGAAAACCTTTGCAAGTCATACTTGCTGGGTAGAACAAGTCCTACTATGCCATAGGTTCTCAACCTTCTTTTGCCATATTTCAGGAACATGTTTGTTCTTCTCTTATTTTGTTTAATTTTGAATCGAGAATTAAAAACTTAATTTTATCTAGATCTGAATACAATGGAGTCTTTAGGAGTGAAATATCTATATATAACTATACACAAAACATATTTAAAGCGCGCATAGTGTCTACACCAAAGTATGAGTAGGTATAATATGTCAGTCATTGACGATCAAGTAACACGTGATCAGTTTATTCGAACGTCAAGTCGTTAGCGCTGCAGGCATGTGATATTCCTTGACCGTCAGTGGCTGACATTAGCTAGGGTATCGATAATACCACACCCGTGAACCAACTTCATTGTACACATAACAAGTGGATATGACCTCTGCCTCCGATTCCGGAGGGTGTGGGTTTGAATCCGGTCCGGGCACGCACCTCCAACTTATCAGTTGTGTGCAGTTTAAGTAATTAAATATCACGTGTCTCAACCGGTGAAGGAAAACATCGTGAGGAAACTTGCATACCAGAGAATTTTCTTAATACTCTGCGTGTGTGAAATCTGCCAATCCGCATTGGGCCAGCGTGGTGGACTATTGGCCTAACCCCTCTTATTCTGAGAGGAGACTCGAGCTCAGCAGTGAGCCGAATATGGGTTGATAATGATGATGATGCTGATGATTCTATGATACAACACAAGTGACCAAGAAAATCTTTGAATGAAGTCAACAAACAATAAGTTCGTCCTAAAACACATTTGCCTTGAAACGAGTTTGCAAATTAGTTACTTACATCTCAAGGTTGCATGATTCTTCCTTATGGCTATTACGAGTTGGTACTTTAGTACGCTACTTCGTCCGCACATGCGACTTAACCCATCATCATCAGCCTTTATCCGTCCACTGCTGGACATAAGTATTCGTAGGCCTTTCCGAGAGCGCGCCACCACACTCGATCCTCCGCCTTCCTCATCCAGCCACTTCCTACTACCTTCTTGATGTCGTCGGACCATCTAGCTGGAGGATGCTTTATTTATTTTTATTCAAAAGTACTTAATATTTTAAAGGGAAAAGTTTTTAACGATAATCTCTAGTTCTATTGAACGGATTTTATTACGTTATATACGTTATTTATGAGTCTCATAGGCTATATTTTATTCCCGTATTCCAATGGGGACGGGAACTACGCGGATGAAATCGCGGGGCGTGGCTACCTACTCGTATAACTCGCTTCTCTTACAATTGTACTTATTCACAACAAATTTCCATATCAGGAAATTAATATACCTAATTATAATGTTCCAGTAAATTTCCTACAATAGAAAAAATTAAACGTAATAAAATTTATTTGTTAAGATATTAAACGTCTTGAAATTGAAAAAAAGTATTATGTACCGTTTTATTTTATTTATAATGGTTATGAAACTGTGAATAAATCCTTGTAACTGTCAAAAAGCCTAGCCCCAGAATAATATTTATGTGTCTACTTTGTAGTTAGCACAATAACCTCTAGCAGTACAATATACTGTAGTAGGTACTGTTATACATATTTAATTGTAATTCTATTTATACATTATAGTAACATTTTTATCCATTAATAACGGACTTATAACCTGCGTGGAATTCAGATTTTTCAAATGCCTTTCCTTATTCAAAAGATTAATAAGCAAACATTATTCAATGAAAAATGCCAAAAATGTTTTAGTGGGAAAATACTTATGGACTTCTCGTCATACGAAGACTCATGTATTTCAGCAAAGCCTTACTTTCCTCACTAACCGGCTTATTTTCTGTATAGTCAACGCGTTATTAACTGAGTCGTGAGGACATAATTTGTTTAATATTTATAATCTTACCCTCTTTGGAGACGCATTAGAGCAGTGGGTTGGCTTTAAATTGGCTGTATATTTAACCCGACTAGTCAGTTGATAACAAACTTACAGAAGCACACTGAACTTTCAGATAGCCGCGATCCAGTCAACCGCTGTCTAATGACAGGCGTCCACTGATCCGCATCGTATACCTACGTATCGGACACATCGCATCCAACGGATTTTCAATTTATATTCGAGTATCTGCCTTATACTCGTAAAATCCGTTCGATGCGATCTCTATGATGCGGTTCAGTGGACGCGCTTGTATAACTTTAAATGTATACTTACAAAGAATACTAAAGTCCGTTTGACTTGAAGATCAGTGGAGGCTGGCCATAATAGGCCCTTCATTGGTTTCTAAATGACCCGGGAAAACGCACCTCTAATCACCTGGCCGCGAGGCAAATAGTAATAGTAATATATAGAGCCCATGAACTAGGGATTGCAATCCAGCGGCGTTTTCAATCCAGCTGAATTTTTGCTGGATTGACCTGAATCCAGCTGGATCCAGCGCGGATCCAGCAAAACGTGGAACGAAAAAAAAAAAACCGACATTTTTAAGACTTTTTTTATTAATTTGTACTTCTTACGATAATCTTTGAAATCTTCCACTCATTTGGTGATATCTTATATTAATTTGCTTTGGTTTTTTAATAATTTGAGATCAAAATAATCAACATAAAATTAAATAACAAACATATAACCTTATATTCATATAACATTTAAGATAAAGTTTCTAAGTAAGCACTCTTATTAATTACGCTTATGTTTAATGATAGGACGGCTAATCAGTAGCACTAGCAATCAGTCTCACAAATTCTTTTAAAATTAACTTAATTAACATTCTTTTAAAAAAGGACCGTAACAATAACACTATTTTAATTTTCTATAGTATTTTTGTATCAAACAAAAAATAATTAAGCAGTTTATAAAGTCTCACGATAAGAGACTACTTCTTTTTTTGAATTCTCTGAAAGTAAGACCTTAGAAAACAAATTTTATCTATAGTCTTATCTCCCAACCTGCTTCGCACAGAACTGCATATGTAGCCGGCTGCTGAGAATGACCTTTCGGCCTCTACACTGGTCGGTTTTAAGGACATTGAATACCCTACTCATAAACCATTGATAAATGTTCACCTCGCACTCCTTCGCTCTCATAAACGCTCATTTCTTTTTTCAGGATCTTTTCGTAATCTAATTGACCACTTGGCTTTGTTTATTAAAGTTCTCCTTCTCTCTTTTAAGTTCTATTTCAAGCTCTAGCTCTAAAGTCATTGTAACGGGTTCTGCGTCATCATCTACACGATCTTCTTCTATCTCCATGGTATCTTCTTGCACCGGCTCTACAATATATTGTTTAATTACTCGTTTTAACAATGTTTTTATCTCCTGCCGCATCGCATTCTTTTTTGGCAATGGAAAATAGCCAGGTTTTTTTACTGCTTCTTCATACTTTTTTGGATTTTTCAAGTAAAAACTCAAACTAAACAATATAAATTGATACGATTGCGGATCCGCATCGCTGGATCAAGATGTATGCTGGATCCAGCATGTTTAAAAAGGCGCTGGATCCAGCTGGATTGCTGTATGCTGGATCCAGCAATTGCAATCCCTACCATGAACGTTGCGGTCCCAAGGTGTTGGAATAGCGACCCCGCTCCAACGAATACATTATGTACAAGTAGAAATCGCAGTGTTGGTCGACCTCTCACCAGGTGGTATGACTACATTAAGCGGGTGGCAGGGTTTCGCTGGTTGCAGGCGGCTCAGGATCGTGATGTTTGGAAATCCTAAAGGCCTGTGTCCTTCAGTCAACGTCTATCGGCTGTTAAGATGATGATATCTATACATATCTATACTAATATTATAAAGCTGAAGAGTTTGTTTGTTTGTTTGATTGAACGCGCTAATCTCTGGAACTACTGGTCCGATTTGAAAAATTCTTTCAGTGTTAAATAGCCCATTTATCGAGGAAGGCTATAGGCTATATATTTCTACGGGAACAAGAAACACACGGGTGAACATATAAACAAACAAAATTATATAAGCAGCTCCGCTTTGGACGACCTGCGTGGTGCAGTGGTATGCGCAATGGACTTACAAGACGGAGGTCCTGGGTTCGATCCACGGCTGGGCCGATTGAGGTTTTCTAAATTGGTCCAGGTCTGGTTGGAGGGAGGCTTCGGCAGTAGCTAGTTACCACCTTACCGACAAAGACGTACCGCCAAGCGATTTAGCCATCCGGTACGATGTCGTGTAGAAACCGTACGGAATGTGGATTTTCATCCTCCTAACAAGTTAGCCCGCTTCCATCTTAGATTACATCATCAACTTACCTTCAGGTGAGATTGTAGTCAAGGGCCAACTTGTAAAGAAAAAAAAAAGCTGTTCTGGATTCAATATGATACATGCCGTTTACTTTCATTTGTTGCTTGGACTTACAAACAAAAAATTTTGGAAGTTTCCGTAATCTGAACAAACCAAGAACCCGCTTAAATGATTGTCATTGTTCATAATCCAGTTAACATTCCACATTGTTCGTCAAAACTTGTATGACCTCTAAAAATATATTACAGGTATTATTTGCCTTTATTAAAATTATAAACCAGTTTAGCTGACGCTTTTAGTCATTATTTGTTTGCAAATATTAAAACGGATCTGTATGAAAAGTTGCTTAAATGACATTCTGCACTTGACCCATTTTCTTGTAATAAAATAATTCCGCGTATTCGATAAAATCGACTCGATCAAAATCGTCGAGAGACGTGATAGCCCAGAAGATATGACCTCTGCCATCGATTCGGATGGCGTAGGTTTGAATCTGGTCAGGGCATGCACATCCTGCTTTTCAGTTGTGTGCATTTTAAGAATTTGAATATCACGTGTCACAAACAGTGAAGCCCAGCGCAGTGATAGCCCAGTGGATATGACCTCTGCCTCCGATTCCGGAGGGTGTAGGTTCGAATCCGGTCCGGGGCATGCACCTCCAACTTTTCAGTTGTGTGCATTTTAAGAAATTAAATATCACGTGTCTCAATCGGTGAAGGAAAACATCGTGAGGAAACCTGCATACCAGAGAATTATCTTCATTCTCTGCGTGTGTGAAGTCTGCCAATCCGCATTGGGCCGGCGTGGTGAACTATTGGCCTAACCCCTCTCATTCTGAGAGGAGACTCGAGCTCAGCAGTGAGCCGAATATGGGTTGATGACGACGTGTCACAAACGGTGAAGGAAAAACATCGTGAGGAAGAAAATTCTCAGTTAACAACATTTTAGATGTTGATGATGACAGGAATTTTCTTAATTATCGACGTGTGTGAAGGCCTAATTCCTCACATACTACGTTAATGATGAAATGATAATGATTCAATATAAAACAAAATGTAATTTAAAAGATAGGTAATAATTTCAAACACTTCATTTTCGGGCACATGTTTTTATTAAATTCAAGCATGTACAAAAATTGTATTATAGTTATAGGATAAACTATAATTATGCGTGCGTAATATTTTGAAATGGTGATAACAAAAAAACGAGAACCCCTGACTATATTGTGGAATCTTCTGGCTTCTCACAGCAAAGCGCGCTTAGAACCCTCGTAACTTAAAATTTAATGTAATACGACCTTATGTACTTCTCCACAGATTTTTGTTAGGTATAATAATGTAAAAACTTTGATTAATACGTATCAAAAGTAAAAAAAACACTAACAATTAATGATTCTAAATGAACAAGAATTCTGATATTGACTTTGAATTAAAACTTGTTTATTTAAATTGAATTACACTTTGGTTTTTAATATAGATGTAGATAAAATTTTATTGATGCGGATCCTTCGCAACTCCTTATAGGGGAAAGAAAGGCTCTGGGAATACCTTACAGCTTTGGCCTTATTATATACATAGTACTTCTGGTTTTATTAAAACCTGTTGTGACCTTGTACTTTAAATAGTACAAGGCACGTAAGGATTCCACGAAAGGACTAAATGCAACAACTTGGTACTTGATAAGTTGAAATTCAAACATTATTATTATTTTGACGGTCTCCGTTGCGCAGTGGTATGCGCGGTGGATTTACAAGACAGAGGTTTTGTGTTCGATCCCCAGCTGTTCCGATTGTGGTTTTCTTAATTAGTCCAGGTCTGGATGGTGGGAGGCTTCGGCTGTGGCTACATACCACCCAAAGACGTACACGCCAAGCGTTTTAGCCCCTACAACATCACAAACTATACCTCTACATAACCGTAGTATACTCATAGACAGCGGCGTGCACTTCATACATGCATAAATTCACTGCACACCCCGAGGATTAAGTATGAACATGTATTGGAGGAGGAATCTTCCATTTTGTATAATTTATGCGTATAGTGCTTACCCTAGTTAAAGACCTTGTGCACGCCACTGCTCATAGATATAGATTGCATTCCAATTTGATATTTCACCAAATGTGATAGCTATATTTTAGCTCAAACAGGCTCAACTGCACTTATTTCCCTCAGTCTCATTCTACGATCGCACATCGTCGCAATAAATCAGACGCAGAAGCAATTAGTCACTGTACAATTAATTTTTCCTAAGGACATAATGATGAAGTTTCATTAGATAAACAACAAAAACCACAATCAATAAATAGTACGAGTAGAACGACGTCAAAACACTTTGCAGACTATTATTACTATGAGTAAACTATTTCCCATTACTCATGAACATTATAATCTATTTATCTATTATAATCTATGTAAATATTAAAAACGTGTCTTGAATTACTGATTGAACAATAATTTATTGATTTAATTTAAAATTCTATCCTTAAGTAATTACGCATATTTGGAAAACATCATGAGTAATCCGAAAGACGGTTTCGGTTAAAAATGTCGAATTACATTTCTTGAATTCGGGAAATTTAACACATGAACGATTAATATTTTAGGGTAATTCATTATTCAGACTCCCAAAAAGTACGTTTGCTGGATGTTATTAATAATGTATTTCATAACTCTAAAATAATGATCCGAACTATAGAGTAAAGATTTGATTTTCAGATGGTTGACGCGGATACGTTTTTAGGTTTTATGATTTACTTCATTGAAATAATTATTAAAAACATTTACTTTGCTATTATTTATTTGTTATTATGGATAAAATTATAGAGAAGACAATTATAACATTCATGGTAATTATAGTTTTCTTGATTTTGTAATTACTATTATTTTTTCTATCTTTAAATCTAATCGTAATTGTAATTTGTAGCAATGTATGTTTCTCGATTTAGGAGTAAACAGCTTATTTATTAATCGATAAAACGATAGTTTTTCCTTGATAAATATTATTTTGTCCTTGAAAAACATGGACAACAACTCAAAAGATTTTCAAAAACGATTGGGTTTTTGAAAATCTTTTGAGCTCCGTCCGCTAGTTATTATGTATGTGTGACATGAACCTTTGATGAGTTTGCGCCAGGTTATTTACCTGCCACGGTTTAGTCACTCGCACGATGAGGTCCACGCGCACTGCAGTGTTCAAAATCAAAACCGCTGTTCGCACTTCTCCAATACCGTAGAAAACTACGAAATTATCTCGAGCACAATGCGTCGTCCAATCAAGAACGGTATAATACTAGTATTTTCGGATGTATATAAATAACTACATACATGCTTGCCTCTTGGTGTTTTGATTTTGAACCACCAGTGCGTAAGGACCCTGAAAAGTTGTATACGTTCTTAGACCCGTATAAATAGATTGGAACCCTCGGAGATCACATTATTACATTCCCAACCATGAACACTGTAAGTATTTTTTTTTATTAAAATCAGTGTTAAATATTATTGTTTTTGTTTAAAATTTTAAATAAACTGTAATTTTTTTACTTGTATTTACACTTAATTTCAATTTATTTAACTACTTTTACTTTAAAACGGTGTATT
Source organism: Bicyclus anynana (assembly GCF_947172395.1). Taxonomy (NCBI): domain Eukaryota; kingdom Metazoa; phylum Arthropoda; class Insecta; order Lepidoptera; family Nymphalidae; genus Bicyclus; species Bicyclus anynana. The sequence goes on along the minus strand of NC_069102.1, from coordinate 6,633,550 downwards.
TTTTATATTTTGAAAACAATATATTTATTTTTTCAATAAAATTTTTTTCAAGTAAATTTTTATTAGGTTAATTTAATTCAAACTACTTCAATTAAAAATACCTGTGATTAATTAACTCACAACAACTTAATACGAAATAAAGGATATTGTGATTTTGATTTAGTTATCGGGACAAAAAGGAACAATTTAAGTTGAACTTAAAGTATTTCTGTTAAATAATTATATTATTATTTTTGTACCTAATGGTTGGAGTGACAAAAGTTTACAGACTTCCATCTTTCATTGTATTCTATAAAACGCTCCATCGACGAACACATCAGCACTTTGACTTTTTCCGACAAAAAAAACAATTATTGTCCAATTTATACAAAACCTAGAAAAATTAATTAGTTAAACCTTCCTTATAAACCATTCAACCTATTGACCTAAACCGCATGAATTTTTTTTCAATAGGTATAATTTTCAAGTTTAATACGAACTGACTGACTGGCAGGTAGGGCTTTGGTTTATCATAATTGTATAACTCTTGTATCTATAGAGGGTCAGGTTATTGCGTTTTTTTTTATTTTATTTAATTTTCAAATTACATATGATTTAAAAAAATAACAACATAAACCGAAATCTCTTTTATTTTCCGCTCTTCAATACGGAATTATGACCCGTTTTAACGTTGTGTGAGTTATTGTACCTGAATCATAATAGTACCTAATTGCAATTTTCTTTTATTCAAAACTAGCAGCCGCCCGTGACTTCGTCCGCGTGGAAATCAATGTAAACTTTCAAACCCTATTTCACCACTTATGAGGTTTAATTTTAAAAAATTTTGAATCACATATTTCTTATTTTTTTATAATTTATGAAAAAAAAATTAAATCATAACTCTAAAAATGAAGGATTTTCAATACAAACTTTCAACCCCTATTTCACTCCCTTTTCATTTTATTTTCGCAATAAAAAGTATCCTATAACATTTTCCGTATATGGTCTTAAACCGTGCCAAGTTTTATTTGAATTCATTCAGTAGTTTCAGCGTGATGCCCGAATAACAAAAAAACTCGAACAGACAGACAGATATACAAAAAATTGTACTTCATCATCTCTTGTTCACACCTTGCGTCACATCTTCGCTGTTCTCATTAGTATCGATCGTGGAAGAGTCGACTACTACTAAATCATCGTCGTCATCAACCCATATTCGGCTCACTGCTGAATTCGAGTCTCCTCTCAGAATGAAAGGGGTTAGGCTAATAGTCCACCACGCTGGCCCAATGGGGATTGGCAGACTTAACACACGCAGAGAATTAAGAAAATTCTCAGGTATGCAGCTTTCCTCACGATGTTTTCCTTCACCGTTTGAGATACGTGATATTTAATTTCTTAATGCACACAACTGAAAAATTGGAGGTGCATGCCCCGGAACGGATTCGAACCCACTTCCTCCGGAATCGGAGGCAACGGTCATATCCACTAGGCTATCACGGTTTACTAAATCATAAGTAACGCATATTTATGAAGATATCGTTGGTTTGTTTACAGTTACTGTACGTGGGCATGATCGCGTGCGTTTGCGTGGCGTACGCTGCCGCGCTGCCGTATCCGGCAGAGGAGATAGAGGCCAACGAGGCCAAGCCTGACACGGAGACTGAGAGCCTAGTCCCCGCTGAGTCGCGGTGGAGAGGTCGAGGTTGGGGCGGCGGCTGGGGTGGTGGACGCGGCTGGGGCGGCGGGAGAGGCTGGGGCCATAGGGGCTACGGTCACGGCGGCGGTTACGGCGGCGGTTACGGCGGCGGTTACGGAGGTGGTTACGGAGGAGGTTTCGGCGTCGGTTTCGGAGGTGGTTACGGAGGCGGTTACGGAGGCGGATACGGTGGAGGCTGGGGACGGTGATACGTTCATGTTCGGCATAGTGTTTTAAATGAACTTCTGTGATGATTTTATAATAAAATTGTAGTTTAATTACTTGTTGTTTTTCTCCTTTCGATTTTGTAGGGCTACTGTCTACATAATAAACCTACTCGTACTGACGTCAAATGTATATATAGAAATTGTACAGTGATAGCCCAAAGGATACGACCTCTGCCTCCGATTCCAGAGGGTATGGGTTCGAATCCGGTCCGGGACATGCACCTCCAAATTTCAGTTGTGTGCATTTTAAGAAATTAAATGTCACGTGTCTCAAACGGTGAAGGAAAATCATCGTGAGGAAATCTGCATACCAGAGAAATTTCTTGATTTTTTGCGTGTGTAAAATCTGCCAATCCACATTGGGCCAGCGTGGTGGACTATTGGCTTAACCATTCTGAGAGGAGTCTTGAGCTCAGCAGTGAGCCGAATATGGGTTAACAATCGACTATTTAGTTTTAATTTATGTGTCTGTTTGGCTGACTAAAAACACTAAACCATTACTCTAAAATATTCAAAACACATAGGTCGATGGCGACTTTAACTCAGTTTGATTATATTAAAAAAAAATAAAACATACATACAGCCGAACGTAGAACCTCCAATTTTTTGGAAGTCGGTTCAAAAATTGAAGTCGCTTGCGAATTTAGGTAATTTTTATGGTGTGTTGGTATGGTTATGGGTTAATTTTTTATTTTTTTTTTCAGTAGAAGAATAGGCTGACTAATGACGACTTAGACGAAAAATGATTCATAGAAAAAAAATTACACTTTCGTGAGTTGTAGACATTAAATAAGATTATTATCTACTTAACTATCTACTAGCCGACGACCCGGTTAATCCACGTGTTCTTATCATTTCCCGTAATAATACGACGTTGAAATATAGGCTATGACAATCACAAATAACATGGTTTTCTATCGGCAAAAAAATCTCCAAAATTGGTTCAGTTCAGATTACCCCTACAACCTCCCAAACTTCAACTCTTTATAATATTAGTATAGAATAAGTTTAACCCACCTTTGGCTTTGCCACTAGCTGCCAACCTGCTATTTACTTATTGTTTTAATATTATTTTCCTTGAACAATTTTGAATAATACTTTTAAAACAAAAACTATAAAATTGGTCTAACCATACACCCAAAAAAGTTTAAATGCTTAATCTATATTATACGTACGAACTTCTGACTTATTCAAACTTTTTTGTCCGTCTATATCATAGGCTCTCAAAGTTTTATTGCTCTGTGAAAATATTTCATGCGAAGCGCCCAATTTCTATGCTCTTAAAAACAGCAATTTAAAAATTAAAAACACTTTTCTCTTGCCCAATGTAAATTAAAAATCTTTCTAGATACTAACTATTGGCTTATTGACGGGTGGGTATCGAATTTTGGACCGCGGGGTTTGGCCCCATTATGGATTAAGATGCAACAAATAACTCGTTTGAATATAATTAATATCTAGACAGGTACTCGTAAGTATCATAATATACAATATACCATATTTATTCATGCTTAAAAAACATAATATTTTACCTTATAGGTAAATAACTTTCAGAATAACTAACCATAACAATAAGAGATTAAGGATCAATTTTCTTGCAAAGTATATATTACTGCGCAATTGTGGTTAAATGAAGGGACGGCTGCATATTTTTGTTGTGTTTTTTTTTGTGTGCAAGTGAAAAAACCATCGCGTAGGTATAACTCAGCAAATCTTCACATGGCAACACCACGCACCCCTCAACCTGAGGCATTGGTATCTTTTCATCTCCGGCAACCATATTCTTCAGACTGAAACAAAGTAATGTTGTTAGAGAGACGTAATTGCGGCAGCGTATTGGGTAGGTACCTTGCCCATGGGTTAGCAACTAGATGACGTATTTCTAGTAAATATTTTATTTATTTTCGAATTAAATTTCATATTCTGTTCAAATTAAATGTAATAATATAATTTCTTACTTTAAAAATTATTACCAACCTTTGATAATAAACAAAATAACACAATAGATTCAAAGTAATCATCACTCATTTTAAAGTATACTTAATATATCCTTGTATCCCTATTTCAATCTGAGAGGAGGAACGTGTTCAAAATTGAGCCAAATATGGGTTTTTAATGATTGTATCCTTTTTATTGTAAGAAGATTTCATTTCGGACTAGACTGACCAGCAAATAATCTAGATAACCCCCCCTAGATCCGGCCCTGTTGAGTATGATTTATTATTTTTAACCACTTAACATGCTACTAGAACGTGTTCTCATACGTATATATACCCAAGCAGTACTTCACTTCAATACAATACAAATCACAGTACTCCATTTGCAACTATGAAAACCGTAAGTAAAGTGTATATTTCATAAAAAATAATTAGATATATATATTAAAAAATATGAGTTGATTGGTAAACTGTCACACCACGATATCTTCTCATAATTCTACATCCACATTCGTTAATTTTTCATTAAAATCGACAGATAAATGCAGATTTAATCAGTTGTTTTCTGATGTCTGTCAGTCTGATGTCAGATCATGGTTTGGCTTTGGACGTAACTATAGGTATGTCAATCTACCACAAAGAGTCGCCGCCAAGCGATTTAACGTTTCGGGCTGCATGTATACCTCAAAGTTATCTGGTTATATGTATTTTTAACCCCCGACACAAAAAGAGGGGTGTTATAAGTTTGACGTGTCTGTCTGTCAGCCTGCCTGTGGCATCATAGCTCCAGAACGAATGAAGCGATTTCAATTTAGTTTTTTTTTGTATGAAAGGTGACTTACGGGGGAGTGTTCTTAGATATATTTGATAAAAACGGGTGAGCCGTATAAAAGTTGTTAGAGTTGAAAGTGGGGAAGAACAACCGAATGTCTGCAAATATACTCGAGTGGGGTCTCAAATGAAAATGCAATGAAAGAGAATATTGACGAGTGTCATTTATAATTTTATGATATTCGGGGGTTTTTTTTAATTTTTAATTTTATATTATAATACAAAGTCGTCTGTCGAGTACCTCTGTTTGTTCGTGAAAAAATTAACGAACGCAATTTATTATAAAGGTTTATTATCTAATTTGTAAAAGTTTTGTTTAAATCACATGAAATATGATGATAATTGTTGGAAGTGTCGGAAAATTTAAGCCACTTTTCAGCTTGATTCTAAAACGCATCATAAATCCTTTCGACATACGAGTGTAACAAAAACGTGCTTGATCCTTTAAGATGTACACCGAAATGAAACATTTATCGTTCCATCATCATGTCAGCCGATGGACATCCACTGCAGGTCATAGGCTTTTTGTAGTGACTTCCAAACATCACGATACTGAGCCGCCTGCGTCTAGCGAATACCTGCGACTCGCTTGATGTCGTCAGTCCACATGATGGGGGATCGACCAACACTGTGCTTTCTGGTTTTCTGGCATTTATCGTTTATGATATAATACGAGTCCGCGGGAACCATGGATTATTTGGGAATCAAAAGTAGCCTATATGTTGATCAATAAGCTCCTCATCTTCCAGTGAAAGTCCTTTCAGCCGTTCCAAAGATTAGCCCGAACAGGCAGATAGACAAAAAAAAAGAGGGGTGTTATAAGTTTGACGTGTCTGTCTGTCAGCCTGCCTGTGGCATCATAGCTCCAGAACGAATGAAGCGATTTCAATTTAGTTTTTTTTTGTATGAAAGGTGACTTACGGGGGAGTGTTCTTAGATATATTTGATAAAAACGGGTGAGCCGTATAAAAGTTGTTAGAGTTGAAAGTGGGGAAGAACAACCGAATGTCTGCAAATATACTCGAGTGGGGTCTCAAATGAAAATGCAATGAAAGAGAATATTGACGAGTGTCATTTATAATTTTATGATATTCGGGGGTTTTTTTTAATTTTTAATTTTATATTATAATACAAAGTCGTCTGTCGAGTACCTCTGTTTGTTCGTGAAAAAATTAACGAACGCAATTTATTATAAAGGTTTATTATCTAATTTGTAAAAGTTTTGTTTAAATCACATGAAATATGATGATAATTGTTGGAAGTGTCGGAAAATTTAAGCCACTTTTCAGCTTGATTCTAAAACGCATCATAAATCCTTTCGACATACGAGTGTAACAAAAACGTGCTTGATCCTTTAAGATGTACACCGAAATGAAACATTTATCGTTCCATCATCATGTTAGCCGATGGACATCCACTGCAGGTCATAGGCTTTTTGTAGTGACTTCCAAACATCACGATACTGAGCCGCCTGCGTCTAGCGAATACCTGCGACTCGCTTGATGTCGTCAGTCCACATGATGGGGGATCGACCAACACTGTGCTTTCTGGTTTTCTGGCATTTATCGTTTATGATATAATACGAGTCCGCGGGAACCATGGATTATTTGGGAATCAAAAGTAGCCTATATGTTGATCAATAAGCTCCTCATCTTCCAGTGAAAGTCCTTTCAGCCGTTCCAAAGATTAGCCCGAACAGGCAGATAGACAAAAATTTTTGAAAAGCTCATGTGCATTTTGGTATTCTGTAAATAACTTGCACTTGAGAAAACACAGTTACTCGTATATTGAAATCGCAGACATAAATGCTTCAATTTTATTTATATGTAGTTATTGTATGTATTAAATCATACCAATCTTAAATATTTTCATTTGCAGTTATTTTACCTATGCTTAATAGCATGTATATGCGTGGCATACACAAACGCACTGCCAGTGGATGATTTTGGCACTGACGACTCCAAACCGAGCATTGGAGCTAAAATAGCAGAAGAATCAGGGTCAGATGGAAAACACAGAGGTGGTTACGGAAGAGGTGGTTACGGGGGAAGAGGTGGTTACGGATACGGCGGAAGACGTGGTTAGTTATAGAGATGAGAATGTTCTATAGATGTGGAAAATAGTTAACGTGCTTGGCTTGGCTTGAATGTATAAGTACATATTTTGTTTTACAATAAAAATTCTATACTTAGTATTGAAATATTTGTTTCGATAATATGAGACACATAATAAAACTTGATTTTAAGGTTTTGTAACGTATTATTTTGTTTCCTTTTGTAAATACCTTTATACTATGGCAGAATTAACAGACATAGTACTTACCCAATGTATTGTAATGCCTGTTTATTTGTTACACATTCACGGCTAAACCACTAAACCGAGTTTAATCATTCTTTCACCAATGGAAAGCTATATTATCAAAGAATAGCACGGGTTACATTAACTTATCCCCTTATCTCCGGAATCAGGAAACCAACATCATCATCATATCAGCTGATGGACGTTCACTGCAGGACATACCTACGCCTTTTGTAGGAACTTCCAAACATCATGATCCTGAGCCGCCTGCGTCGAACTAATCCCTGCGACTCGCTTGATGTCGTCAGTCTATCTGGTGGGGGGTCGACCAACACTGCGCTTTTAGTGCGGGGTCGCTATTACAGTACCTTGGGACCCCAACGTCCATCGGTTCTTTGGAACTATGGACTGACTATGGCAGATGACATGGACTTCCAAACGACACGGTCTTGAGCTGCCAGCGTCCAGCGGCTCCCTGATATCCACTTCCACGTCCACGTCCTCAGTCCACCTAATTAGGGTCGACCAACACTACGCTTTCCGATTTGGGTACGCAATTTCAGCACCTCAGGACCCTAACGTCCATCGGCTCTTCGAAACTATGTACCCTCCCATTGCCACTTTAGCTTTGCGACTCGCCGTGCTATGTCAGTAACTTTGGTTCTTCTGCGGATCTCCTCATTTCTGATTCGATCACATCAGACATGACCAATAATCTACTCTCCCGTCCCTCTAAACAAAATGATTGTGCTAAGAATATTTAGATACGACAGGAGGGTAACTTGGGGGTATTGAATCCAATTAGATTTCAACATAACATAACAATATTATACCTAACCTAACTCGTATTTTCTTGCTGGCTAACATAAATCTATGCATACATACTATTTTGGTTGATTATTTATGACAAAAACGCCTTGATTACGACCAAAAACAAAAACCGCAAATTGATAAATTATGCTATCTACTCATATATACTGTGCGGGTATTATTTGATGAGCTTATGCCAGACGTGTGTGCTAAACAATGCATAGGTACTTGTAATTAGTTAAGCTACCTAAAGCGAAGGCTACATCAATACGGCTGCAATTATATTCGATTTTGAGTCAGTCCGACCAATCAAATTATTTTAACTTTACCCACCGCGCAATATGATTGGTCGGATGAAATTTGGCACATTCGTTTATGCATAGATGTAACCTGTTCTTTAGAGGTTATGTTTTTTGATCTGATATATAAACAGATGAGTGGAACCAAAAACTATCAGATTATTTCGTTCGCAATCATGAACACGGTAAGTAACCTTTTTATACTTCTGAAATACTGTACCTATAGTAGTACTATAATAAGGTAAAGTTTATGGTATATCTATCATCATCATCATCATATCAACCGACGGACGTCCACTGCATGACATAGGCCTTTTGTATGGACTTCCAAACATCACGCTACTGAGCCACCTGCATCCAGCGAATTCCTGCGACTCGTTTGATGTCGTCAGTCCACCTGGTGGGGGGTCGACCAACACTGCGCTTACTATACTCTATACTAATTTAAGAGATAGAATACTGAGGTAAAATTTTAGTGGTAATGTAGGGGGTAATCTCTGGATATACCGAGCCGATTTGAAAATTCTTTTACCACTAGAAAGCCACGTTATAATAAATTCATAGTCCGTCCCAGGACTTGAATCCAAGACCTCAAGATTCGAAGCCATATAACTTAAACACTGGACCAAGGGGACATCTAAATTTACCTTTTTTTTTGTTTTTAAAAAAAATTTTTGCCATATCTTTTAAAGATCAATATTCCCATTCCCCTCCATTATCCGAATCCGGGTATTAGGTGTCGGTTCGTCAATAGTCCAACGGGGCGCCGATCGAACCACCACCCCTCGCATACAAACGACAAAATTGTTCGGAAATCAAATATATTACATGACAGGCTATTTATATACCTATTGTTAAATGGTGATAAATTAAAAAAGGATAAACCTGGCTGAGTTTGTTCTGGTCTCTTTTCGGACACCAAGGCGCCTTAGGAACCCTCGTAACTTTAATTTTAAGTTTTCGAATAATTATTATCACCATTATCTTAAGTTTAATATTATTACCTGACGTTTCGAAAGAGCTTGTAAACTAAGCCTATTTGAAATAAATTAAATTTGACTTTTGACTTTTGATGCGCCCCTCTTACCGTTGAGCTATTGAGGCTCTAAATAATACTGATTTTTTTTATTTTTTTCTAGATATTTTACCTCGGGTTGTTAGCGTGCGTATGCCTGGTCTACGCCAAGGCACTACCAGGGGATGATCTTACGGTAATGCACGTTCAATCTGAAGAAGAACAAGCTTATGGCCTAGCACCCGCAGAGTCTCATAACCAATATCGTGACAAACGTCACGGAGGTTCTAAAGGTTACTGGGGTGGCGGAAAAGGTTACGGAAGAGGTGGAGGTTACAGAAGAGGTGGCAATTACGGCGGAGGTTACGGAGGCGGTTATGGAGCAGGCTACGGAGCAGGTTACGGAGGAGGTTCCGGAAGAGGGGGTGGTTACGGAGGAGGGGGTGGTTACGGAGGAGGGGGTGGTTACGGAGGAGGTAGCGGAGGAGGCGGTGGATGGGGTAGCGGAGGTGGATTTGGATACGGAGGCGGTTCTGGAGGTTATTACGGTCGGTAACCAATAACACGTGCCAATCGATATTCGTTTACAAAAATTTGGTACACGTCGCTATGGGCAACAGTAATTTTCTTTACGAGATAGTTAATGACGTATAAACGATTGGCTATATTTATACAGTGATAATTAACACAACAAAGATTGCAGCTCATGGTGTTAAGTGGAAAAACGATCGCATAAAACAAAATACCACTCTGTGTACACTCGCGAGGAACAAGTTTTATGACCTTTCTGTAGCAATGGGCATATGCTGTGTGTGTCAACAGGGGAGGACTTAGGTTCGATTGCCAGTTCGAGTCAGTTTTAATTTTTTTTATTTTTCTGTATTAGTCCAGGTACGGTCTTGTGGTAAGCATCAACGTGGTTAGTTACCACCATACAGGCAAAGACGTACCGAAACTGTACCGAAACGAAAGCCTCAGAAGTATGGGTATTAACTTGTATGTACCTCTTTCATAAATATATCCGCAAAGAAAGTCTGCATCCATCATGCACATCATAGATGCAGAAATGCACTGCTTACCACAAGGACTCGCAATCAACCTGGACTGAGGAAGGAATTCGCTGTTTTGTACGATTTGTACATACCCTAGTTAAAATCATTGTGCACGCCACTGACTGCACCACATAGCACCAGGAGAGATCGCAGTCAAGGACTAACCACGTCACGGAATAAGTCTAGTGTTGGTACATCCCCAGAAAATATCTGTCACGCAGCTAGTAAAGATGTATGAAAACCTTATTCTTGCAAATTAATAATTCGAATTTAAAAATTTAAAACGCTAAAATACCGTTGTTTTTAAATCTGGTAGAATTTTAAATAAAAATCTGGGTTTTAAATCTGGTAGAATTTTATAAAATTACTTTTAAATACATATAATTTGAAGTTAATTGCCGTTTTCCTACCACCTACGTGGGTAATTGGGTATATTCATCTCACAGAGTGATTAGGCACCTAATAGGCAAGCACGCTCCTCCGTAGATTGTATCGCTTAGGTAGCATTAGCGAAGTACATGTTACATGTGCTTATGTCACCGTTAAATTGTAAAATATATTTGATTATATAATCTCAATCGCGATATTATAATCTGTCGATATATTGTAAACTGTTTCACTTCAATGGATTATTATAATTCGTATTATAATTGACCGAAAAATAACAGGTTAAATTGTAATCTTTATGTTCAATTTACAATATATCCACAGATTACAACATCGAGAGACATTAGTCGATTTTCTTTCGACTACAAGTTAGTATGGTCGATTTTCCTAAGAATTTAATTACATTCATAATATTTAACACCAATATTCAGCACTAAACACCATAGTTATTTTTTATGAACTAATTCATTGCTTTCTTTTTGTACGAGTATTTAATATTAGTGCAATGTGAAATACAATTCTGTGATAATAACGAAATAAAAGTATTGTTTAATAAACTGTAGATGTTTGTTTTATTTTTAGGTTCCTTTAAGTTCCAAAAGTCTATCCTTATCATGGCTTAACCACTAAACCAATTTTGATGAAATGTGATACAGATATTAATGTATCCTTGGAAAAAAAACATGTTAATATATAATTTTAATAGACAGTTATAATATATTCCAAGAATCTTGAATCCTTTCCTAAGTGGAATAAGGTGGGAAGATTGTAAAATAGGAGCAACAAATTACAATATATGAGCTATAAAGAAAAGTTATCATAAAAACACAAAATTTAACGTTTGCTAGTAGCAGATTAATGTCAATAAAAACTTAAGTTCTTAAAGCAAATGTTAATAACCTCTACTACAAATACTACAAAAAAAACTCGGATCAATTAGGTTTTCCCACTTTTCTAATTATTAAATTTTTGGGTTCCGTGTTACAAAAGAGAAAATATAGTACCTACATACACACAGACACAATACCTCGTTCTTGTCGATTCAGCTCATGTTTAATAACACTTAAAGAGGTATCAAATTAAATTTAATACTATTAGATCTGAAGACCCTCTAGATGTTACAAATTTTAAGTTCTTAATGCAGTTAAAAATGGGATGTTTATGCGGCATGTTTGACAAAGAAATTAAAACCTTAGGCCCTCATTCGCACGAGAGTTTTTTTAACGGACGTTTTAAAATCGTTCAGATTCAACAAATGTTGTTTGTTTTGTTGATGTTTTTGACGGCCTACGTGGCGGGGTGGAATGCGCGGTGGATTTACAAAACAGAGGTCCTGGGTTCGATCCCCGGCTGGGCAGATTGAGATTTTCTTAATTGGTCAAGGTCTGGCTGGTGGGAGGCTTCGGTCCTGGCTAGTTACCACCCTACCGGCAAAGACATACCGCCAAGCGATTTAGCGTTCCGGTACGATGTCGTGTAGAAACCGAAAGGAGTGTGGATTTTCATCCTCCTCCTAACAAGTTACCCCGCTTCCATTTTAGACTGCATCATCACTTACCATCCGATGAGATTGTACTCAAGGGCTAACTTGTAAAGAATAAAAAAAAATGTATTCCTAAGTATATGTTCACACAACAGCGTTTTTAAAACACAGCGTTTTCGAGGAGTGTGTTGCATTGTCAATTTTAGGCGTTGGAAATAGACCTTAATTTAACTTCATACTATATTTAACGCTTTTTTAACGTCCGTTAAAAAATCTCTCGTGCCAATAGGGGCTAAGAATACATCCTAAATATACATCCCATATATACTATAATTATGTCATTGAGCATGCCATGCAGCATGTCTCAAAAACTAACATTCTAAAAGAATACAAGTGTTATTTTCAGCGTCGTATGTGAGTTAGCCCCTATCAAAATGCCCTGTAGGTCCAGCGGTTAATCTGTATGGTTTCAGATCGCGAGTGTGGTTCGATCTGATTATAATGGTGAACGTCATCACGTCAAATGCTCTAATTGGCTTCGAGGTCAAACCCTATATCAGTAACACTGGTATTCATAGACGTTGTAGGGGCACCCCCAGGGGATCATTCACCCGCTGACTGACAAATTCTCAAACAAATAGAGGTTTAATTCGACACTCAGCAGCTGAGTATATCCCTGGGGGTGCCCCTAAAACGTCTATGAATTCCACAGTAAGACATCAACCCCAATGGAGCAGAGTGGTAGGCTTAGCTCTATATCCCCTCTCCTATATGGAGGGAGGCTGGACCCTGTAATGGGCCATTGAAATAGGCAGATGATGATAACGACGATGATGATGATAATGATGATGATGATGGTGATGATGATGATGATGATGATGATGATGATGATGATGATGATGATGATGATGATTATGATGATGATAATGATGATGATAATGATGATGATGATGATGATGATGATGATGATGATGATGATGATGATGATGATGATGATGATGGTGGTGGTGGTGTTGAAGCTTCAGTCATTTTGAGCGGAACACTCGATGCTCAAGTCCAACACGCACTTAGCAGTTTTTTACAATTAAACTTGAAATTGATTCAACTCGCACAAAAAACAAAGCTTGAAGTTTAAGCTCTTGTAATAAAATCTTTACTGGACGGGTTCTTTCGGATTTTCCATAAAGTTACATAAATAATTCAGACTTGTATATACAAAAGTATTACTATATTATTATGCCTTTTAGGGATAAAAAGAAAGAAAGAAAAGTTTATTTAGAATACACATCACACAAAAGAAAGAGAAAAAAGAATCAATATTTAAAATAGTTTAAAACTAGCGAGATATGATACTAAAAGGGTCTCCACTTAGCATATTGCTGTGTCCTTGAGGACACCGCGCTGATTTACCGTGGAGCCATTAATGTGACGTCTAAACCATATCGAGACGTGCCTCTAAGAAACATCAATGCGGATTAGCAGACTTCACACACGCAGAGAGTTAAGAAAATTCTTAGGTATGCAATCATAATATAATCATCATCAAATAATCAAACGATAAAGGAAAAAATCCTTTATCGTTAGAGAAACGTGATATTTAATTTCTTAACACATAATTAAGCCAGGTAGGTCTTTGGAAATATATGTAAAACAGGGAAGCGTACTTAAATAAGCCCATAAATAAACGATAAGGTCCACTTCTCTCAATCCCCTCAATTCTCATATTTCCCTCGCTTCATCCGTTCTCATCAATACTTGCATACAAGTTCGACGGTACTTTTGACCTGGATTATGAATATCCTGGACTTGGTCTAAACACTTTCGCCTTGGCCTTCCCCTACCAACATTCACCTTGCCTTGTAAATAAAATCCATTCTTATAAATTTCCTTCAACTTCAAATTGTTTTTCTTTTTTGTTTATATCTTATAGACAAGCCTTTAATTTTCTGTTCATTTTGATGCATCGGAGAAAAAACCAAACGGATTCAATTTGATAAGTTCAATGAACTTTTTATTTTCTGCATTTAATTTTGATGTTCCACGGTTATTCAGTAATGCTTTTTGTGTATATGACCAATGCCACGCTTTATAATTTGGTTCCATTATGGCCGTAGTTTGAGTTTTACCCGCTCGCATTCTAAATCGCTGTAGAACATCGTATTCGACAAAGATTAAGAATACATCAGTAACAATTTAATAAGTACATCTGTACTGTAGTACCGAAACCGAAAAGGGGTGTACTTTAGTACAGATGTACTTATCATAATTATATTTAAATTGATTGAACTGCTGAACCAGCTAACCACGGGACCAATGAGGAAGGTCCTGTAGTCAGCTGGTTCAGCTACGGACAATGAGGTTCAGGTTTCGAATCCCGGGTCAGGCCAACAAAAACAAAATAGGTTATTGGGATTTTTTTACAAGGAAAATCTTAATAGCAGCCTGGAGTTGGGAAGTTGGCGGTGTTAGTACACCCCTGTGCCTCGGAGAGCTCCTAAAGCCGTCGGTCCTGCGCCTGATCTCTCACCGATCGTATCGGTCTGCCGTCCTATCGAGACAGTGCACCTGTGCTTGCGCATACACTTGTGCACTATAATATCTTCTGCGTACATGGTTAATCTCACCATGAGATTAGCCGCCGTGAGCGAAAAGTCGGTCGGGAGCATATTATTTATATTGATGCATATATAATGGTTTTAATCGATGCCGAAATATATTACTCAGAAATGAAACTAACCTAAAAATTATATCGACTCTTACCAGACTCCAACACAGGCGCTATAGAATCCAGTTAACACGGCTTTAAAATCATTACTAACAGTTTTTGAAAGTTCTTTGATAAACGTTTTCATAATTATTGAACACCACGACTATTTTTATCAATAAGTTACTGCTAGTTGGATATCTCTCGCCTAAAACTTTAAGTTTAACTTGCTTATCATAATATGTAACAACAAATAGGTACCTTTGCAGTTACTATCTTGATATCATAAAAAAAAACTAAAGCAAATTGTTCTGTACTCAACTGAAAATAATGGAAAAAAAATCAACTAATAAGTAAGCCATTTTAAATGGCGCAAGAGTTAGAACGTGCCGTTGATGTTAAAAGAATAAATGAAATAGGCCGGTCTTTTTATATACATCAATACACACTTAGATACTCAGATAAATCAACAAGAAAACCCACAAAAATCCAAAGGACTCTTATACTTCTATGTAAGCAAATTGAACATATAAGTGTGTATATTAGCTAAAATTGATCTTACGCCAGGTTATTTACCTGACTACATAATTATACTATATACTTATTTTTTGTCAATTATTATGTGTCATCTATTAGTCACAACTCTTCAGCTAAGAGATGTACATAGCCAAAGACCTGTATAAATAGCTTGGAACTTCGAATCCAGCAACACTATTTTTGCTGCAATCATGAATTCAGTAAGTACATTCCATCATTAAAATTAAAATATCGATAAGAAATATACTACGTAGTCTTGTCACCATTTTATCCATTAATTCCATTTATTCATTTCGTTATCAACCCATATTCGGCTCACTGCTGAGCTCGAGTCTCCTCTCAGAATGAGAGGGTTAGGCCAATAGTCCACCACGCTGGCCCTATGCGGATTGGCAGAATTCACACACGCAGGGAATTAGGAAAATTCTCTGGTATGCAGGTTTCCTCACGATGTTTTCCTTCACCGTTTGAAACACGTGATATATAATTTCTTAAAATGCACACAACTGAAAAGTTGGAGGTGCATGCCCCTGACCGGATTCGTACCCGCACCCTCCGGAATCGGAGGCACAGGTCATATCCGCTGGGCTATCACGGCTATTTGCTTATTCATAAAGGCTTATCTATAAAATGACAATAACAATTAATTACCCACAGGTAAGGTGCCCAATATGTTGGTGTTATTACCCCTCTGGATGGCAAGGGTACCTATATATCAAATAGCACCAACTCTTGAGTCACCTGACGGATAGAAAAGTTTAACACATATAATATCAATAAATCATTATCATTGTTTATTATAAAATTTATAATCTTTATAAGTCATAAATAAAATTCTAATAACTTGAATAGATACTATATTATGTTGTTATGATAAACCTACTTCAGTGAAATCTGAATAACGTTTGAATTCATAATTGAAAGTATTTAGAATTTCACGAATATATACGTTGACGTCTACATTTGTTATTCTGTCCATCACAATCAAAGGATATTTTCTTTACTATCTTCTATAAGTAATGTAAAAATATATTTTTAAATTACAGTTACTGTACGTCTTTGGCGTTATTGCATGTGTGGCCTACGCCACAGCTCTCCCGTACCCTGAAGAGCAAGTACTAAGTACTAAGTTAAACACTGATCTAGCAACTGAGCAAGTACTAAGTACTAAGTTAAGCACTGATCCAGCAACAGAGCAAGTACTAAGTACCAAATTAAACACTGAGACAGAGAGCTTAGAACCCGCAGAGTCTAGATACGGTCATCGAGGTTGGGGCGGCGGCGGTGGATTTGGTGGTGGTGGCGGTTTTGGACGTCGCCCAGGTTTTGGAGGCGGGGGTGGATTTGGAGGCGGAGGTGGATTTGGCGGCGGTGGTGGTTTTGGAGGCGGCGGTGGTTTTGGCGGCGGCGGTGGATTTGGTGGTGGCTTCGGTGGCGGGTTTGGCAGAGGACGATGATCCTAAAACTTTTAAGTTTACATTGTTACTTTCAAGTTGCGCGTTTTGATTATTGTCCTATGAGATTGCTTTGAATTTGTGCAATAAACGTCTATACGTAAAACTTGTTATCTTATTTATTTACATCATTTACATCACTAACTTCGTTTAAGTAATGTCATTATTAAAAGTAAATTGGAGCCTATATAATCAATAGAGATGACGACAGTTTTTAAAATTGTATATAAAAATTAGGAGTATGCTAATAGTAAAGCAATTTTGTAAAAGTAACAGGGTATCTGTGATCATTACATTCGGAACTACAGGGATTTAAAGGGTCAGATTTGCGGCACTACCACGGATCCCTGGAGAAACGCCCCATACAAAATGGTACGATTTAATGACGTCGTAGGTCCCAATGATCGTTGGATTAGTATGGGCGTTTAAACCAAATTACTAATATCATTGTTATTTGTGCATTTATGTTTATAGTTAAATGTTAATATTTTAAGGAAGCTAAAACTGTATGAATTTTCATCTAATTACGATAAAAGATTTTTAATAGTCTTATTTATTTTGCAAATATCCAGACAATCTTTGTTTTTTATGTATAAATTAGTTAACATTGACCTTATTTACCCGAATATATCATAAAAATCTACATATTCAAACCTAGTCATCATCCTCATTATGGATTTATTATTCATTTGATAACGATTGCTTAATAGGGTTTTGTAAAACTCCAATTAAGCTTTATTTGTACTATACGGTAGTTTAGGTATTTTGCAATAAATATAAACTAGCATAGTTATTACGAGTATATAATATCATAAAAAAAATTTATTTACATTATGTATAGCTACACCTATTTAAATCACCAACCATCCATTATTAATCTATTTCAACGGTCTACTCTATAGTAGGCCGTTGAAAACCTGGTCTTGTGGCTAGTTTTCCTTCCTTATAGGAGAAGGGATATGGAGGGATATGGAGAGACACGGGCGTAAGTTAGTTATTTCTGCATATCGTCTCCAAAGAGTAAAAAATTTTTTTGTAGTTTTGGGTGTACTCTTCTATAACAAGATCCCCAAGACTGTGATGGACCTGCCAATGCATAGCTTTAAACAATGTGTTAAAAAAAATACTTAGTCGAGGTTACTACACCATTGTTGAGTTCCTTAATGATAAAGATCAGCTTCCTCCTTAACAGGTAGTAAAACTATAAGAAATTGTAATGTTGTCATCAATTGTAAATTATAAAATTGTATGATTTGCAATTGTTGAGTTTCTTGCCGGTTTCTTCTCAGCAGAACCTGCCTTCCGAACCGGTGATAGAATCTTTACAAATAGTCAAAATATTGTATCTACCTATAATAATTTGAAACCTTTCAAGTTTCAAAGGCGCAAGGCGTTCAGATCATACGAGTAAACTCGTGCTAGGCGCAAAAAATCTGCTATTTTTTGCTAACCAACGGATGTCTGTCCAAAAATATCAATTTTCTAAATAAATATATCGAGTTTAACATATTCATTTAAGCCACAATAATTTAAGAGCTGTCATTTATATGCTCGTTCGAATTACCAAACCATTTATGCTTATTATTCTGATTGTTTTACAACCGAGAAATCCTGGGTTCGATTCCCAAAGCTTCATTTAATTGCTAATTTATATATTTACTAGCGGACCCGGTCAAGCTTCGTTTTGACTTAATTATGTGCACTTCTTCCCTACCCTACTCCTATCCTATAGTGGATTTAATAATCTCATTAGTCACTCGTATAGTGGGATGCAATCTTTATGAAATAAGGTGCGGATGCCATTACGCGCATTTCATACAAAAATAAAGCCGCGTGAGGCGACTTCGGGTTAGTGGGAGGCGCGACCGGGGTTATGGCCTGCCGCTGCGCTCCTGCGTTACCGGTGATACCTAAAATATTTTATTGCGCAGCTTAACGCACGATTTTCGGAAATGTCAAAATCAAGATTTCATCCGACTATACCTACTACTTGTGACTAGTAAACTGTGTATAGCGTGAAAACAATACATTTTTTTGGACAGTCGTGTAGTATATATACTAAGTTTAGATACGAAATTTTCCATTATTTACCTGTTAAAAACCAATTTATAAACGATAGATATGAATGATAAAGGTGAAATATAAATAAACGTTGCATTGGTATGGCATCATTGGAAAAACATTGTAATAGATTGTAGAACATTATTTTTTTTAATGTTAGATTGAAATAAAACAATTACCTACCTTAATTTACCGATATCTTAATTATTATATGTAATTATGCCAATGAGTTTATATTATTAGATATGGCACTAGTGTGTTTAAACTGAGCGCGAACAATTAACTTAATATCATTTAGTCACATAGTAAAAAATTAAAGTTCTTAAGCATAATAAACGGAAATGTATGACGGCCTCCGTGGCGCAGTGGTATGCGCAATGGGCTTACAAGATGGAGGTCCTGGTTCGATCCCCGGCTGGACCGATTGAGGTTTTCTTAATTGGTCCAGGTCTGGCTGGTGGGAGGCTTTGGCCGTGGCTAGTTACTACCCTACCGGTTCCGGTACGACGTTGTGTAGAAACCGAAAAGGGTGTGGATTTCATCCTCCTCCTAACAAGTTAGCCTGATTCCATCATAGATTGCATCATCACTTACCATCAGGTGAAATTGTAGTCAAGGGCTAACTTGTAAAGAATAAAAAAATACCTTAGTATTGTCTTCAAAGTATACTCAAAGTTATAATGCACACCTTTTTTGTGGTTATTTTATATGTAACGTATCTAACAGTATAAAATCATTGACTTTGCATATTATTGTTCAGAGTTATTTTAGTTTGTATGGAATATAACGCATGATAATATATTTTAAAAATATATTATTTGTATACTTAATATACTCATATTATTTGATATGCAATTTTGAAGATTATTATTTGTCTCTCCAATGACAAAAACTAAAATACAAGTACTGTAAACGTCCTCAGTATTTCTGTTATCCAAGCTCTTTTTTTTTATTAGTTATCTTATCCCTTGGGCTCAACTTTGACAGGACTTGTGCGCTCGCATACACTACTGAGATTCTATTACAGAAACTACAACAAAAACACAACCCAAAAAGCTCCATGTGTGTAAGTCAAAACATACAAGACAAAAGTTAAGTCCGATGAGTTTTTACGGCACTGTAGTCTACTTTCCGAAGGTAGGTCGAAGGAATCTACTGCTGATTGATTTGTAAGACGATTAGCTTTAACAGTTCAGTTAACTTATTTTATTATCTTATTTCAGGTGGTGTACATTATTCTACTATGTATAAACTTTATGTACGTCTACTCTTTGGTAATTCTTAAACCTGAAACATATGTTTCAGGTTTAAGAATTACCAACCCAAATTATGAAGAACCCAAACGTGTTCGCAGTTGGGGAGACCTTTCTGGTATGTGGGGTTAAATCTGCGCTGTATCTATATTTAAAATCAGGGGCGTAGCTACCTTATCAATGATACGGGGCCGCCGCATTACAGGGGCCACTTACGTGTGAAAGCAGAAATTGGTAAAATGTAAGTCACAATTTCATTTTTTCGCTGGATGCAGGTGGCTCAGAATCGTGATGTTTGGAAGTCCCTACAAAAGGCCTATGTCCTGCAATGGACATCTATCGGCTGACATGATGATGATGATGATGAATCTCACTTAATCTGATGTTTGACGAAATAAAAACATATGAAAAACTGCCAGTATCACTTCAAATGACAAAAAGAAAAAGCAGTCTCTTTTTTTCTGGATTATGCGTGTGCCCAAAAGCTGGAAACATCTTACATAGATCACTACTAGTTATTTTAATCAACATTTTTTCTTTTATAAGTTTTTACCCTTCATTTGGAGCTCCAACTAATATTGACACAGGGTCCTTTCAAGGCAAGCTACGTCACTGTTTCAAATGAAAATATCGACGATGTCAATATCGTTGCGAATAACATCAAAAGGTCATAATATTAAATTAAATTTTGAGATTATGTACTGACACTTGAAAATAAATGTTATAATAAAATTTTTAAAAAAAAATTTACTTATAATAAAATACTTGCGTTTAATTTTCACCTCGTATCTAATAGAACCTTGTATCCATTGACCTTTGACTACCGTTTTTATGATAGCAAGGCGTCCTTGAATTACGTTGAAATACCAAACTGGAGAAAGTAGAAAGGGCATTCCTTCATCCCGAAACACATATGCCATAGGATTTGTGTTAGTATCGTTCCCCATTTGTATCGAATAACACGGTTTTTAAAAGTGAAGTGACTCGTGGTCTACCTCATTATGAACGTAAGTTTTTTTTTTTTAAATAGAAATAATTTTTTTGATTGTATAATTATTACACAAGGTGTTTATGTACTTCTTGTGTAATAATTATACAATCAAAACAAAAGAAAATCTTTATAAAATTTGGCATTTTTTGTATTCTATGTCAAGTTAGTTCTTGACTACTATTCAGCGATGAAATCAAAAAAATCAAAATCAAAAATCATTTATTTCAAGTAGGCTCAGTTTACAAGCACTTTTGACACGTCAGTTGACTATTTGTAAAGATTCTACCACCGGATTCTACCACGATGCAGTCTAGTCTCTGTGGCGCAGTGGCATGCACGGTGGATTTACAAGACGGAGGTCCTGGATTCGCTCCTCGGCTGGGTCAATTAATGTTTTGTTAATTATTGGTTGGCTAGTTACCACCCTACCGGCAAAAACGTACCGTCAAGCGAATTATTGTTCCGGTACTATGTCGTGTAGAAACCGAAATAGATGTATATTTTCATCCTACGCCTAAAAAATAGCCTGCTTCTATCTTAGATTGCATCATCACTCGCCATCGGGTGAGATTGAGTACCTAACTTGTAAACAAAAATAAAGAACGTTTTCATAATAAAAGTGTTTTGTATTAAACAAACATTGTTAAAAATTTTAAAAATAAATAAATAAGAGTAAAATACGGCATGGGCCTCATAAGAAGGCTCAGAGTCACACAGCGGGCGATGGAACGAGCTATGCTCGGAGAATCTCTGCGTGATTGAATCAGAAATGAGGAGATCCGCAGAAGTACCAAAGTCTCCGACATAGCTCAACGAGTCGCGAAGCTGAAGTGGCAATGGGCGGGGCACATAGTTCGAAAAGCCGCTAGACGTTGGGGTCCCAAGGTGCTGGAATGGCGACCCCGCACTACAAAGCGCAGTGTTGGTCGTCCCCCCACCAGGTGGACTGACGATATCAAGCGAGTCGCAGGTATTCGCTTAATGCAGATGGCTCAGTATCGTGATGTTTGGAAGTCCCTACAAAAGGCCTATGTCCTGCAGTGGACGTCCATCGGCTGACATGATGATGATGATGATGAAAATACGACAAGGTCCTAATGCAACTTACTTTACTTAACTCAAATTCGTACCCTATATTACTTTACAGATAATCTTGTGTTTAGTTGGAGTAATAAGTATTATCGAAGGAGTTGTACTCGATCCAGCTCTATACTTGTCCCCTAGTCCGCCGCTCACTACCACTCACAACAACAAAGCCGAGGAGATATGGTCACAAACTGTTCAATCAAAAATCCAAGAGGCGAAGAAAACGACGTCGTCCATCGAAGAGAGTATGTAACCAATAAGTAACGTATAATTTTTGGACCTTAACTAAATCGGCAGTTGTACGTTTATAAGACTGCCTAGAAGCTATATTTAATAAAAAATAATTGATTTTAATTAAATTATATTCATATAACACTACTTATTAAAAAAGTTCAGTCTATGTTTCGAAAGGCCATAAATATAGCTTTATATATCGGCTCAATTAATAAAAATATATCCAAATTGGTTTTGGAACTAAAGTTTCTTTCGTAGAAGAAAATTTTATTAATTATATTAAAAGTACAATAATAGTATAAAATGTCGTTGAATTACTATTGAAACCAGAGATCATCGACAGTGATACTTTGTATATCTATATACTATATCTATACAAAGATAATGATGAAAGATGTGTGCATTTTAAGAAATTAAATATTACGTGTCTCAAACGGTGAAGAAAAAACATTGTGAGGAAACCTGCACACCCGAAAATTTTCTTAATTCTCTGCGTGTGTGAAGTCTGCCAACCCGCATTGGGCCAGCGTGGTAGAATAATGGTCTAACCCCTTTGAATCTGAGAGGTAAGGTTTGCGGTATTTTACCCCCGTATTCTTACGGGAACAGAAACTATGCGGCTGAAACCGCAGAGCGTCGGCTAATCGATTATATAAACAATATATTCACTACCCATTGCAATAAATGTCTAATATTAAATTCAAATAAAATTGTCGTAATTATAAAAATTGACATAGATGTTGATGGATTACAATTTGTGTGTGATTGATGAGACCATGATTCTGAAATAAAAACACTATTAGCAGACAGGTTCTGTACCTTGCACGCGAATACAATAATCCAAGCGGAATAAAAAACCGTTCGTCGAGAGGGCATTACCTCGGTATAACACAAAGTAGTTGTTACAAAAAATGCGGTAGGTAAATAACACAAAACTTTACATGCTCTGTGGTTTAAAAAGAAACTGCCAGCAATTAATTAACCAATCGCATTAACATAACAAGTAAACAGAATAAAACTCGCCATGCGAAGCCAAAATCTAACTTCTAAGAATTTTTTAGAAGATATTTTAACAATCTTTGTGTCTTCAATGCAATGATACTCGCCACGGATCTTTATGTTTGTGAAGTTAGCTGCGGAATGAGCATGCGCATTCGTACAGACGCGAACACTCCCGTTTGTACCGTTATTGATTCATTGCTCAGTCATTTGTTGCTTACTTCACAAACACAATATCTCGTGGCGGGCACTGTACAATACAAATGATACAAAAAAAGACATACCGATCAACTTGATAACCTCCTTCTTTTTGAAGTCGGTTAATGGATCAATACAATCGTTGCTAAAATACTATTCTCTCGGCACATGTCATTTATCCTAATAATTCTTAACCCAGTTCCAATTTTAAAATTAAAACACAGTTTAATAAGAAATACACCGCTATTTCGGAGCCTGTATATTTTGAAATGCATTAAATGAATTTCATAATATAATATTTTTTCAGATACAGACAAAACTTCAACGGAACCATCTGAAGCTATGGAACCGGCCGAGACATTTTGGCGTAGCTATCGTCCGACAAGTCTAAAAGGAATCCATATACCCTTAACGTTTCATCTCACTGGGGCTTATGGGGGAAACTCTGGCACCGGAGTACTTACTAGTGGATATATGAGCTTAGCTGACAGTAACGGGAACCGTGGAAACGCAGGTCTAGCTGGCAGTGGTTACAGAAGCTATGGAACTCGCCCTGGGGTAAGGGTTTATGGCAATGATGCAAAACCAGCATGGGGCGGATGGGGTAATGGAAAATGGGGGCATTATGGTAAAGGATAAAAATAACCCATTCTATGAGATTTTAGCTTTGAAGTTGTGTAGTACTTCAAGGCGTAGGTACTGACATCAGGTTTGCCAATTTTAACCCTTTCATCGATAATGTTAACAGTTACAAATTAGGTACTCATAGGTGCTTAAGTGTATGTATAATCTGTATTAGCACCCTAGCAATGTTTGTTTTATTTTTTATTTTATTTATTTATTTGCTTCACCAGTGATTGTTACAGCATTTATACAATTACAATATAAAAAAAAACACAAACACAAGGCTCTGCACAATCAAATAAAGGTAGATACGGCATGCTATACATGTTTGTAATATAAGTTCTACTACTTTTTTTTTCAATAAAAATTTAAAATTGCTTGCAGAAAAAGCTTGCTTGAAGAAAATAGAATATATAATATCTCCATCAGCATTTTATTCCTCATCCATGCATTTTCATTCAATTCTAACGATTTATCTCAAGAATCTGATGTTTTTCATAGACTTAGTAGTACTGAAGTTTCTATTATTGTTAGGTTATATTATGCTTTTCTCTCCGAATATGCAAAATGACTGAAAAAAAAAGTTAATCTTGCATATTATTTTCAAATATAATTCAATAGAGTTTTGAATTGAAACATTTCTACTTGATCATGGTAACTACATGCATTTTTTATAGTGATACTTACCTAATTATAATGTGCCTATATCTATTCGTACTTGAAAATTAGGTACGTTTATTATTTTTTATATTTTCATTTATTAGTTCATATTATAATAATTATTAAGTGTTTATATATCCACCCGTACTCCAAAATTACGTTTAGTAACTATGCTGTATATTTTTAATAAAGACTAGTGGGAAGCGTGTATACTTTTTTTTATTACATTTGGTACACCTATATGATAAAAGTTTGTGCGTGAGTGTGACCTATACGTTTTTCCGGGATGGAAATAGCATATATTCTGCTGCATGATCCAATTTAATATTTATACAAAATTAATTTGTTAATTACGAGTATTTTAGAATTTGAACTATCGTGAGTGTTATTTATATTAATTGATTATGAAACACGGCTAAAACTCACGTGTTATTAAGTCGGAGTATGCCCGACTAGTTTCGAACACATACGGGACCCATAGTCATGAGCTGGTTTTTGCATCGCGGCACGATTCAAACTGATTCAAGAAGAGTATATCAAAATTCATTCAAATCGTTTTAGTGGTCTAGCCGTGAAAGGTAACAGACAGAAAGAACAACAAACTTTCGCATTTATAATATTAGTAGACGTACGATTGAGTATCAAGTTACTTCAGTAATCAAACCTGGGATCTCCCACTACAAAGGCCACATTACGCTAAAGAGGTCGTCAAACAACCTACTCGTGAGTGCAGACTTAATTTACTTTTAATGACTCATTTAACAATTTTATATTACTTAGCCGATTGATGACTTCAATTTGTACGGAAATTCCACACATTATGCACATACCACTAAGTACTTATATCATTGAGTTCATCCTATTACTTATGTAGGTACATAGATGGATAAATTCTTTGCTCAGACACAACAGTCAACAGTTTAACAGTCAGAACAAAAGAATGCGCCAAAATATTTTCGCTAAAAAGCGATCACCTCCATACAACCACAACAAGAATTATGTCCAGGTACATAACAGCTAATAGGTATTTGTATGTAACAAGACATGTCTGTTTTTGTTTATGGTACATACTAAAAATGCGGTTTTTAGTGTCTATTTTTAAGTAAGTATATTTATTTAAAATAAAAAAGTAAAACATCAATATAATTTTTAAATATTTTACCTATCATGAATCCATAAAAATATGTTACCACTGAGCCGAAGAGATTGTTATAAATATAAATCGTTTAAACGAATAGAAAAATCCTCCACAATTTAAAAGAAAGATCACTGTGTCACTTTATCATTCTTTCTGCTCTCGATTATCCTGATTCCTCCAACCTATACCTATTGGTCAAAGCTTCTGATCAAATGAAACCGTAACACAGAAAATTTTAGCAGACTCTGAATTGATTACAAAAATAAGAAAACTAATGTCGAACAAAGGTTATGATTCACAACATTTGTCAGGACAACTTAATTAACAAATAAAACTGTAACCAAAATAAGACCCTAGAATGGTAGAGAATGACCTTGAGTGAAGTCACGCACTTGTGAACGTTGTGTGTAGGGTTAAAGGTACCTTTGACTGGTAACAAACACTCCCCTTTTCCACTCAAGTCACTCTCCCCGCCTATCTTAAGTACCTAACCCATAAAGAGTTACACAACAAGAGATGTGGACGGCTCGAACGCCACAATCACACTGAAGCCGTACCGCAAGTTGTTGCAACGCGGCGATAACACTAATAAAAATATAACAGTAAGTAAAGATACTAAGTAACTCTCTAAATATTTTCCTCTAGTAAATAACAGGGGCGTAGTCCCTTACGTGTGACCACGGGCAAAAAAAAAACAAAAACATGCATAAGTGACAAAAGTAAAAAAAGCAATACATTGAGTTGAAAGACTTAGAGAGGCTTTTCGGGTTTTGCCGCTCGTGTATGGGTTCCCCTAACAAATTTTGATATAGGGCCCCTGTACGGCACGCTACGCCACTGGTAAAAAACTTGAATTATTGTATCGTCGACATCCATTCTTTTCCGATCTAGTATCTAGATTCCTTGAAGACTCAAATAATAAGTACCTACTCAATAACAAATTGCACCTACTTATTATTATTATAAGTTATTGTTGTGCAGTCTGCGTTGACAGAGGTCATCTACGAACACTTAGTAGTGATTAGTAACAATACCTAGTCAATTATTGTAACACGTGTTTTTATTTACGTAATTTAGTATTGTATTTTATGCACATTTTTAAGCAAATTATCATCGGTAGACTTTGAAGGTACCTACCTACTAATATCGATAATTTACTACAATCGACATAATAATATATCTACACGTATGTTGAGATTAGAACAAATTATAGTGACATCCATTGTACCGCCTCTACTACGTTCTATACTAGTATAATTATGTAGGTACCTACGGGAATTAAATGAAGGGATATACTGCAACCCAATGAGATGTAGCTAAATAAATAAACTTGATGTTAGTAAAACGTTATTTCAATTTTCGCAGTTTTAAGCCACATTGCTGATAATAATGTATTGCAGCTTCCCGCTATTTCTTAGCAAGTCCTTTCGTCAGGGGACACATGTACTAGTACAAGTACAGTAGTAGTTACTACAAGTAATCTCTACCAGGCGGTTGCCTGGTAGAGATTACTTGTAGTAAGTAATAAGGCCGCCTTTGCATGCTAAGCTAGCTAGCTAGCTAATGCTAATTTATTATGGTATTTTTGTGTGCAATTAAGTATTTCTTCTTCTTCTTCGATTCGAGGTCGAAAAATGGAATAGATGGTTCCGTTATTTATTTAATTTATTATTAAAGTAAATAAATAACGGTATTAGTCCAGCACAAAACTCAGAATAGACGACCTAATAGAGATAATAATCCGATCCATAAAAATTAAATAGCATCTCAATGTACTCTGTGGGAAATATATCTATAACAATCATAGAATACAGTTGCACTTGGCAGCGACTTAATTACCTAATTACATCAAATGCAATTCATATCCTGCCAACCTGTCAGCCTAAATAACCACGCATCCTGTTCGGTCCCAATTTAAGCACTGCCATGCCGTTTTTGACATCAATAGTATTGTAGATATGGCGGCAGTACTGCTTTTAGTTCTACCAGTTTTAGCGTCATGTTCAAACGATGGCAACATACATTTGTTGGAGGAAGATATAGCGATAGCCTTGCGTAATTGTTACTTGAACCACGAAGTGAAACAAACAAAGGAAGCAAAACGCCAGCGTAGAACAAGTGACGATTATGAAGACCCATTACCACGCATCGATTCTCAAATAAACCCAGAAATTAATCAATACGATCATGAAAGACGTAACACAACATATAAAATGCATGTTCTAAATAACTCATCTGGATACCCTGACTACGGAATCAGAGATGGCGAGGAAAAGCTTATCAATTTAAAACCTACTAGCCATGGAAATAAAATGCATAATGCAAGCACTTATAATAGGTATATAAATTCTACAAGAGTTAAAAGAAATGAACCTCTAATGAACAAGGATGATAATGATCAAGTTAGTAAATTATGTTTTGAAGGTCAACGTTAAAATATACTTCATACATATAGTATATGATGTATATACTCGTAGTAGTAGAAGTAAAGGAGCAAAATAATTTAATAAGCTATTTCTTTAGTGAGCAATAAACCGTATTAGTTACTAGCAGACTTTTGATAGGTAATTGGTAAACAAAAAAATACTGAAGCATCTCAACAATGATTGTAATTGAAAATTGTCATGAATTAAAAATGGACCACTACTATAGAAGTGGGTTTTGGATTTTCAGTCCACCACGCTAGCCCAGTGAGGGTTTGCGGGTTTAAGCTTTACGTTTGACTTTGTAGCTGTCACTGTCAGATGTTAATGAGAATGATTGATTTAAAGAGTAATCTCAGAAGCATGTCGAATCTCCACCAACTTCCTATCTGTCTAACAACAGAGATTTAGATGGAAAGACGACCAATCATCAATCAAAATGAATATTTCACAACCAAAGCCAGAACTCGACCCTAGAGTCTTAAGATCAACAACTTTAAGATCAAAACTAACCGCGAAACCAACGAGGCAGTAAAAGAAACACATTTACCAAGTAAATTATTTTTGAAGAAGAAATAGTTAAGAAGTTTTGTTTCAAAGTTCTTGTAAACGAAGCCTACTCATCAATTATCATATACGTTTTTTTTTATTCTTTACAAGTTAGCCCTTGATTACATTGTCGGTTTTTACACGACGTCGTACCGGAACGCTAACTCGCTAAGCGGTACGTCTTTGTCGGTAGGGTGGTAACTAGCCACGGCCAAAGCCTCTCACCAACCAGACCTGGACCAATTAAGAAAACCTCAATCGGTCCAGCCGGGGATCGAACCCAGGACCTCCGTCTTGTAAGTCCACTGCGCATGCAGTAAAATATGTTTGTCAATCTAGGTATGTAGGTAGGTACTAATTAAAAAACCTACCAATCGGACGTTACAGTGCATACTTAAATAGCTACAAAGTTATATATTCATAGATTGTTACAATCATAACACTTTTTTGCAAGTCCATCTATTTTGCAAGTTGGATAAAAATATAATTCGTTTCAGTGCCTCAGCCAGTGTGTGTTCGCCAATTTACAAGTGGTAAGTAAAAACTGTTATTGCGTATAAATAATCAAGTAGTTATTTGAGTAATAACCTATTATGGTAATTCCACACAGGTGGACTCGAGGGGTATTCCCCGAGAGGCGGAACTTTGGAACAAGATACAAACAGCGGTGACATCGCAGCAGTCTCGGACCTTGCTAAAAGATCAGATACATTCATGCTTTCAAGAACTACAATCTGGTAAATTAACCTGATAACTTTATTTTGTATATCTCTTTGGCATGGCAATGCTTTGGGGTTTTTTTTAAGTTTTTTTTTTTATTCTTTACAAGTTAGCCCTTGACTACAATCTCACTTGATGGTAAGATGATGCAGTCTAAGATGGAAGCGGGCTAACTTGTTAGGAGGAGGATGAAAATCCACACCCCTTTCGGTTTCTACACGGCATCGGAACGCTAAATCGCTTAGCGGTACGTCTTTGCCGGTAGGTTGGCCACGCCACGGCCGAAGCCTCCCACCAGCCAGACCTGGACAAATTAAGAAAATCTCAATCTGCCCAGCCGGGGATCGAACCCAGGACCTCCGTCTTGTAATTCCATCGCGCATACCACTGCGCCACGGAGGCCGTCAAATGTAATATAGGCCAGCGCTTGACTACAATTAAGCCTGATTAAGCATTAATGCGATCTAAGTTGGAGCGCGCTTACCTAGAAGATGCCTATTCACTCTTGGTTTCTATACAGACGTTCGTGGAAGCGATTTCCAGTTCGAGACAATTTAGTATTTTATATTTTCTAAGCCGTGATAGCCCAGTGGGTATGAGTATAACCTCTGCCTACGATGCCGGAGGGTGTGGGTTCGATCCGGTCCAGGGCATGCACCTCCAACTTTTCCTTAAAAATCACGTGTCTTAAACGATGAAGGAAAAACATCGTGAGGAAACCTACATACCAGAGAATTTTCTTAATTCTCTGCATGTGGGAAGTTTGCCAATCCGTATTGGGCCAGCGTGGTGGGCTATTGGCCTAATCCCTCTGATTATAAGAGGAGAGTCGAGCTCAGCAGTGAGCCGAATATGGGTTGATATTGATGATTATGATATTTTCTAAATTCGATCCAGATCTTGTCAATTTCACCCACTTGAGGTATCAATTGTATAGTCGGGAGCATGCAGAATACGTCAAGTGCTCGTCTACCTACCAGCGGCGAAATGTTCATACAGGCCGATTACCGCCTATTAAAAATCCATACATCATCATCATCATCATCATCATCATCATCATCATCATCATCATCATCATCATCATCATCATCATCATCATCATCATTGTAATGAATATGTATCGATGATTGAGAAACCGGAGTTTGTATCAAGCGTATTAATTTCCTTTTGTTTGGGACGGCTTACCTTCGTCAATTCCATCCTTCGCCACTAGTAAGCCACCCCTGATGATCTGTTAGCGTGAAAATATAGGTAAGTATCAAACATCAAATTCAAATAATAAGTACGAGTTATTAAGTACGAGGGTACGAGTAATTGAATTATTAATTTACTAGCGGACGCCCTCGACTTCGTCCGCTTGGAAATCAATGTAAACTTTTAAGCCCTATTTCTACTTTAGGGGTTGAATTTTAAAAATTTTTGAATTACATTGTATTTCGTATTTTTTTGTGATTTATGAACAAATGGAGAAATTTTTAAAACTGTAATTCTAAAAATGAAGGACTTTCCATACAAACTTTCAACCCCTATTTCACCCCCTTCTCATTTTATTTTCGCCATAAAAAGTATCCTAAAACCTTTTCCGTATTATGATCTTAAACCGTGCCAAGTTTCATTTGAATTCATTCAGCAGTTGGCATGATGCCCGAATAACAAAAATATACGGACAGACAGACAGACGGACGGACAAAAAATCGAATAAAAATATTTTTAGCTTCAGTATAGATTATATAATGCCCCCAACAAAGATTTTCAAAATAACTTCAATTTACAGAATTCGTATTAAAAGTATAGATTCTAGATGGCGCTAGTAGTACTCTATGCCACGGACCACGGTAACGTTTGATGTTACAAATGGTATAAGTAAAATCTCATAAATGTATAGAATTCGATCAGTTTTATTATGAGTATAGATTACTAAGTTAATAAAGTAAATTAAGCTTTTATTTTATTTATTTCAGAATCTGAAGACAACGGTTGCTACTACTCAAGCAAACTGGAGAGTTGTCTAATGCTACGATTTTCAGATAGAATTAGAAACACAGAACCGCGTTCCTAATAGGAACAAAAAATAATGAACCGAGCTCGTATTAACTAATAGATAAGCATCGTTTGCGTTTTTCTCGCTCTATAAAAACGTTTATTTTATCTTTAGTTTGATTTTATGCAAAACAGAATAAAGTCTGTAATATTGTATACGCAGTTTCTTTTTATTATCCCTGAAAATGTAGAGATATCCATAAAATAATATTTTAGATATCCAGTAAATAAATTATTATTTTGCGATCGTCGGTTCAGTGGTTATCCTATGTGGTATGTGGTGTTGGATTACGGGTCTTGGGTTCGTTCCTAGATCCGCTTACGAGTAGATGAGATAATGAGTTTTTCTTCCTTCTAAGAAATTTTCAATTAAAAATTCGTAAAAATTTCACGATACGAGTTTATACTACAAAGAAGGTCTTATATATTTACGATATTACTTAGTCGTAGTATGCTTTTCTGAGTCCCAAACCAAAACTGTAAACAGAATGTGGTCCTGGATTTTTGTATACTCACTTCCTCGCAGAACCACATTTGACGACCTCCATGGCGCAGATTTACAAGACGGAGGTCCTGGGTTCGATCCACAGCTGGGCTGGTTAAGGTTTTCTTAATAGGTCTGGTTCTGGCTGGTTGGAAGTTTTGGCCGTGGCAAGTTACCATCTACCGCCACGCAATTTAGCGTTCCGGTACGATGTCGTGTAGAAACCGAAAGGGGTGTGGTTATTCATCCTACTCCTTACTAGTTAGTCCGCTTCCATCTTATATTGCATCATCACTTACCATCAGATGAGATTGTAGTCAAGAGCTAGCTTTTAGCAAGAATAAAAAACAAAAACATTTCCAAAATTGTGGACTAACCTCTCTTATAATGGCCAGACCTTTTTTCTATCTATACCTACTTATAATAAATCTGTAGAGAGTTCAATTCTTTACATGAAATATATTTCCAAAATAACTATCAGCGGGTGATTAGTGATCGATACTGGTGCCAAAAATGCAATCAGTAAAATTTTTGTCTGTCTGTATGATCGTCATAGAAACAAAAACTACTCCCGTCGAGTAGTTTTTGTTTTAACGAAACTTGGTACAATTATTCTTCATACTCCTGGGCAGGTTAAAGTATACTTTTCATCACGCTACGATCAATAGGAGCAGAGCAGTCAAGGGAAACGTCGGGAAAACGGGAAAAGTTACTCCATGTTTACAGCGATACTACCTTCTGTAAGGGATGGATACTGGTATTAGTTAGGTCTAAGGGCTGACGAAGTCGCGAGCGTCCGCTAGTTAAAAATAAAAGCTTGAGAAAATCTATTATAAATATATATTTTTTTATTATTTCAGTAGGTACATACTGTTTCAGCTACAAATATAAAATAACTGGGTATCCAGGAAATGAGAACGGTTGTGGAAAATACACGACTGGTTTGCTCAAGTCGACATTTTTCAGCTCGTGGGGGTACAGTTGTTTGGGTAATGGTTCCTTTCCCCATGGCGGTACAGGGTTCGATGCCTGAAATAAATGACTGCATTATTGACTGCTCCGTTGGTGTCGTGGTTAGCCTTTGTGACTTCAGATCACGAGGTACTGGGTTCGAATCCCAGGTTGTGTATTTTTTTTCTTTATTCCGAAGGTTTGCACACCCGCTCCTTAATGAGCATTGAGCATGTTAAGCCTCCGGTGTTATTAACTCTTGAAGGTGATCATATAGCCACTCATCATCCGATAAAACTGATCGTGTGTTGCTCGCGACCACACGATCAGTTTTATCGGACGTCAAGCTGTTAACGCTGCAGGCATGTGGACTTTATCGGATGATGGGTGGTTAGCATTACAGAAATTAACATTATCGCCCACCAACTAGCATTCAAACAACGTGGCTTCGTAACTTTTTCTATAAAAATCCTTTCTTATAGCCTGGCCTGTTAGTGGTCCATTAAGCTGATAATGATGGTAAGTTTTTATATCTTAAGCGACTTGCGTAATGTAGTACCTAAGCTTTAGGTACGATGCTGATTTAGGCTCGATTTCCAGCATGAAACTTTCGAATTTATATTGTCTAAATTGCTCAGGTCTGGAAGAAACCATGATAACTACTGTGATTCTGCGTTTGATTAGCGAAGCTATAAGATGATGCCTACCCTACTAGTTGAAAAACCTTATGCATGCCATTTTCGACGACCTCCGTGGCGCAGTGGTATGCGCGGTGGATTTACAAGACGGAGATCCTGGGTTCGATCCCCGGCTGGACCGATTGAGTTTTACTTAATTGTTCCAGGTCTGACTGGTGGGAGGCTTCGGCCGTGGCTAGTTACCACCCTACCGATAAAGACGTACCGCTAAGCAATTTAGCGTTCCGGTACGATGTCGTGTAGAAACCGAATGGGGTTTAGATTTTCGTCTTCCCCCTAACAAGTTAGCCCGCTTCCATCTTAGATTGCATCATCGCTTACCATAAGGTGAGATTGCAGTCAAGGGCTAACTTAAAAAAATAAAAAAAAAATTGGTCAGGTTTCTTTAAATCTTAAAAACCCCCTAACACTTTGATCTAAAACTGAGGCATCTATTCCATACACAAAGTTGTAGATCGGGTTAGAACCAGTCGTAATAAAATTAAGATGAACTCGAACAAAGGCAGGTTTAACAACTGATTTTAACTTAAACTTTAGAGGATAATCAAAAACCAGTTCTATAGTACTCGTAAGTCAGTAAGTTTGTGCTATACCATTTTTTGTTGTCAATAAAAACGAATTATGTTGTAGCTCAACGTATTTATTTCCACATATTTAGTGTCTTGAGTTTTTTTTTGAGTGAAATATACCTATATTAGGTACCTATACATGCATAATTTCATATTGTGTTTATAAATCTCGCTAGGTACCTACCAACTATAACTATAAACATTTCCCTTAGATTAAACTAATCTGCCACTTCTTGTTTAATTTCTTCAAATTCAATGAAGTGGCAATGGGCAGGCCACATAGTTCGAAGAGCCGATAGACGTTGGGGTCCCAAGGTGCTGGAATGGCGACCCCGCACCGGAAAGTGCAGCGTTGGTCGAGCCCCCACAAGGACCGACAGGGAGCCGCTGGATGCTCGCGGCTCGAGACCGTTTGTTTGAACGTCCATGAAAAAGGCCTATGTCCAGCACAGGACGCGCATCGGCTGATAATGATGATGATGTATGATGATGAAACTTATCTGTCTTTAGACTAAGTATAAGAACGTACTTATACTACAGGCTGTCTGGCTACCTAATTATAATCGGGTAGGTATGTATAATCATCATTATCAACCCATATTCGGCTCACTGCTGAGCTCGAGTCTCCTCTCAGAATAAAAGGGGTTAGGCCAATAGTCCACCACGCTGGCCCAATGCGAGCCACCAGAGAATTAAGAAAATTCTCAGGTGTGCAGGTTTCCTCACGATGTTTTTCCTTCACCGTTTGAGACAAGTGATATTTATTTTTTTAAAATGCACACAACTGAAAAGTTGGAGGTGCATGCCCCGGAATGGGTTTTTTAATCAGTAGAGAGAACTAATTGAACTAGTTTCTTTTTCTACTTCTGAAACTTCTAGATACTAAGTAGATACCAGCTAGCTTGTGAAACTAATGCGAGCGTCAGTGAAGTAATATGAGAGTAATTAAGCAACGGTTTTTTGGTAAACGGGTGTCGATTGCATACGCCTTTCCCGTGTTTTCATTCGTTTTCACTATAAATAACTAGATAATTTTTTTGACAACCTCTGGCGCAGTTACCTGTGCAGCGGTTATCTACGGAGAGGTAATGGAAACGAATGGATGAACTTTTTCCCTGATCACACGTTTTTTTTTTCAATCTTCAGAGTTAACACTGATTTGAGTGGTATTACATCGTGATAACGGCCCCTAAATTATTTCTTGTTTCTTTTTCTCTTCCTTTTCCCTGTCTTTCCTTCTCATCATTATATTCCGGAGCGTTCGTCCGTATGGCTGGCAATTCCAATTGAGTGCGATAAGATAAGAGATGATGATGATGATTGCTATTTATTTTTACTAGGCGTTTTTATTCACTGCGCCACCAACCACCAACTGAGAGCGGCAAATGATGATAAACCTTAATATCTCAACAGTTAAGGCATCCAACTCAAACGTATTTATTTATATATTTATAGCATTCATGCACTTATATACTAATACACTCTTATTTTTTTTTTATTCTTTACTAATTGGCAATCTCACAATCTCACCTGGTGGTAAGTGATGATGCATAATGTTAATAGTACGGTTGTTACATGAGGACCTGACGTATGGTCTAGAGTTCGATCTCTGCCTCTTAAACTGTTGTTGTACACAATCATAGCATAGCTTTTTTGCTTAATATGTGTAAAAAGAGAATATTGAGTCAAGTTTCAAAAAGTCTAATTTAATGAAAAAAGTATTGATTTTGATTACTGAATACAGCAAAACCAAAAAAAAACCATTTTAGCATTCTATTGATGTATGTTTGTATTCCCAATTTACATATCTCCATACAGCCTAAACCATTGATTTCCAGTATGGTCAAAGGGATACATCATGAAAAACTTTCTATGGAAATATAGAAATAAAATGTGGTTTCTACCTTCATTTTATATTTTTTGTTGATAAACATTCCACATCAAGTTTGGCTTTAGTTTAGCAGTATAGTTCCTAACAAAGAATCAAATTGTACTTACACACATAGCAACACAGGTCACTAATATGAAAAGTACTGAAAATGACAATTTGGACAACAATTGAAACATCTGTAAAAATAAAGTGAAAATTACTAAATAAAAAGTTTATTGTTTTCAATATTAGTTCAATAATAATTAAGTAACAAATAGGTAATTAAAATCAGTAGTTAATTTATTATGATTAATGCAATGCTGGTGCCAGAATTGATAAGTTTAATGTATTTAACGATAATGGAGTTTTCTTGCCACACACTCTGGGCTGGGATTGGACGTGCTTCATCCACCTACAAACATGTACTAGAGATTCTTGCTCCAAAAATGAAAGACGTTCCTGAAATAAAGTTACATTTTATTCATTTTATAAAAACAAACATGTAGAATTGTAGATATTTAA
This sequence comes from Bicyclus anynana, assembly GCF_947172395.1. Taxonomy (NCBI): domain Eukaryota; kingdom Metazoa; phylum Arthropoda; class Insecta; order Lepidoptera; family Nymphalidae; genus Bicyclus; species Bicyclus anynana. Next base: position 6,596,768 of record NC_069102.1, on the reverse strand, counting down.
GAATATTATAAAGGGAACTTAATATTATTTTAAACACAAAAGAATTTGTGGATGTTTATTACTGTTTATCATTGCAAATGATGAACAGATTCTGCTGAAATTTTGAATAGAGATAGGTAATATCCTGGATTATATAGGTTCCTGCGAGATTTGCGAAAAACTGATTGTATGATGGAATGACCTCTATAACTCAAAAACTATTGACTGAATTTGGCAGTTATTTAGAAAAGAATTTGTGAAAACTCTAATTTTACATAGACAAAGTCACAGGTAACAGCTAGTAGTTATATATTGTAGATTTGTTACGATAAAAGATTTTTCAAATTGGTCCAGTAGTTTTTGAGTCTATTCATTACATACAAAAATACATATATCTTTCCTCTTTAGTTATCTTTTATATTTAAATGTTTATAAAACTTAGATTAAATTTACATACCATCATAGGATAAATAGTGTGATATGCTGCAACGTCAGCTATTGTCATGTGATTTCCTGTCAAAAAAGTATTTGTCTGCAAACTTCTGTTTAATCCCTGTAAAAAAAATGCCTTATACTTTAAATTTTTAATAAAATAGTCAATCATCTAGGAAGAAGACTAAACCTCCTTGATTAGAGTTCAGTGCTTAAACCATGGAATTATTAAGGCTGAGCTAATTGTTATAAACAGTCTAGCCACCATGCAATAGTGCCCCCTTGAAAATGTCCCAAGCCCAAGTCTCAGAGGAGACACACTTAGAGAGATGTTTCGCCGATCTGGACTGTTTCTGCCTTTAAACCCCATCAGGTGACGCTTCTACATTCACTCATAGCCCCTAGTGACGCCGCTGAGGTCCCATTAAGGAACCTATGGCACTTACTACTTGAAAAACAATGGTGCAGTCTTTCTGAAAGTAATTTTAGTAATTACCTACTAATTAATTATTAGATGTATAAAATATAGACAAGATTTATTATGCTGATAACAGAAATGAAAATCTTAAATACCTGGAGAAATGTTTTGGCAAATATTGGGTTTGTATGTGTCTGGTTTGCATACATGGATAAATGTTCTAACCATTGGTAACTGAGTAAAGTTTGTAATTGACTCATAGATCCAATCTTCGCTGCCAGTCTTAATATGATGGTGGCGAAACCTTCGACATTTTCTTTATCTAACACTGTTGTTAAGACCTGTAAATGTAAAAAGGTTTAATAATTATAATAGAAATGTATTGTATATTCAAGATAGCTAATACATTTTATTGGCATACGTACTCTATCGGTGTTATAGCACACGGTACCAATAGGTGTGTTTAAATATTCACCAATAACTTTAACTACATCCATTATAGATTGTATTCAATTATTTGATTGCTTTGAAATAAGTTCGTCTAGGTTATGTTATGAATTATGATTTAGAAACGTAGTATCCTTTAAGTGAGAGCACTATGAGCAAATGAGTTAAATACAATGAACACAGTTAAATGCTCGGTTTTTAATGAAACATTTCAATCACATCTCATTTCATTGTTTTGAAAAGTTGAAAACTTAGAATTTTTATTTTAATCGACGACGGCTGACGTCAGCATATTTTTAAAGGGCTAAAACTAGAACTCAGAGCCATAAAACCAGTTTAAAAAAAAAACCAAAGTTCAAAAGAGAAGAACTTTCCCCTCAGACCAATTATAGAAGGACCTATATCGCACTCATAGTCACAAACAAAATTGTCTGTCATTTTCTGAGGAAAACGAGCTTGAATTTAGTATATATTGTACACTAAACTAGAAGTTTTTGTCCGTTTTTTTCTCCATTCAACTACACAAAAAGGTTTTTTTCGGAGCTCTGTAACCAACGAACACGATTACAACTATTTAACATCGATTCTATAAGGACAGCTTTTAAAATCGCATTAGATCGTCGATCATTTACTTTCACAGAAAAGTAACACCTAGCGAGGCAGGTCCTATACAATAGTTGGTCTGAGACTTTCCCCGGCCTAGTTTGGACTACTTTAGTATTTTAGTCGAATACGAACAATTTTAACGCCCGAAAATAATTCGTACTCGACTAAAATACTAAAGTAGTCCGAACTAGGCCTTAGTTCTAGTCTTTTTGACTATAGGTCCTTTTTATTTGACATCTGTGGTCGCGTTCACGTCGGAGCACAGATTATTTAAAAGAATAAATGACAAAGTCAGTAGTTGATTTTTCAAGTAAGAATTTATCTCGGTGATTTATTGTGTTTCGAGTTTCGGATTCCGATTTTGTTTTCGGCAAACAAATTGCTAAATGCTAATAAAACTGATCATCCGTGTCGGTATACCAAAACTATTGCAGATACATCTATAATTCTACAATTCGATTTTGAAAACTTGCAAGGATAATGCGTTTCCGTGTGTGGATATTTTAAAGATTAAGCTAGCTAAAAGCTAGTCTTTCCAGCAAAATAAAATCTCTAATGGGCTCAAGCTGGCACTGCTAACCAACTATTATTCATAACATTAATGTTAAATAACTAAGTCTTAATGTTGACTTTATGCCATAACTATTTTCGAGTGACATCAAATAACAAAAACCCTAAAGATGAAGTGCAGAACTTTAGTAAAAGGAAATTTGCCTTTGGATTGTTTATTTTATTTCTCGTCAGTGTGCTGTGGGTAGTTTCATCAGAACTAACAAAGGTAAAGCATTTTTACAACTTGTGTAGGATGCCTAAGTTGTTAAATTGAAGATCATGTAGCATTAACATAATGTACACACATATTTACACACCATGTCCATACTTATGGATAGTGAAACTAACGTTGGAAAGCTGCTCAAATTATGTGCTCAAACAACACTCAAATTTTCATCATCAATAACAGCTCATATTCAACTCACTGTTAAACATTTTTTTTTTTTATTTAATTTCTATTGTGCAATCAGCTGCATCAGCTATAAGCAAATTGCTTGAGAGTACTTTATGGCATGTGCAGCTGACCTTCCATTGAGGGTCATGCTGGCTAATAAACATGAGTCTCCTTTCAGAATGAGAGGTGTTAGGCTAATAGTACACTACACTGACTTAGTGAGGATTAGCAGACTTCTCTCACATATAGAATTCAAAAAACTCAGGCATGCAGTTTTCCTCATTATGATTTCCTTCGCCGTTATAAGACATATTGTAATATTAAACTTCTTAAACTGCACTTAACTGAAAAGTTTGAGGTCCAAGCATTGGACCGAATTCAAACCTACAACCTCTAAACTAAAGGCAGAGTTTATATCCACTAGGGTATCAAGTTTTCTTATCAAGTATAAATATGTCAGGACATGGAATTTTATAATATCTAAATTGGCTCAGGTCTGCAGGCTTATTCACTATCTTTGATGTATGCTAGTTGACATATTCAAAACTGAAATGCTATGTAAAGATGTCATCCGGTGCTTACTAGATATCACACAGTGGGTAAATGATATTTTGTCAATTGATTTGATTGCTAATAAAGACCAAAATAGTGAATAGGCCAGCTGGTCTGGCAGTAGACATTGTCCATGACTAGTTACCATCCATAATAACAAAGATGTACTGCCAAGCAATTTATAATTAGATTTAGCATTAAAAGTGTATCTCTTTCAAATAAACATCACAACCTAATTTTATTACTAGACTAAAGTCCAGCCCCTCAGAGCCTGTGTTTCTGACAAGTTGTGATTGAATGGGACAAACATATATTCAATTACAATTGCCTTGTTATTTTGTCTCATCACTACAAATACAAACAGTTGGCATAACCTGTCAGAAACACAATTTCTGAGCGGCCAAACTTCAGTATTTTGCTACATTTACTGTGATCATTTTCAGTATATTTATGTAGAGAAGAAGCTGGAAAGGCCATTCCTAGTGACATATGTCAGGAGTTCATTGCTCTTTGTCTATCTACTAGTATTATGCTTCACTCCGCCTACAAGAGACCCATGTCAGCCAGCAGACTACACAGTAAGTTTCATTTATATTACTACTGCAGTAAGCTTGAGATGAGCATCACATCATATGTCAACACTAAAGAAAGACAAATGTGGCCCAATACATAGACTTATAAAATAGGCAGACAGTATCTGGCTTTTTAATAGTGAGTGTGAATTGTACTGCCAGATATAGGAAATTAATCGTGGTCTGGCTTAATATGTGCATGTGCCAGCGTGTATGTATATGTGAGAACTGCCAGAATTGGGGTGCTTCTTTTTTTAGTTCCAGACTTTTATTACGTCTATGACCCAATAGCAGTCTAATAAAAAATATTGCTCTCTTGCGGAGATAACAATATTTCAACTCGACCACTTTTAGTTGACAATATGTATTTTTCTCTTCACAGGAGTTGAGGATGCATGCTAGGCCTGTATGTGTGTGTGTGTGTGCTCTTTTAAATATTAAAATATGAAATCTATAGTGCATGTTATATGCTGTCTTGTGTGCATAAAAAAGGCTTGCTAAATGCTTCCATTAATCTCTGTAATCAGTCATAACTATAGAAAATATATATATTTAATCATAAAACAAAATGAAAATCTATTATATATATATTAGACTAGCTAACGCCGCGCGGTTACACTCGCGTGGTTCCCTTTCCTGTAGGAACACAGGGATAATATATAGCCTATAGCCTTCCTCGAGGCTATCTAACACTGAAAGAATTTTTCAAATTGGACCAGTAGTTCCTGAGATTAGCGCATTCAATCAAACAAACAAACTCTTCAGCTTTATAATATTAGTATAGATTAACAAAAATTTATACTAATATTATAAAGACGAAAGATTTGATTGTTTGTTTGTTTGCATTAAATAGGCTACAAACTACTGAACCAATTTGAAAAAATCTTTCACAGTTGGGAAGCTACACTATATTGCAGTGCTATAGGCTATATTTTATCCCCATATTCCTATGGTAACAGGAACCACTTGAGTAAAACCGCGCGGCGTCTGCCAGTTATCTACAAAAGTAAATGGTATTTTTGTTTTTCAGCAACTTAAAGAACCTACAGCAGAAACAGACGATGAAAACTTCTACACAGAAGCTAACAATAGCTTGGTAAGTAGTACTAATATCTGTAAAGATAATAAAACATGCTCTGATAATAGAAAACCTAAAAATGTATTGATAATAGAAAACTACATTACCTGTACTTGTGTTGCTATGAAAATGGGCATTTCTCAAACATAACGCTACGTTTAGACTAACCCAGTGCTGGCTTTTACTGTTCTTTATACAGTTTTTAACCGACTTCAAAAAGGAGAAGGTTCTCTATTTGATTTCAAGACAACTAAACTGTTAGTTTAGTTTTAAATAATTTGAGATTTTTTAATTATTTGAATACAACTGTTTTTTTTTAGTTGACTATTAAAACACATAAAAGTGTACTTGAATGTCCATTAGTTCAGAATGCAAAATTGAGATAGAAGAAAATAGAACTACTATCACTCTATATAACTTAAATATTTTTAGGAGTCTTCCAGTCAAGCAGGTTATTCATCCCAAGTAGAAGGCCAAACAGCGCGCGATCTGGTACATAAGAATATTTTTACTCAATTAATAATTAAAAAATAAAACCTATATCATTTAATATCTAATAATACTAATATTAAGTATTATCTAATAATACTTAATAGATAGATCCATTATGCTTCACTGAGAGATACAGTATGACTGGTATTAATAAATAACTAAGCATGTCATTAGTTTTCTTTACCATGAAATTGTCATGTTAAATGAGTTTGATGAAAAACTGTAAAGTAAAATCACTCCCAATTCAAGCATTAATTTTTAAGTTATTTACTTGTAGAATGATCTTACATACTGTAATTAATTAAGTATTGATTGCTTTCGTTGGAATAGTAATAAAGCTTTGAGCAAAACAAGCTAGCTTGAGGCTACCGGTGGCTCATTTGGGTAGAGCCTAAAACTAGACTTGTCCTTCAAAATCATAGAAATAGTAATAACAAGGCTATAGACACAGCATGTACTTGACAAATTAGATCTATTCTACAGCCTTTCATGATGAATACTGGTTACCAACAAATAAATTAAATGATGAAGATAGAAAACGCATGTCATTTCATAAATTATATATTTTAAATTATGTATGGTTTGTTTATAAAATGTTATATGAAATATATTAACCATATCTAACTGTTCTAAGCTTATTAATCTAATTTATATTCAATAATTTAAGAACAAGTTCATTATAATTGTTATTAGGTGTGAAATTACTAGTGATTTATACCCTCATTTCTAATTTATTTGTTGGTAAACAGTATTCATCAAGAAAGGCTGTAACATAGAGAGTCGAGTGTCTAAACACTACACAGTGGGAGACACATTTCTTTATATGCAATGACACACTCCAAATGTCCAATGTACAAGTAAGATGCAAACTAGCTAAAAGTTACAATACAGTCTGTTAAAGTTATTGCATTTTTCTTGATTATTATTTGAGGAGAGGTACTGTTAACTCAAATACCGTTGAGTTTACCTATGCAGTGACAAATTCCTTCACATTGATTTTATTGCCTTGTTATTATGATTTCTATGGTTGAAAGTGTTTATATACATTTAGTGGTTTTCTATCTGTTTTAGGGTGATTCAACATTCATCCCCGTGCGTGCTGGAGAAACTACAGACAGTGATGATGCTACACCCAGGGCTGTGCGCTTTAATAAAGTGGCCGAGGTATTTGTTTCAAGCCATATAGACTAATGAATCAGCCATTAAGCTATGATGAGACTTAAACATGTAATTATTAGCACAGGTTAGGCCAGCGTCGTGGACTACTGGCCTAACCCCTCTTATACTGAGAGAAGACTCGAGCTCAGCGGTGAGCCGAATATGGGTTGATAATGATGAAAATATTAAAATCTTTTCTATTTATAAATCTGTAAGTTAACAGCAGTTACTACATGCTTATGTTTAAATTCTAATCAATAATATTTAAGAAGCAATAGTCTTAACAAAGACAATTAATAAATATTATTCAACAAAGCTGTTAAAGATAAAACATCACAAATGTATGAAATAGGTAAAGAGCAAAAGATAAACCAATATTTGTATTGTCCTTATCTACCCATAATAATCAATACATTCAGAATTTACCTACCTAACTGATTAGCTCACAATAATTTGTATAATACAGTTTGAAACTGATAACTTTTTTCAATTAAATTCATACATTGAAAGTTATAGGATATAACATACTTTATTCTATTTGGACAAGAGTAGTGGGGCAGGGATCGAACCACCACCAATAATGATAAGTCAGGTCACTTTATTGTTGGACTGTTGAGGCTCTTATAAAAATGTTTTAATACATATTGTACAGTACATATTGTTCAGGGCCAAAAATTCCATAACTTTATTGTAATAATAAATTGAATATTCAACCTTTCGGCGATGCTCTAAATTTGTAGTTTAGTGTTCGTTGTTAACGTTTGTTTTTATTTTCTCCAAACTACCAAAGCAAGCTTCGTCGATCCGTTGGTTAGTCTCTAAGGCTTCAGATCACAAGGTCCTGAATAGAGTAGAGAGTGCCTTGGAGAGCACTTTAAGCTGTCACTCCCAGTTATTATCATTAACATCTGTATTCGTTAAACAACTTAGCATAAGCCCGCCAATCCGCAATGGAGCATGGTGGGTCTAAGCTCCATATTCCCCCTCATATGAGAGAGAGAGAGGCCAGACTCTATAGTGAAAGAAAGAAAATAAATTTATTGAAAGGGGAATATCCACCGGCCCATCCAACGTCGGCACAGAAAATTTAGGTATAATCCCGTATAAAAGTATATGGAGGTGATGGTTGGTGGAAATAAGGTGATGATTTTATGTATGTAATAAAAGTATGTTTCTTGAAGAAAATACATTTTTTTATCACTCTTCTAGGGCAAAATGTTCGCTGGTGTACCAAATCGGCGAACTAACACTTAAAGCTGTATTTTTTTTTCTTTTACCAACAAGCTTAACAAACTACCAAACGTCTAGAAGGTAGGAGGGGTTTTTAGCCGGGTAAGAGTCCGGCACTACCCAACATGGGTGTCCATGAGGATTTTCCCCCCTACGAAAAAAGAAAAAAAAAAAAAAAAAGCTTAACAAACTAGAAAACGAACAAAAACACCAATCATAGGTCTACAAAAAATGTCGTAAAACTCAGGCTGTTTGGTCAACGGTCTTAGCTTGTCCCGGTTTTGGACAAAATGGTGTTTTCGTTACTAAAGTAGAATTACCAAGATTTTTTTAGATATAAGTTAATTGCTGTGTGGTTAGGGTAGGCCTGGGGCGGGGATGGCCAATTCCTTTAAAGCGTTACAAACAATCTTACACTAAAGACAGCATAGTGTGCTATCGAAATAGGGTAACAATGATCTACTGCTAAAGCGTGCCATGTTCACTCCTTTTGGACTGTTTGCAGGTGCGGGTGATGTCTGCGGCGATGGCCGGCGAGGCGTTGCTGGCGCGTCTGTCGTGGTCCGCCTCGCTGCGGGCGACCGAGTACGCACAACGCCGCGCAGCCGCCGCTGCAACTAGGAGACATCTCAAGCTTGCGCTAGTGTTTTGTATACCAGTAAGTGTGTTTATCCTTTACTAGCCGACGCCTTGCGGTTTCAACCGCATAGTTCCCGTTCCCGTGGGAATATGGTGATAAAATATAGCCCATGACTCACAAGTAACGGCTTTATATTGGTAAAAGAATTTTTGAAATTGGTTTACTAGATCCAGAGAGGATCTAGTAAACCAATTTCAAACATTACCGCCTACAATATCACGAACTTTACCTCTTTATATATTAGTATAGACAAGTATGTTCCATCTTTCATAAAATGTACATTTGGCTGGTGGGAGGCTTCGGCCGTGGCTAGTTACCACCCTACCGGCAAAGACGTACCGCCAAGCGATTTAGCGGTCCGGTACGATGCCGTGTAGAAACCGTGTGATGTGAACCAAGAGAGGTGTGGATTTTCATCCTCCTACCAAGTTAGCCCGCTTCCATCTTAGACTGCATCATCACTTACCATCAGGTGAGATTGTAGTCAAGGGCTAACTTGTACAGAATTTTAAAAAAAAAAAACATTATTTCATTTCCAGTGGTTCGTGTCAAACTATCTGTATCGGCTGAGCCTATTGCACACGACGCCGTGTTCGGCCACTCTGTACACGTCGACCACGGGGGCCTTCGCTCTGTCCATCGGAGCTATATTCGCTCAGGTGCCGCACGACCGGTTCTCGCTCTCCAAATGTGTTGCCATCCTGCTCACTACCGCTGGACTGGTGAGTGTTAGAAAGAGAGCAATCTACTTTGATAAATAACTTTTTTTAAGAAACTAAAATGATGCTTGCATCAAACAAATATCTGGGGAATATTTAAATTATAATGGCTTCTGAGTGATTAAATATTATACAATCAAATGAAAGATATAAGCGAAAGGCATTTTACCTACTATTTGAGTAGATTAGTGAAGTAACTATAGGGTGGCAGGGATGGCAAAATGTCACAGGCCCATGGAAGGACCCTCGCCCCCCAAGGTCTGTTAACTGAGTTGTAATCTAACATTAACAAAAAAATACTTAATACTTACTTACTTTTCTAGGGCCTCATCCAATGAATTTGTATATTTACACCTCTGTAGACCTAATACGCTCGCCATCCACGACATATATCTCGAGAAGATAAATAGACCAATAGCGAAAACCAAACTAGGATATATACTATATTGCTCTCTCTTTCGTCCGACTAGGACAACTACACATTGGGACATTTGTCTTTTGTTCTGTATGTTTTTGACGTGACAACGTCTTATAATTCGATGAAGCCAGATGCAAACTCGAAAAAAGATGACGTCATGCGCCGTTCCCTCACTCTAGGGTTGCCAACTTTTTTTTTATAAGAAATAAAGGATATTTCGTTCAAGGGTTGCCAACTTTTTTTACAAGAAATAAAATATATTCTGATCTATGAAGATTAATAAATAGTATTTTAGAAAAACGAACAGTATTTTATTGAAACGAAAGTTCCTTATCGCGCGTTACGAAAGGGGGCGGAAAGAATTAAGACAAAAAGTTGTAACGACACTTATTTTCTGACGCTGTCACGTTCAACTATCGTAGGTAAACCGACTTCACAGACAAACAATTTTTTTTTGTTATTGTAGGTGGTTTTAGGGGTGACTGAAAGCCACCAAAGCAACTGGACGGCGGTGCTGGCGGCTATAGGCTCTGCCGTCTGCTACGCCGTGCATCTCATATTGTTCCGGCAAGAATTGAGAAAAGGGGACGGCATCAATTCATTTTTGCTAGTGGGTAAGTAAGACAAACACGTTCAAGCCGCCATCCTTCCTTGTGTGTATAAAAAAGAATTCTGCTATATATATATACATATAGGCTACTCGCCTGTTGTAGAAAACTAAGACGAATTTTTGCATATAGGCAGTTTAGATGCCTAGAAACTCTAATCACATTTTTATTTGTGAAAATAATCTTGTAATTGTAATATTTTTATAAAACAAAATTGTATTTTTATCACGGCGCGCAAACGCCAATCATAAACTGTGACGTCATTCGCTACAAGGCATGTTGTGGGGCAGGTTTGTGATTGGCGCTTGCAGTGACGTGATATAATATCACGTCACTGCAAGCGCCAATCACAAGTTCTTTAAGCCTAATTGAAATAAATGAATTTTGATTTTTGAATTTTTTAAATTTTTATAGGTGTGGTGGGATGCGCTTGTGGTTGCCTCGCGTGGGTGTTTGGCGGAGTCCTAGCGCTGGGCGGCGTGGAGAAGGCCGAGCTGCCCTCGCCGCGGCTGTGGAGCTGGCTCCTGCTGGACGGCGCGATAGGCCCACTGCTGATCGAATCTCTGTGGCTGTGGTATGTGCACCAGACCAAACCGAATTCATTCATGTAAAGTAAAGCTTTAATACGTAGCAGCGGCGAAGAGTTAATGCAAGCCGATTCCCGTCGGTTACCTTTAAAAATTCTAGCATATTCATTGTTGTACTGTGTCAGTGTGTCTAGATATATACAATAATAATTGACTTTTAATTCCTCGTACTGAACGACGTACGGTGCTATTAAGACATCATAATTTCGTAATATCGTTAGATTTGTCGGGGCATTCATAGAAAATATCAATATCTTAACTTCATTTTTCAGTAAACTACAAGTTGTTGACCGTTTTTTAATACCATTTAGCTACACAAACCGGCATTTTTAGAGAGCTCTTTACACACACGAATCCAAAAACGATTGCAACAATGAAACTAATTATAAACGTCAAAATTTGTATGGATGTTAGTTACTCTTTAAAGCCACAACTACTGAAGCGGTTTGGTTGAAATTTGGAAAACACATAGATCTTACTCTTGATTAACACAGAGGCTACTTTCATTCCGGAAAAATCCATGAAACCCGCGCGATTTGTGAATCGATTTGGCTGAAATTTGGATTGGACATAGATTTTACTCTGAATTACCACTAAGCTACTTTTCATTTTGGAAAAATCGATGGTTCCGCGGGGTTTGTGAATTGTGAATAACTGAATTCCAAGTCGCGGGTGTCCGCTAGTCGATTATATAGAAACAGTTTTTATAAACGCGATAGATCGTTAATTTTGGATCTTTGACAGAAGGGTAACGTCTAGCGAGACAGGTCCATATATAATTCCTCTGAATATAAGATACCTATAGTCCACAACTTTAGGCTTTTTACACAACAATATCACTACTCAAAAAGGTTCTTTTAGGCGACACTTTTCGTTTCGATTCACATACATTTTATTTTTAATAATAAGCTTTACGGCTCTGGGTTCTAGCTCTTTTGAGCCCGGATTCACATACAATTAATTAATTATCTTGGACTAATTATAGAAGGACCTGCCTCGCAAGACGTTACCTCTCTGTCAATCAATCAACGATCTAACGCGTGTATACTTATATCGTATCGATGTTTCATTGTTGTAATCGTTTTCGTCGACTGAAAAAACTCCCTAATCATTCCTGTTTGTGTAGTAAGTAGTTCAATGGCATGAAAAATGGTCAACAACTTCTAATTCACTAAAAGATGACGTGACGTTCGATTTCAGTTTCACCTGATGGTAAGCGATGATGCAATCTAAGATTTTTTTTTTATTGTTTACAAGTTAGCCCTTGACTACAATCTCACCTGATGGTAAGTGATGATGTAGTCTTAGATGGAAGCGGGCTAACTTGTAAGGAGGAGGATGAAAATCCACACCCCTTTCGGTTACGGCATCGTACCGGAACGCTAAATCGCTCGGCGGTACGTCTTTGCCGGTAGGGTGGTAACTAGCCACGGCCGAAGCCTTCCACCAGCCAGACCTGGTCCAATTAAGAAAACCTCAATCAGCCCAGTCGGGAATCCAACCCAGGACCTCCTTCTTGTAAATCCACCGCGCATACCACTGCGCCACGGAGGTCATCAAAAACATAATTATAATAAATAATAAATTTGTAATAAAAACAATATCTAAAAGAAAAATAGATACTATTCTTCTAACGAACGAACAAACAGCAAAACATCGATCCATTAATTTAATATTCTGTGTACAGATTATATTATTCTTGTTAAATATTTTAATATTTATTTTTGTTAAATATTATCGATGACTGAGTTTACCTCGTACCCTTCAAAAAACGACAGACAATTTTGTTGCTGCATTTGGGTGCGATCCATTTCCATTTCTAATTCCTCTATGTTAAATATATAGAGTTTGCACAAAAACAATACAAACGACATAAAAAGAACCCAAGCAGACATGAGTCACAAACCATTATGAAAAATAAAGATATTGAGTTTTATGGGTATTAAATGTGCATTTATAAAATTAAATTATAACTTTATATATTTTATAAATGTCGTATTTTCATATCAAAAGAAGAAAGAAGTTGTAATTAAAACGATGATTTCTTTTATTTTAATGTGAATTTAACCTTTCATTTATTGCAGAATTACCATATACTATGATAATTTTTTTGATTTTGTATTAATAAGTGAAAGAAGATTTGACATTTGACAGTTCACACTTCACAGCACAGAACAGTAATTTATTTGCTGTCTATGACTAATACTACTACTTATATATCAGTATTCGTTAATGATTCGGTAAATAAATCCAGTCTGTCGTGCGTATTTTCTTCCCTTGTAATTTTTGTTATTTCGTTTTGTTCTCGTTTCGTTGTTATTGTTAATTATAGTTTATTTGTTGTTTGTTTACTGTTTTTACCCGACTGCAAGAAGGGTTATGTTTTTCGCGCGTATCTTGTATGTATGTATGTAATATTCTTTATTACCTCATATCTTCCAAACCGTTGAACGGATTTACGTAATTCAGATAACGTTAGATTTGTTTTAATAACCCAAGTGTTCTTAGATAGGTGAAATTAGAAAAAAAAAACCAACAAGACGACTGTGAGACGCTATAGAATCGGGGTGAAGTTTTTTTTTGTGAATATTGCAACATGCGAATCAAATTCAAGGGATTTTTGTGAGAATTTCAAAACAGTATATCATGGCCATGTTAAAAAAACTACAATTAGGAAAACGTTATTTATTAATTCTAATATTAATTAAGTCTATACATAATACGCGAGGCGGACGACTATAAGGTGCGAGGTTTATGAAGTGTAGTTATAAAACACCTAAAATAGACTAAAATAAATATATTGATTATAAAAATCGGACAAGTGCGAGTCGGATTCGGCCACCGAGGGTTGCGTAGATTTTTTGAATATTTACTTAATTTCGGTTGGACTTAGGTATACATTATCGCACTTTGTAACAAACGTAACCAATAAATCCGAAATTCACTATCTATCGTAACTAAAAAGTGTGAAATAAATAAATTAATTAAACAAATATAAAAACCCGGCATAAATGATATAAAAATTGATCAAAACTAAAGTCGGGACCTAATAAAAAATGTAGACGAAAATCATTCTATTCAATATAATAGGTCCCGACTGTTTTCTAATTGTTTTCTACACTTCTGGACTGAGCTTTTTTTTCTTTTCAGTTTTTTTATCATGCAGTCGGGTTTTTTATCAGTTTAATTAATTAATTTTATTTAGTTTAGTACGAAAATTAGTGAACCGGAGCCTGGTACTAGCCGGAGCAGTTATTCCGCGTTGCTATTGTTTCCGTCACCAAAAAAGAAACGTACGAATCAATCACCCTTATCGTCCTCCGAGAAAACCGTTTTGATCAATGTGTTTAAATATGTCGAGGAAACCTTATGCTTGCTTCTACATAATAAAGAAACAAAACTATAAGAGTTCTTTATTGCCTACGGAACCCTTAATATAAGTGAAGCATTATCTGTTTGATAAATAACAGGATATATTATATAGGAATATAGAATTAAAAAAATATTTGTTTATCACAGGAAGTTTTATTTCATGATAATATTCGTAAATAATGATAAAATGTTGAGCACCCCTGAGTCAGCTGTTTTTGTTTGTTTACATAGTTTAAAATACCTACTCAATTTGACTATATATCAATTGCTTTTGAAATTTTATAACCTTGTTTTTTTTACAAACATTCCTTATAATCTTTGCCTTTTTGAAATTTTTGTCTTTTAAGAAAGGGGTAACGTCTAGCAAGGTAGGTTCATATATAATTTGCCTGAGTATAAGATATATCAATTGCTTTTGAAATTTCATAAACATTCCCAAAATCTTTGACTTTTAAGAAAATTATTAACTTTGTCTTTTAATAAAATTAATACCCTTTTGGAAAAAGTCTTTTAATAAAATTTCCACGAAAGTTTAAAAAAAATCAATGTATCATGTGTCTACCCTCAGGGGCCGCTGGCTGACGTCGTCGCAGACGGCGACGGCGGCGCTGGCGCTGACGCTGCCGCTGGGCGCGCTGGCGGAGGCGTGGCGCGGCGCGGGCGGCGGCGCGGGCGCGTGGCGCGCGGCGGCGTGCGCGCTGGCGGGCGCGGGCTGGCTGGCCGCCGCGCTGCCGGCTGCCGTGCCCTCGCCCGCCGCCTGGCTCACCGCGCGACTGCGCGCCGCCGACGGGTTCACGTCAGTACTCTGTTCACGTCTCTCCTTTGTTTCACTTGCCCTGTTCTTTTTATTTTTTATTCTTTATAAGTAAGCCCTTGACTACAATCTCACCTGATGGTAAGTGATGATGCAATCTAAGATGGAAGCGGGCTAACTTGTTGGGAGGAGGATGAAAATCCACACCCCTTTCGGTTTCTACACGACATTGTACCGGAACGCTAAATCGCTTGGCGGTATGTCTTTGTCGGTAGGGTGGTAACTAGCCACGGCCAAAGCCTCCCACCAGCCCGACCTGGACCAATTAAGAAAACCTCAGTCGGCCCAGCCGGCGATCGAACCCAGGACCTCCGTCTTGTAAATCCACCGCGCATACCACTGCGCCACGGAGGCCGTCAGAATCAGGCCCTGTTCATCATTATCAACCCATTTTCGTTTCGTCACGATGTTTGTCCTTCACCGTATGAGACACGTGATATTTAATTTCATAAAATGCACACAACTGAAAAGTTGGAGGTGCATGCTCCGGACCGGATTTGAACCCACACCCTCCGGAATTAGAGGCAGAGGACCTGTCACTGTCACTGTAAATTCATTGAACTATCTTTTTAACCAGTGCTTCATTGAATAAGTTATTAAAGTTACACCACAGATAAATAACTTTATATTGGGTGTGATTATTCGTTTTTGTGTTATTTATTGTTGAATGTTCGATTACTTGATCGATTTTTTGCTGTTCCGTCAAAAGAATCGATTCTTTTTAGAAATCGTTTTTATTACAAATTTGATAAAATTATGGTAGAAATACTTACAAATGAAACGAAACTCCATCTTACAAATAAAACTCCATCTTTTACTAAACTACAAGTTATTGGCCGTTTTTTATGCCATTCAATACACAAACCGGCATTTTTAGGGAGCTCTTTACACGACGAAAACGATTACAACAATGAAACATCGATTCTATAGCAACAGATTTTATAAACGCGTTAGATCATTGATTCTTGATCTTTGACAGAGGGGTAACGGTTTGCGAGGCAGGTCCTTTCTTTTTAATGGTCTATGTTTAATTATAACTTTGCATATTCCTATTACAGGGCAATAAGAAATATATCAGAACTGGACGAGCAGTCAGAAGCGCTGATGTCTTCAGACGAACCGACGTAGCGCACACCACGGCAGCGTCTGGACATCGCTTCTGTTACGTGAATTGTACAGCACGGGGTTATGTGTGAACACACCCTTACTCCTAGTCTTTATTACTGTGTATAGCATTTACCTCACTAAGGATAATACGCACTACCATCTTGAATAATCTATGGATCGTATCAACAAAAAAAACATAATAGAAGGTGAACTGTATAGCACGGGGTTATGTGTGAACACACCCTTACTCCTAGTCTATAATACTGTGTATAGCATTTACCTCACTTAGGATATTACACACTACCATCTTAAATAATCTATGGATCGTATCAACAAAAAAAAACATAATATAAGGTAAATAGCACTAATGACTTCAGACGACCCTACGTAGCGCACACCACAGCAGCGTCTGAAAATCGCTTCTGTTATGTGAACTGTACAGCACGGGGTTATGTGTGAACACACCCTTACTCCTAGTCTATATCACTGTGTATAGCATTTACCTCAGGATATCTTGAATAGTCTATGGATTGTATGAACAAAAAAAACACACAATTTAAGGTAAATAGAACCATGTGTAAGAATTTAGCGAAAAAAAGTTTGCGCTTATAAAATATTGTTTTCGCTTGATTTGATATTAGCAATAGAACGCTCCTTTGGTTTAGTGATTAGTCTATGACATTGGAGTCAGGTCCAGGTCCGAGCTCTGGGTCGAGCTACGAGTATTTTTTTTAAGAATATTTGCCATATCTTCTAAATATGACCAATATCGCCATTCCCCTCCAACTAGTCGGGAAAGACCAACGGAGCGGAGATCGAACCACCACCCCTCGGTGATGAGTTCAACCGCTCTTACCGTTGAGCTATTGAGGCTACAAAATATGAAATATTTAGCTATTTTTCGTCGAAGAAATTCTCAAAATGAACTCGTAAGCTCGGATTTTGGAATAAGCACTTGTCACTTTCTTAAAAGGGTCTATTTGCGTTGTACTAAATTGAAAAAAAAAATATATTTTTTGTAACATGAATACATAAAAATTATAATTTTTAAATATTTTTTGACAATAAGAGCCAAAACGTGACACAAACAATGTAACTTTCATGACGTCACGTTAACACTAAACCTAAATTATTACAATTGTTTGACAAAATCATTAGTTAATAACTTCGATTCCTTTATGGCTAATAATTAGTTTGTCATTTATTCCTTTAGTGACATCTAGTAACATTGTGAAGTCACAAAATGAACGACATCTTTTTTGACGTTTGGAAAAATTTATTAAATATGTACATGATTTTTACATTAAGTTTTGATATCGATATATGTCGGACCCTTATTACACGTACTACACGAAATTAGTATTATTTATATTAAGTTTTATATGGACTCAACTATCCTATAGGTGGTGTTACAACCTTTAATGAGAGCATGTTAAGCCATTGGTCCGGTTATGAAGTCAAATATTATCTATAGTATCTATACAGTAAGGACCTGGAGACAGTGGTGTGCACAAAGCTTTCAACTAGGGTATGCACTTAATATACAAATTGTGGAAACGGGAAATTCTGAACTCTATTTCAAGAACTGTTAAAATTGCAACGGACAATATTTTATCTTAAAAGAACATAAAATATAGGGCTTAAAACCCAATATAAAAAAAAATTTGGAGCCCGCATTTTTTTAAATTAATTAATTAAAATGTATTTTTTTCAATGCCATAAATTGAGAATTTTATCATGGCAACATGCTTGTAACTCACACCCCGACAGATGTCAGTGATCTTTGCTTAGTAGCGTTCGTACTATGGCGTTTTTAAAACAATTTATGGAATTTTTTTGTTTAATGCTTTTCTGTCTACGATTTAATGTTTCTTTAGAACTTGTGTCTTATTGACATTGCACATGACATCGGTTAGGAATTAAATTCCAGGTGTTTTTATTGGCTGTTTTGAACACTTACTGTATTGTCTATGTTTAATTTATAGACAAGGGAGCGAAACAAAAAAAAAATATTTATCTAATTAATGCGGGTTCCAAAAATTCTGAAAATCATTTTCTCAACAGTCAATAGCAATTTGTAAACAATAAAGGCCCATTTTGGGACATGTCCTTCTATTTTCTACAATTCTTACAAACCAATAATTATGTTAACATCATTAGAGCTGTAGAAACAAAGATAATTGCGTTATAACAAAGATAATTGAGTTATAACAAAGATAATTGAGTTATAACAAAGATAATTGAGTTATAACTATTTTTGTGACCTTTGACCTTGAAAAACTTAGACTCAGACAAGAGATTTTATGAGAATTGAGACAACTATTACAATGAAGGTGTACGAATTTACAGCTTAGTATCTCTCATTTCGAGTTGAAATACTTTTTTGGGTAAAAATAAAAAAAAAAATTGTATTGAGTCTATTATAACAGATCTGTATCTTTTAGAATATAAAACCACTGAATGACATATTAGAACATAATAAAATATGACCTTCATAAATTACATCACACGAATTTCATGATTTTTGAAGATGATCTCATATTGTGTGCATGTTCCTCTTTTTCATACTTGTAGGTACATATATTAGAATAAAATATAAAGTGAATGTATGTAAATTAAAATAAATACCAAACATTGAGAGGAATGGTCTTAGAATTATTTTCACATTAACAATTTAAAAAAATATATTATTTACTGAAACTTCTAAACGGATTTTGATGCGGTTTTCACACATATTTTACTTAGGTAAAGTTTTGTGCATTTGTTTCGAGATCTATTTTTGTCTTTTATTATTTAAATAGCTGACACCGCGCGGTTTTACCCTCGTGGTTCTCGTTCCCGTAGGAATACGGGGATAGCCTATAGCCTTCCTCGATAGATGGGCTATCTTACACTAAAATAATTTTTCAAATCAGACCAGTAGTTCCTGAGATTAGCGCGTTCAATGAAACAAACAAACTCTTCAGCTTTATAATATTAGTATAGATGACGAGGCTAAACCATTCCATTCATTAAATAGTTTCAGAAAAATGTAAAATATAACATATAAGTACTTAAATGTGTTGTAAAACTAGAAAAATATTATGTAAATAAAATGTTTCAACAGTGTTTTCCTTTTCAATTACCTGAAATGGCTGATGGTATTGAATACTTATCAAAATGGATATTTCTTGACGTTAAAGAAAAGGCCCGTTTAACATTTTTTTATGAGGCTCATGATCCGACAAATGCCGACCAATAGCGGCGTAGTGGAAAATATCGCTATCTCTTTCTTCGCTTTGCTTCGCTGATCGGTGCGAGTGCACAGAAGCTATATGAGTTCGTACCACTGTCGCCATTTTTCCATTGCAATGCAAGAGTTTTCATCCCTATGTCATTGACATCCCTAGAACTCGTACGAAGCGATTTGCTTCTTCGTTTTTCGTTTTAATACTTTTCTAGGATATGGAACTCTCCCGAAGTCAGTGTTTCCTAATTCTTACAATCTGGGCTGGATCTGGGATCATTATGATCTTCTTTCATCTTTTACGATTACACGCTATTTGTTATATTTTTTAATATTCATTATTTTTCTTTTGCAGAATTTTGTTAAATTTTAACATTGTTGATTTTTTTTCTTGTGTGATATACCTACATATACATTGAATGCTCAAGGATTTTGTTGTTGGTAGCCACACATTTTTCGCAGAATTATTTCCAGAATAAATTGGTTCATTATCAATAGCTGTAACTAGTATAGTTTATTATTCTCTAGTGGACGCCGCGGCTTTGTCCGCGTGGAAATCAATGTAAACTTTCAAGCTCTATTTCACCACTTTAGGGGTTGAATTAAAAAAATTCTTGAATCACATTATATTTCGTATTTTTTGAATGATCTATGAAAAAACATTTGAAAACTAACTCAAAAAATGAAGGACTCCATACAAACTTTCAACCCATATTTCACCTCCTTATTATTTTATTTTCGCAATGAAAAGTATCCTTTATCATTCTCCGTGTTATGGTCTCAAACCGTGCCAAGTTTCATTTGAATTCATTCAGTAATTTCAGCGTCCCGGTCAACTAAAAATACGGACAGACAGACAGACAAGAAATCTAAAAAAAATATTTTTGGCTTCAGTATCGATTGTATAATGCCCTCCAATAAAAATTTCAAAATATCTTCTATACTAATATTATAAAGAGGTAAAGTTTGTAAGTTTGTAAGTTTGTCACATTTTTTAAATGGGGTAATCTTCGGAACTACTGGTCCGATTTTAAAAATTCTTTCACCAGTAGAATGATACATTATCGGGGAGTGCTATAGGCTATATTTTATATTAATATCATATATATTAGCCGAGTTATCACAGTTTTTGTCATACAGGTCGGACTGAAAATCCTCTTAAACAGACTTATTCGCATGCGCTGCCTTAACTATTGTGTAAAATTGAAATTAATGTATGGAGACTTTATGTATCTTTAAAAGTTCTACAAAAAAGTCCGCGACACCATATATCTATCTTCTATATATTAGCAGATATAGAACCTTTTGTGTTTTAAAAATTATTAATTTTATATACTTAGGTTTACGTCATTATTTATACAACTAAACTTTAATCCTTATTAAAATAAATTATTTAATAATCACAAGGATATTATGGAGATAAGATTTGCCCTTTACAGTATGTTAATTACTTAAATAGTTTCGGAGATAATACAAAATTTCTAAAAGACGCAGAAATTCCGCTATATGACGCCCGGCGCTTTCATTTACGTAGTTCCCGTTCCCGTGTGAATATGGGGATCAAACATAGCCTATGACACTCGCAAATAACGTAGCTTTCTATTGGTAAAACAATTTTCCAAATCGGTCCAGTAGATCCAGAGATTACCTCCTACAACCACACGAACTTTACCTCTTTATATTATTAGCATAGAAGTCTCTATTTCTCTTGGTCATACCACCACTCTCGAAGGTCTGGACCGATTTTGCTAAGGGTAGGAGTAAGATAGAGAAGTTACAGGGTAGGGTAGGGTACGGGTATTGAAGCGTAGGGGTAGGGTAGGTTTAGGGCCGGGTTTAGGGTAGTGGTAGGGTAGGGGTAGAGGTAGGGTAATGGTAGGGTAGAGGTACAGGTAGGATAGGGAAGTGGTAGGGTAGGGGTAGGGTAGGCGTGAGATAGGGGTACGGGTGGGATAGGGGTAAGAAAGGGATAGGGTACGGGGAGGGTAGGGGTAGGATGGGGGTATGGTGTAGGTAAGGTAGGGGTAGGGTAGGGGTAGGTTTGGGGTAGGGTAGGGGTAGGGTGGGGGTAGGGTAGGGGTAGGGTGGGGGTAGGGGTAGTGTAGGCTAGGGTAGGGGTAGGGTAGATTTAGGGGTTGGGTAGGGTACGGGTGGGGTAGTGGTAGGGTAGGTGTAGGGTAGGGGTAGGGTAGGGGTAGGGGTAGGGTAGGGTAGGGGTAGGGTAGGGGTAGTAGTAAAGTTGACATCGAAATTTACGCGGACGAAGTCGCGGGCGTCCGCTAGTCAATATACAAAATTTGACCTGTTACAGTTTTATTATAAGTATAGATTGTACCTACATCAAGATCGTCCTAGTACCTATACTTATTCAGTAGATAGGTATCACCGGACGCCTCGCGATTTCAACCGCCTTTTTCCCGATCACAATCCCGGGGTTATGATATAGACTGAGTTTTTCTTTAGACATCAGCTATCTGCTAGCGACAGTGCTGTCAAAATCGGTCCAGCCGTTTCAGATATTTGCCGCAACAGACAGACAATCGTTTTTTTTTAATTGAACTTCCGTAAGCATTTAGTAAAAAGCTTCTAATTTAAAATTACAAACACACACTTAAATTTTATTTATACAGATACGAGTATATCAAAATATATTTATAACGTGCATAAATAATACAAAAATGGAAATTGCTCGTCTATCCGTATTTTATACTTTTTACTTTAGTTTGTCTTGTTTATTATTGTAATTATATGTTTGATGGTACATTGAAATGTTTACAATACACTTTGTTTTGTTATAGTTTATTATACATATTAAATATTTTATCGTATGTGTGCATTGTATGTATTGTAGCCCGCCTACCCACATTGGAGCAGCGTGGTTGGTCTAAGCTCCACATCTATACTAATAATATAAAGCTGAAGAGTTTGTTTGATTGAACGCACTAATCTCAGGAACTACTGGTCCGATTTGAAAAATTCTTTCAGTGTTAGATAGCCCATTTATCGAGGAAGGCTATAGAATATATATTTATCCCCATATTCCTACGGGGACGGGAACCACGCGGGTGAAACCGCGCGGCGTCTACTAGTGTCCTATAAGGCTTCCAGTCCACTAAAACGGAGCGATGCAGCAGAGCCGAGAAACGGAGAAATATTAACCAATAGAATTGCACGAAATCAGTTTATATCGATGCTATAGAATCGATGTTTCATTGTTGTAATCGTTTACAACAATGAAACGTTGTAAAGAGCTCCCTAAAAACGCCGGTTTGTATAGTTAAATGGCATAAACGGCCAAAAACTTTACCTAGTTTAGTAAAAGATGGAGTAACGTTTCATTTGAAAGTATTTAAACCTTAATTTTATTAAATTTACCTCGTCCTCAAAAAACGACAGACGATTTTGTTCGTGAATTTGAGTGCGATGCATCTCCATTCTCTAATTCCTCTATGGTTCATCGAGCTCTTAGACTATTTAAATAAAACAGGACCTGCCTCGCTAACCGTTTCCCCTTCTGGCAAAGATAAAAAAATCTAACGCGTTTATAAAAACTGTTGCTATAGAATCGATGTTTCATTGTTGTAATCGTTTTCTTCGTGTAAAGAGCTCCCTAAAAATGCCGATTTGTGTAGTTAAATGGCATAAAAAAACGGCCAAAAACTTGTACTTAGTTTAGTAAAAGATGAAGTAACGTTTCATTTGTAAGGAATTAGAAAATGGAGATGCATTGCACTCAAATTTACGAACAAAATTGTCTGTCGTTTTTTGAGGGGGACGAGATAAACTCCCACATCCAAAATATTTAAAACCATTAAAAATATTCTACGTCCATACACTACACAAAACTATAAATTTGACTCGCAATACACACACGCGTAATTTTTACACCTACTAACAAACACATTGCTTAGACTATCCACAGATTAAATACATAGAATATTCGATTACTGATCGATGTTTGGCTGTTTCGTCAAAAGAATCGATTATTTTTGTAAATTGTTTTATTACAAAGATAAAATTAAGGTTTAAATACTTTCAAACTTTTTCAGGTCCTGTTATTTAAATGGTCTAAGCCTAAAAAGTACTCTGTGAATTTACCTATTCAATCGTCAATATAATATACATCACTAATACTGATATACATACATATTAATCTGTGGTGTGGTAATAAAATTAAGGTTTTAGGTTAGTTCGTTTGTAGATAATAATATTGTATTTGTTAAAAATACGATAAAGCCTATATGAATAAATAAAGGCAATGTATGAAAATGTATCTTAATAGCAGTAAAATGTTACTGCTTACCAGGATTGCCTTGAAACATGCGTTTCCCAAGACTGGGCTTTCAAGCTACTTCACTAAAAAGTCCACTTTTCGTATACAAAATGTTTACATGTACAGTTCTAAAGCATCTTCCTCCACGGAAAATGTATACAACAACTTTACAGACTGGGAGACACTGAGCAGGAAAAAGAAGGTAAGCAAAGCCATGAAAGCATATCTTGAACGAGCCAAAGAACACGATGAGTTTATGAAAAGGCAACAATTTGAATTCAACATCGGTAAAAGACACCTCGCTAATATGATGGGAGAAGATCCAGAAACTTTCACACAGAAAGACGTAGATCGTGCTATCGAGTATTTATTCCCCAGTGGTATTTACGATCCCGCTGCCCGTCCATTGATGAAACCCCCGGAGGAAGTGTTTCCAGCAAGAAAAGCTGCAGAATTTGACGAAGCGGGCCGCCCACATCACTTCTTATTTTACACTGGAAAACCAAACTTCTTCAAATTGTTGTATGATGCAGCTGAAAATATACAACTGTTACACAAATATGAGGATAAGGTTATCCGTAAAAAAGAAACGCCAGATCCAAATGCAAGTCTCGATTTGAATGCTAGTGTTTGGTTGACCAAAGACCAACTTGAGCAAATGTTAGTAGAGGCCATAAATGATTTAGAATATGATAACTTTAAATTAGTCATGGACAGACTTGTATCGCTACCATATTCATATAGATGTAAGGAGTTCATTGAAAAATACAGAAAAACATTATCTACACAAAGATTTGCTTTAGAAATCCCCAAACCGAGCTACGATGAAAATGGTTGTGCATTTGTAACTACCTATGAATGCCTACGGAAAAAGGCTCGGGGTGATGTAACAATCAAATGTCCAGGCTCTGGTAAAATTACCATAAATGGACAAGATTTAACTTATTTTGAGGATACACAATCTAGAGAACAAGTTATATTTCCATTAATTTTCACAGGAATGGAAAATAAAGTTGATGTGGTAGCCAATATAGAAGGTGGTGGTCCATCAGGTCAATCAGGAGCAATTAGATGGGGCATTGCTTGGGGTTTACGCAGCTTTGTAGACAAAAGTATGCTCGAAGCCATGCAGGTTGCAGGCTTGCTGACACGAGATCACAGGAGACGTGAGCGCAAGAAGCCTGGCCAGCCAGGTGCTAGGAAAAAGCCAACTTGGAAGAAAAGATAAACTTTGTGTTTTAGAAAATTTGTCTGCTTAGTCTGTAATAAATAAAACTACTTGAAAATTTACATTCAGTATCATTTTAATAAATTTAAAAATAAATAAACTTAATTCTTTCTGAATTTCCCCCTCATTGGCTTCTTTTTTCCACCAATCTTCTTCTGGAACATTGTATTCTTCCTTTCGTTGTTGTGAATTCTCTTTTTCATTACAGACTTTAACTCCCGTCTTTCCTTTTGTGTCTCTTCATTAGCTTCCACAAAGAACATCAACCCTTCTGTAAAATAATAATTGGCAAAAATGTAATAAAACAATGAAAAATTAAAACAACTCTAAAATGTAAATTTTATCTTGAAACAAATCATAAATTTAGATATTATGTAACCAGGAAACTGCTACCAACAACTGCAGTCATCGGTAGCAGTTGCAGCTCGTGTAAATGAAAACTTCTTTTCCTGGGCCTTTTCCGCACTTGGCCACTGAGGTTTGGCCGTTGTTTGCAACACGTGTACATATACATCACAAACAACTATGCCCTTAGAACCAGAATACAACATTGTTACTAGGTGGCTAAAATAAACATGGCGGTATAACTTATTGCCTTGCATGAGCTCTATCACAAAAAGATCTGGTAATAGGATTAATACTAAAATTATAACTTATTGACATTAAGCAAATTTTAGCAGTTTTGTTTGCAATGAAAACGAGAAATAAGTAAAAAGTACCTTTTAACCTGTGGTCAGTTATTGACAAAAATAAATTTTCTCTCCAAACTGTTTTTATGTCATTATTTTCTGGTACAATTGTTGTATTATCATTTTTCTCATCTTCACTTTCAGACTCAGAAGAGTCATATACAAATGGATTTTTTTCTCCAGGATCCAGAGGGTTTTTTACTTTGTTATCCTTTTTAGTTTTTAAAGGAATATAATTTACATCTTCATTTGCACCTGAGGGGAAAATGTATTTATTTATTTTTATTCTTTCCAAGTTAGCCCTTGACTATAATCTATAACTATAGCCCTTGACTAAATATCTCATCTGATGGTAAGTAATGATGCAATCTAAGATGGAAGCGGGCTAACTTGTTATTAGGAGGAGGATCAAAATCTACACCGCTTTTGGTTTCTACACGACATCATACCAGAACATTAAATCGCTTGGTGGTACGTCTTTGCTGGTAGGTAACCAGCCACGGCCGAAGCCTTCCACTAGTCAGACATGGACCAATTCAGCAAACCTCGATCGGCCCAGCCAGATATAGAACCTAAAATCTGTCTTGTAAACCACGCATACCACTGCACCACAGAGGCCGTCAAAATTTTCAAAGATCAAGATTTTACCAATTAAAATTAATTGGTTAAAAATACCTTCTTGCTGGTTATCATCCTCCTTCTGAAATAAACTTCTTAAACTGAATGTGGTTGACTGTGCCATGGCATTATGGTCTTTAAGACTGTCACTTATTTTGTAAAATTGTTCTTTAGACACTTCTACTTTCTCCACAATATGCTCCGGTTCCTTTTGGTTTTCCTCAGTTTTACTTTCTTTAGATTTTTTCTTTTTCGATTTTGTATGTTCTTCTGTAGTCACTGGAACTAAATACTTGGCATGGTCTGGTTGAGTGGGATCAAAACGCAACATCCCCAGTTTTGCTCTAAAATTTTATATTCACATAATTTTAAGAATACTTTGCCACTTTAAGCTGCTTGAAACATCAATCTCCTATTAAAAAGTGGATGCACAATCAGCAACCAAAAAACATCCTCACCCAATAAGTGCCAAACACAACTTCTTGGGACTCAATTCAAGTATGCGCATTTGGGATTTTATTAAATATTGGACAGTGAACTATAAAAGGCCTTTAGGTATAATTTTCTTTACCAATAATTCTAAAAATGTCAAAGCAAAATTGGCCAGTTTTTAAGTGAAATTTTCTATATGATACTGCATCCTTTTATTATAAGAGGTCAATGGCTTATAATTTAAAAGATGTTACATCTAATATATATAATAAGAGTTTGAGAAATATTTAGACAGTTAAATGAACTTACTTAGTTTTCATTGTGGTATCAGAAGATTTTGATTTAATAGCAACACCCAGTACATCTTGCAATATATTCAACTGTTTGGATTTTTCATCTGCCTGATTTAAATCTACTTCCTCCTGCTCAACTTCTGCATCTTTATCACTTTCTGAGTCTTCAACGAACCTCTCATCTAAGGTGAAACGTTTGTCAGATTTGTACCTAGATTGTAAATCTAAAACCTACGAAATACATTACTATAAGATAAAAATCTGATCAAACTGCTTATAACCATGTGATATTTAAGCAATAACCAAAGCGTAACAAAAGCAAACTTTGTGGGAGGTCATGCATCTTGGACACCAGATAAAATCAGTGCCTTAAAACCACAGATAAAAGAGTAATAGGCAGATAGAGTGCACGAAAAGCGAAAGTGTCATAGCCGTTCCAAATACAAAATTCAAAAACGAATACATTCTCGAGTCAGTACGACAATCAATAATAAAAGAGTAATAGGCGGATTGAGTGCACGAAACGCGACAGTGTCGTAGCCGTTCCAAATACAAAATTCAAAAACGAATACATTCTCGAGTCAGTACAATCAATAATTTTCATTATTATTAAAGAAAAATGGCATCTTATGTTAAATATTTAAAAAACTGTTCACAAAAATTAAAGAAATAAGATGGAGTATTTTTTATTGGTAATTATTGATTGTTTCG
Organism: Bicyclus anynana; assembly: GCF_947172395.1. Lineage (NCBI taxonomy): Eukaryota > Metazoa > Arthropoda > Insecta > Lepidoptera > Nymphalidae > Bicyclus > Bicyclus anynana. Next base: position 6,569,123 of record NC_069102.1, on the reverse strand, counting down.
TTCGTGTTCAAATTTTAAAATACAAATTATGAAAAAAGTTATATTATCCGCATATATATTGGAGATGTCAAGGAGATGCATGACATTTGGTTTTTTATGGGTTACACCAGCTTCAACAAGCTGCATGTAAAGACTCATTCTGAATTTTAAAATAATATAAAATTTAACCTGTGCTTAAAACAGTAAAATACAGTGTAAACTACAACCAATTTCACAGTGACAGACATTGTCATCAATAAACACTTTACAAATAATTCAAACTATTAAAGTTTAACTATTAAAGCTTTACAAGTGATAAAAATAATATTATACCTTTTGACCTTTCTTCCCTTCATATTGTTTTTTGACTTGAAAATTTATCTCATCATCACTGGCCCCATCATCAAATAAAACTGATTTATAAGTGTTCTGTTTGGCATGTCCATTTGTCAATGAACTATCTTGAGCTGTGTTATCAACTTCAGAATCAGAAAATATAATTTTTTTATTTGATTTTTTGTCCTGGAATGTAAAAATTTTAAACAAGAAATCCCATATTTTCTATAATTATTATACAACAAATCCCATTTTTTCTATTATAAACGCGAAAGTTTGTAAGGATGTTTGTTACTCTTTAACGCTGCAACTACTAAACCTATTTGACTGAAATTTAAAACTAATATAGATAAGACCCTGGATTAAAACATAGGCTACTTTTTATCCTGTAACCATGGATTGGTTTTTGCAAGATATGCAAAATACTAAATTCCACGTGAAGTAGCTAGTATTTCATAAAATATTGATATGTACATTTCTTGTTTTGCTACTTACAATACTGACTAACCCAGTCTTGATAATGTTTTTCTTTTCATTAAACTCTTGTCTCTTTTTTTTCATTGACTCCTGCCTTTTCATATCTGAGTTCTGTTTCTTGTCATCATGTTGGAGCACATTACCATCTCTTTTATCGCTTTCTAAAAGTTTTGCTGTTTGTTTAACTGGAAATGCATTACCAAAATCTTGCCCATTGGTGATAGTATGAGGTTTTAGGTGGGAATCTGTTTGTTTCTCTGGAACCCTCAAATTTCCTTTCACTTTTGACTTCTTGGTATGTTCATTTGTTGGATCTTCATCATTTTCAAATTTCCTTTTGTGTGTATTATGGTGGTTATCTGTATTTTTCTGTTTGATTGTCAAATGTACTTGATTCTTAAACAAAAAATACTATGCTTTGAATTTCAGCCTGATAAAACAAAATTTAAAAAAAATGTAAAATTAAATTAAAACAATATAAAGTTAACAATTCTTTTAAGAAAGTCTATAAATAACACAAATGCGAGAGAGGGGCATACTTTAAAAATTTACACAAGTCATATATGTATACATATATTATACAATCTATTGGGACAACCAGACGGGTGGTCAGTCCTAACTATACTAAAGCCATACTCGAATACTGTTTACCAACAAACAAATTTAAAATGAGAGTATAAATCGCTAGTCATTTCACACCTAATAATAATTATAATGAACTTGTTCTTAAATTAATGAAAATAAATTTGATTAATAAGCTTAAAACAATTAGATATAGTTAATATGTTTTGAATAATATTTTATAAAAAAACAATACATAATTTTAAATGAAAAAGTTACGAAATGACATCCGTTTTCTACCCTCATTTCTAATTTGTATGTTAGTATAAATTCCTCCTCCTCCTTTTTATTTTTATTCTTTATACTCCTTGAGTATAAAAAATAAAAAAAAAATAAAAAAATATGGCTTTAGTATAATAGTAGTAATACTGGACTATACTTTAACCATAGCAATACCATTTATTGTGTAGTACAATGAGTATGACAATCGCAATAACTTCTCTAACAATGAGATAAAAAATATTACTTTGGTAAGAACTTAAAGAAGTAGATACACTGTCATTCGCTTTGCAATAACATTTATAATGTGTTTTAAAAGAGAATAAACTAAATATCTACTATTTACACACAAGTTACATCAGCATTTTATATAAGCATTTTATATTTGATTGTTTAACTTAATTGTAAAAGTTGATTTAGACTTGCTATTTTGCTAAGTATAAGGTATGTTTTTATAACCAACTGATTTCTTTCAAAATAACATGTATACTGAATTGGATAGTGGTTAATGAATTTAGAAAATTTTAATGATTACCTTTTCAGCATTTGCATTCTGTGTCTGTTCTCTTTCTCTTTGCAATCTCTCCAAAAAGCTTTCACGAGCTCTGGTGACATATAGTCTATTTCCATCAAAATTTTCATTTGTAAAGTACTTTATACCTACAGAAACATATCTCATAAATTTATTGAAAAATAACAGCAAGATATACAAATATAATCACAAACTCTCAGTGAGTTTTCAATTCTATTTGTACAGTACAAAACTAAATTAAATAAATAAATATAAGTATATTTATTATTAGCAATACACACATCACTACTTTGCCTCAAAGTGTATTGAGTACAAAGATAGTGGATTTTATCATATAATATTTAAATACACCCAGACACTAGAAAACACCCATGCTCATCGCTCAAATATGTTCCTGTTGTGGACTTCAAACCAACGGCTGTGAATGCAGAGAGCAGGGTCACTACTCACTGCGCCACGCGACCTTCCCTAATGTTAACACGCAGCATGCTTAATGGGTGGAAGGATGTCAGTGAAATTACAGTAATTTGAAGGTTTAACACCTGTTGTGAATGAATAGGTACAAACGGACAAATTGTATGCTCGTAAAGTACATACCTCGTATGTGATACTCTTTTAAACCAATCAACAGGTGAAGCATCTGCTTCTTGAATTATTTAAATTTACTTGTATGGAAAGAAAACAACTATTTATTTGGTGATTATACTTACATGACTCCACGTTGAAATTTGATGCCGATAAAGTTATAAAGGCAAATCGTTTTTTGTTATCATTTTCTATACCAGGTTTACACTTTAGATCGAAATTGGTTATTTCTCCATACGAAGAAAATGCTTCTCTTAGAGAATGTTCATTGAAATTGTCTGGCAAATTACCGACAAATAAGCGGGTGTTTAGAGCCATTTTACTAATCACATGAAATATTAAACAGACAACTTAATTTACAAATGGAAAATGCGTCTTGGATTGATAAAAAATAACTTAAAAGCATCCAAAAAATTCAAAAGCATTGCAATCCAATCACATTATCCACAACCACAGCACAAACGTCAAATGAAGAGCCCACAGAGTATTACTATTAGTGTTCTGTGCCACAGATTTGTAGATACTACCATAGAGTAGAATGCATAGATGTACGTATGAAGCTTAGATACATAGATAATAGAGGATATGTGACAAGTAATTATTTTTGAGGCTTCCGGTAACGATGTTTGGTCTCTAAATTGAGCTAGGGCTGTTTTATCGATAATAATTAAGCACTCGATATAAAATTGTACAAAATATTATGTTTACTAAAATGAAACATTTTAAATTCTATCTTACATTATTATAATATAAAATTCCATACAATTGATTTTCTCATTAAAGTGTTTTGTATTTAACACAGATTAATCAATAATATACAGTTGGAGCGTACGGAACATGACGGTGTCGTACCCGCTACGAATATGAAATTCGAAAGCGAATACGTCCTCTTGTCAGTACGATACGAACCGTCGCATCAGTAATTTTCAATATTATTCAAGAAAAATGACGTTAATTGTTTCTAAATATTTTAAAAACTAAAGAAATAAGATGGAGTATTTTTTTATTGATTATTATATTAATTTACGTAATTGTTTTTATAAGCAAATGTCAAGGAGACGCGTGACTTTTGTTTTTTTATTGGTTGCACGCAGTTTGTAAAGACTCTCTGGTTACTCTGTGGTATTTAGTAAACATTGTGTAGTATAAATTATTTAAACTATACAATGTTTTGTATTGGCACTCACTAACGTTGGCCTGTGTTTGTCTTGATTGTGTAACGATTACTATCTGATGAATATGATTTTGTCCTAGACTACCAGCCTAATACTAAACCAAGGCAATAGGAAACAAAAATCGTAATTCATCAACAAAATTTATTTATAGAAGTTGCAAAACTTACAATTTTTGATACAACGTTATACGTTATACATAACAAAATTGACACTTTTTTATAAAATATTTTAAAATTTGATTATCGTTCTACTAGACAAATTTTTTTTTAAATATTTTTTTCGAGACGTTGTTACAAGAAAATTTTAGTTTTTAGATATGTTTTTGACAATACAATACAATACTAATTATATTCCATTTTGGGAAACAGCATTGTCATGAGTCTCTAATAACAGATTAAGGTTCACTTCTTGCAAGGGTTGTCTTACTTGTTGCTTAGGTGATAAATTCTGCAATAGGTAATTTTTATTCTTTGGTTACATCTACTTAAATATTACTATAAAGGCAACATTAGTATTTATATAAGTAGGTACATAAAGCAACCAACCAGCAAAATCTTTTTTTCAAATTTGTGAATGATATCTTTCTCTTACACTATTTGACACAATAAAAAAAATTATATAAATAAATGTTAAAATTAGAATTTGCTATTATTCAGATATTTTAAAATGAGGGAATTCCTATATTATCACAAACAAGAATAAATACTATAAAAAAGGATTCTCACCGGGATAGATGGGCAGGCATTGTCTTTGAGGCGCGGAAAGCATAATGTTAAATTAATGTAATCCTTCTTAAAATGATCACTACATATGCAGCTGTATCGTGATGGAAATTAGGCCTGTTAATGCTGTTTAACCATTTTTGTCTTAAATCATGATTTTTTGGAAATCTGAAAAATATAAAATAACTATACATATAGAACATAAAATAATGTATTAATTTATACGTTTTCGCTTATTTCGGTGACATAGCGAAACAAATCAATTGTTCACTATTCATCGATAATGTAAACAATACTTTCAAAACACTACGTATACGGTCAAACCAAAACTTGTGAAATAATTCGATTCTTTAAAGAATTGCCCATAAAACCACCTATTGTAAAGCTTTGAATTAGTCAATGGGCCTAATTAAAAAAAAATAGATAGTTTTAACTACCAATAAAACTTACCTATTATTTTTTCATCAATGTCCGGAATCCATCTTGAGAGAAGCACTCATCTTTCCTTGCCGGATGTCAGCTTAAATCACCTCTCCGATGGTGGCGCCCCCTTGCCGCAACAATTAAAGAATTGCCTATAAAACCACTTATTGTAAAGCTTTGAATTAGTCAATGGGCCTAATTAAAAAAAAATACTCAATATCAACAGAAAAATCAAAGATTTTAATACTTACTTGTGAAATGAAATTCCCGCTAGTTATGTTTGGGTTTTGTTGGTGCAGGCAACAACTACACACTTCACTATTGTATAATATTTAATTTATTTTGCAATTCACAAGCTATTGGTTATTATTTTCGTAATATTTAGAATACCGTTACACCGGAACCACAACAATAACCATTTTGGGTCGACAAAAACAAAAGATAATTTAGTCACAATTGACATAATTGATGTTGTCATGTAAAATATGTCTAACCTCTTTACGCAATTACTAAAAAAATATCTATCTCGCTCCATTAAGGTAGCTTTCTTTAAGTTAGAGAGGTTACGAAAAAATTTCGTTTATTTAAAAAATTTAATCCTTGACCAAATTTGACGTAAATTTGTCACAGGTCCATTATATATAGATGTCAAAGGTTAAAAATCATCAAATCTACTCTACAAGAATGCCAACCACGTACAAAAAAAGTGGCACTAAAATTCTGTCTATGATTGACCACTATTAATCTGTGGTCTATGACTGAGTTGGACTGAGAGTCCCAGTTACTATTAATCTGTGGAGAGTCCGTTATTTTAATCACTGTCATTCAAATTTAAATAAAGTGGACGCGGCTTTCTTGTTGTGTTTGTGACTTGTGAAAAATACTTGAAATTGAAAGATTTTACTAAATTAATGTTTAATTAGAAGAATGTTATTAGGTCGTGAAATGTGTGAATTATTTATTTGACTTTTAAGTAGCTTAGTAAAATTTTTTGTAGAAAATGTCTGACACTGACGAAGATTTGGTTCCAAATAGTTTTCATAGGATTCCTTACCAAAAATCTGTGAGTATAATACGTTCAACAATTACCTATTTGTAGCACGGAGAAACTGCTAATGTAAAATTGATTAATTTTATGATTGTTTGATTGATTCGTATTATTGAGAACCTGGTTTCTTTTTGTGATTGGTTTGTTTGGTAGAGAATGATAGGGATATATTTGCTCTCGTGTAGATTAAAAACAAGACAAGTGCGAGTGATAGCATGAAGAGGGTTCCGAATGAAGTTAATCTATCATAATTTTTGGGTTCTAACCTTCATTTACTATGTAGTTATACATGTATAATATTTGAAATATTTTCAAAAATAGTCAAAGACTTATATGTTAGGCTACGAACTTTTCCAATGACCCTATGTTAGGTATATTAACTGAAGGAATTAAACTTTTTACAGGTCATTCATGGCACATACGGTAACATGACAACTTCAAGGTTCAACCAACCAAATCAATTCTTGGGCTTTGATCAAAGGAGTATGTATACTATGAGAGAGACTTCACCAGTTTCTCTTCAAAGTTTCCCGAGCTCTAGAATGCATTTGCAGCAGTCATATACTAGAGGTACAATGAGCTCTCGAGGGTCAGTTTATAATGCAAGATGTAGATCACCTATGTCAGTTAGAAGTATTGGTAAGTTGCACCTATTTATTCATTAAGCTATTTATAGTATGCATTTTGAAGGTTGATCTATTATTTATTAATGTAATTACCCCCTAAAAGTATTAATATTACATTTATTTTCAACTAATTTCAGACACAAATGCAAGTGTGAGTGCATCAGATATAGCCATGGCATTCAAAACTATGAAATTCAATAAATATGATTTACGAATAATACAAGAAGCTTACAATGCTCATATGAAAAATCGTATGCGGAGAAGGATTGGTAAGAAAAGAAATTTAAAATCATTCATAAAACAATGTAGAAGAAAATCAGGTGGGGATTCTGGTGATGAAGGAAGTAACTCTTCAATAAGCAGTGATGATTGTCGATCAACTAGATCAGCATTTCATACAGAAAGTATATCAAGAGTAAGAAGCAGACCACCAAAAATGGATTTAAGAAAGTTCACTACACAAATAAAAGAAAATGATATTTACAAAGACTGCACTGAAAACTTCAAAAAAAATTCATTTCGAAATTTGTTATCTGGTAATAACAGAACAGTTAATCACACTTTTATGCCTTATCATGACCAACTAAATGTGCAAAAAAATCATACATTCACTAATATACCAGAAACTTGCAGAGATCAAAGCAGTAAACAAATTCCTCCAAGTGTTACCTTAAAAGATCGCTTAGCAAAAGACAATTCTACGCTTTTGCCATTCCAAAGGTTTAATAAATCTGGTTTGAATCAGATGCATGAAATGTCTTACAAAGAAAAATCAAGTATCCAACAAAAAGAGTCAGCCAGCAACAGAAGATATGAAGATACTGATAATAGAAGTGATGATGACATTTTCCCACAAAGTACAAGTAGACTCCAATTGCAATCCACTTTGCAGAAAAAAAGAGTACTTGAAAATGACAATACACCTGAGAAAAAAAGGAAAAAACTATCAACGTCACCTGACAACCAAAACAAACTTCCAGTTAATAAACAAAAATCCGTTACTAATAATAATGATTTTAATTTTAAGAAACCTCAATTGCCTGTGAGAAAGATTGGCCCTGGTATGAAAAGCAAAGAACCAGAAATATTGATTTCAAAGTCATCTCAACCTCTGTTTGGAAACTTGGATCCTATACCTATTCAATTAAAAGAAAAACCTCAAATAGTTATTAATAAAGGAGATAAACAAGATAGCATTCAATCAAGTAAATCAGTGACACAAAATCATATAGACTCTATGAATAGCAATGCTGACACTACTCAAAACTCTACTGATGTATCAATGAAACCTAGCTTTATAAAGAGGAAGTTATTTACACAGAAGCTGGATATCGCCGAAAATAAGAATGTAAGCAGTGACAATTTAAATAGTCCCCAAACAAAGGTGTTGAGGACATGCAGAGAGAAGAATAAAGTAAGAAAGCTGACATCACAGTCGTGTTTGAGCAACGACATTCTCGGCGATAGTAGTCACCTAGATTTAATACACAAAATTGTACCCCCTGACCAAATCAAAAATCAAAATTTAAATGTCACAAAAGCAACAAATAAGAAGGAAACCAGTAAAAATTGCCTAGACAAGAAAGGCAAGTGGGATGTTACTTTAGCAGTATCTGCAAGCAAACTTGATAATAACAGTGATACTTACACTGATGAAGAAATATTCAATTTACCACAAGAAAAGAAAAAGAAATCACCGACTAACAAAAATACTGACAAAAGGCCTAAAACTGTTTCTTCGCTAGAAAAGAAAAGTAAAGTTGTATCAAAATGTACAGTTGTTGTACAAAAACTGCCAGAATCTTTTAAAGACATCACTGAACTAAGAGAAGAATGTAAGCATAATTTAAAAATTACTTGTTAATCACAACAATGACATCAGAAGTCTTAAAAATTAAATGTTAACTATTTTTTTTCTATTTTACAGGTCCAAAAAAGAGAACAAACTTGAGTTGTGCAAAATCATTTTGGGACACTGACTATGAAACTGACATGGACGATGCGATAACTCTATCTTCAAGGACATTTAAAACAAACCAAAGTATGACAATTTTCAAATCATAATTATTTATACTCTTATTTTAATCATATTAACATTTAACATGAATGTTTATTTTTTTTTTTAGTAACAAAGCCTCAAATAACAGAAAAAAATAACAACACAAATGTTTTCAAGTCAAGTGGCACCATATTATCTACAACAAGTCCTCATAAACTGAATATGAACCAAAGCTTAAGATCATGTCGCTTGAGAGCAAATCTTACCAAAAACAATACTCTTCACAATTTTCATGCAGATAAAGAAAACAACAGTAATACTATGAACAGAAGTACAAGATCACGTTCCAAAAATAAAGACACTGTGGTCAAGAATAAAACTGAAGCAAATAAACCTAAACCAAGAAACCAAAAAACTAAACCCAAAGATAAAACACCTGGTAAAATTAATAAAATACAATCTGAATCCATATTTAACATATCAAGAGAAAGTTTAAGACAGAAAACACAAAGTGTCAGTCCATTGCCTAAAGATAGCAACCAAAATAATAAGACATTAAATAAATCTGGTAACACATCCAGAGAAAGTATGAGACTTAAGCAAAAAAGGGAAGTTAAATTAAATTGTAAGAAAAATATTGTTGCTAATAAAAAGAGAGCAAATGTAAAATAAGTTAAAGCGGTCATATTCATTTAAAAAAAATATATTACAAAGGTAATTGTCTGCGATCCCATTGCAAATCTTAGCATCATCATTAACAACCCTTATTCGGTTCACTGTTGAGCACAAGTCTCCACTCAGAATTACAGGGGACTCGTGCAGTGCAATGTTGCGTAGAAAACAAGTTAGCTTGCTTCCATCTTAGATTGCATCATCACTTACCATCAGGTGAGATTGTAGTCAAGGGCTACTATCTCACCTGATGGTAAATAACTTAAAAAAAAACCGTGTACTTTATATTAAATGACTAAACTTTTTTTATATCATATCGGCGGGACCGCTTAAACTTGATTTTATTTCTCTTTTATTTAAATTTATTATGTAAATAATTATGTATTTTTAATACTTTGTAAATATTTTTTAATCGGAAATCACTTGCTCGGGAAATTTCTCATTTTATTGAAATTAAATTATAATAGGCATATAGAGCGCACGGAACACGACGGTGTCGTAGCCGCTCCAAATACAAAATTAAAAAACGAATACATTCTCGAGTCGTACGACACGAAGCATCACATCAGTAATTTTCAATATTATTCAAAAAAAATGTCGTCTTATGTTTTCAAATATTTAAAAAACTGTTCACAAAAACTAAAGAAGTAAGATGAGAGTATTTTGTTATTGATAATTATATTCATTCACGTAATTGTTAGTGAAATTTTGAAATACAATTTATGATAAGTTTGTTTATGTGGATGTCAGGGAGACGCGTGACGTTTGTATTTTTATGGGTTTCATCGGCTTCACCACACTGCTTGTAAAGACTCATTCTGGAACATCGTTATTCATAATAAAAAATATTGTTGCTTAATTAATAGTTATACAACTTAACAACCATAATGTCCTACAAATTGCATGGTACATTATCTCGATCCGACGCTCAGATTTTTTTTTGTTACCTGGTAACCCAGTTTGCTACCAGAATCAAAAATTTTCGTAAATAAAAAAGTTGGGCGTCTCATTAAGATGAAGCTACTTACGGAAAATTAACTTGATAGGATAGTAATCAATTGTTAAAATGTTCCACGGATTCTGGGCTATATGACGTATGTATTGCCAAATTGCGATTTTTTATACTTCGCTGTGGTGATCTGGAATACTTTGTGCCAAGCAATAAATAAATAATAAAGCAATAAATAAAAATAAATACTTAGTGCTTGAATACTTCGCGACGTTCAGGATTCTTTTTTCGAACTCCTCGCTTTGCTTCTGGTTCAACTTTCCTGTCCTTCGCTTGCTTCATTATATCCCGAGCAAGTGATATCAAAATAACTACTTTTTTACGTAAGCTTACGTGTGTGAGCCACTTGAGTTTTATGTATTGACATTTTATTCTGTTTTTTTCTAATTAGGAACGGGTTTTAATTATTAATATGTAGGCATGTACACAAAAATTAAGTATTAATTAAAAATAACATGATGGATTTTAATTTAAGTAATTATGAATTTTTATTTTCAAGAATTATACATAATAGAATAGTTTTATCACATACTTACTTGTTTTATTTTTGTCCCATAATTATATTCCGACATGTTGGTCTAAAATCCGACATAAGGAATATATACTCTCATCTGGTAATTATTTGGGATAAGAAATAGAAAATATTCACACTGACACATTCCAAATAGGTTGCCTAGTTAAATTGCAGTCAATTTTTTACAAAATCTAACCATGAACTAGAGCAAAGGCAACAATACAATAAAATAAGCTTATATTAGACGACTAAATAACTCAGAGGGTATTTGTTTAAGTTTAATTAACAAGTTATATCTGGCAACTCTACCGTTGCAATGTGTACGTCAGTCAGAATCTTACTTTGATTATAATTATTTATGTTTATATTATAAGAAGAATAATAAAAAAATAAGACTAATAATATTAATTAGTTATTTATTTGATAAGACTTCCACAATCTTGAAATCTGGCTTTAATGTTTTGTAGTTAAGGCAATTATGAACGCTTAAAGTAAATAAATTAATTATCTATTATGTTTAACCAGCGATAACATCTTTACCTGCCAATAAGTCGTTAACACTTAAAAGATTACCGCTATACTTTCTAATATTATCAAATTATATTTTGATCATTAAAATATTTTCTATGGTTAGTTAATAGTTACTATTAGTGCATTAAACATAAATCGCATAATTTTAAATCACGATAAAAATGCAGTCACATTTAGTAGTCCACTATGTTTATTGTTTACAATAGTTTACATATTACATATTTAGAAACAAATTAATTAACCAATTTTACTACTATTCAAAGTATATTCAGATCTAAATAACTGCAATTTTGTTTAAGGGCAGTAATGTAACGAATATATATCCAGTGGCACAATTGTCCGCCCACTTTAATATACTCGCGTCATATTGAAGTAGGCTGATAATTGTGCCTGTGAGTATATATTTCAGTGATTCAATTACAAACAGTGTTTCTAGCACCGTACTTGAAATTGTCGCTACACTACATTCGTTTGACCACAAAAGATCACATGTATATATTCACTTTACTACTCATAATACGGTCATATGTTACATCAATAAAGATAACAATATTACGAGGGTCGTCATTAAAAACAAAAGCAATAAAATTACATAAAAAAAAAATTTTAATCCAAAATGTGTGGGGAGAATGGTGTAATTTTTAATACCAAATACGAACATTCGTTACGTCATTATACGACATTTTATTAATATAATATTTTTTCGACCAAAGTACAGTATTACAACATTTATAATATCCCTTATCGAGTAGGTTTGCAAATTGTCGATCCACACCGAAAAATTAGCTCGGCCTAACCGAAGAAACTAATTAAAGTGGTAATACTGTAAGTTAAATTTTGAGTAAATTTAGATATAACACAAACAAGTAACAGTAAATCTCTTCCATTTATAACAACCTATTAAATGCACACACAGGCACCGGGGGCCCGCGAAAATGTTGACCGGTTTTTTTTTTTCGGACAATACATAGAAGCACGCTTTTTGCACCATTGCACATTAAAACCCATACAAGTTAGTGATGTAACAAATATTTTTTTTATTATACCCTCATTTTGGTTGTCTGGTGAAAATATTTCCTTATATGAAGCCCACAAGCTCCAACCTTTTGTTAATGAATTTCAGAAAATATTGTTTTATTCATAGTCTCAATAAGGGTAGGGTATTGTACTTAACGAAATTTTCATTTTATAACAATAATATTTCATCTTTAGTTCTACATTTTTAAAAGAATATAATACACAAGGTTAAAATGCTAATAATCTAATTAATAAAACCATAACAGATATCATCAATGACGAACAATGAAATAAGTAGCCACTGGAGAAATTATCCAAATATTTGTTACATCACACAATTTAGAACTTCGTTTACAAAGAAATGTCTACCAAACAAACAAACAAGAATTGAAGAAATCAGTCAAGAATGAACGCTCCTAATTACATAAGGAATGCACTTACGTATGACACAGCCATGTGTTACTCTACTGCTGCAATTAAGTCAACATACAAATATTTAGAGTATATTATTTTTATATATAATTTTTCAAATCCATATAACATAATTGATGCATTATAATCATTGTGATCCAGTAATTTATTTAAATAATGCTTATAGGAACTTTATGAAGCCATTTTGGGCCACTGTCCCAGCTATTATGACCTATTTTGACCATGATTTGACCTTAAAAATAAGCAGTAAACTCTACAAATATGCAATGGGAAATAAAGTTCAAATTAATAAACAATTGGTAATACCTTACTAGTCCACTTGTATTGCCATTTCATATATATAGTTAGCTACATTGCAGAATATATAACATCAATTTCTTGCTAAATATGTACAATTGCCATTGACATATATTAAATGGATCAAAAAGCTTTCAGTATGTGAGGGTATTTATTTATTCCTGTAATTTTCCACACAATGTTACTCACACGTGATATAATTTTCGAGTAACCTATAAATATAACATCAAATTCTTGCTGAAAATGTTGACATATAGAATGGATGAAGAAGCTTTTAGTATGAGAAGTAATTTATATATTCCTGTAATTTTACATACAGTGTTGCCCACACTGGTAATAATAATTATCCTATACCTAAACGACTCATTGGCTGTGAAATACTAAGCACTCAATGCTGTCGATGATTTAAGCGATATAATTTCGAGTTTATAATATACAAAGAGCACTATGATACGCGTACATGTTACACTTTCAATATTCGTCCTCCTCTGGTGGGTGGGGGGTCTCACCGTCCACTTCCTCGGGAGCCGCGAATCCGTCCTGTGACAAGGAAAATTTAATTATTAAAATAATAATTAAAAACCACAAACACAATATTATACCCTATGTACCCATAACTGAGAGAAATAATGTGACATACATTACTTTATCTATTCTTGGAAAACTGACATGACATTAATTTGGTTACTTGAGCTTAGTTTGACCAATATCTCTTTGTTTTATTACCATGTAGTAAACTTTATTCTTATACAGTATTTGACGAGTGAGTAGGTCCAGTTTTTTTTTAAATATATGATACATATACATAATATAATAATAATTTTTGTTAAATCTCAGAAATGACTCACAATATTTACCTCAGTTGCATATAAGATGTCCAATATCTTTTGAACTATGGGAGCATTCTGTTGTTCTTCCATATCCTGACAGATCACTTCTATGTCCCGGAGTTTACCAAAGTAGAAATCTCTTTCTTTTTCAAGTCCATCAACTGTCGCTTTTAATTCATTGACCTGTAGACAAAGAAGCTAATTAATTAACTATGAATAAATTACTGAAGATTGACCGTGATAGCCCAGTGGATATGACCTCTGCCTCTGATTCCTGAAAATCTGTTTTCCATACATGATGACATTTTGATACGCTGGTCATTTTTGCACAGATAACAAAGCACACCAGGGTTTGTTTTTTTAGACAAATGCTAATAAAGTAATTTAATATTTTTGTGTTTTTGATACAGATGAATGATGTTTTTTTAATATATTTTATCTCACAAAATTAAATGATACATTACAATATTGAAATTGGTAAAATAAGCGATACTTTACAAGCAAATGTGTTATAAAACAATTTGTGGACACTCAGATGTTTTCCTGTTTAGTACATTATTCAGTAATAACAGTTATTTATCAATATAGGTACTTATTACTTACCAAGTATTAGGTACTTACATTTATAAATAGTATTTAAATTTTATTCAGTGAATTTTCAATTATTATTCATCTATACTTTAACAAATTCCACCCCATTGCATCTGTCTGTCTATTTGCATTATATTACTGAATGGATTTAACGGTTTTCAAATCAACAAGTGGCATTGATTACGGATTAACAGCAATCTTCCCCTGTGGGCCCCCCTTGGCCCTATCCATAAGTATTGTATTTACAAATATTAAATTTAAAAAATACCTATGTGGCATAGGTACAATATTTATAATAATAATAATAATAATAATAAAAAAACACTTTATTACACCAAAAACAAAATAACAAAATTTTACAAAAATAAACCAAGTAAAATACAAACAATGGTGTAACGGCGGCCTTATCTCTAAAGTGATATCTTCCAGGCAACCGTTATTATAAGGAGTTCACGTTTACAAAGAGAAGTGGTTGGTGCGCAAATATTGACTTAAAATACTGTACAATAAAAAAAATAAATGAAATATACTTACATAAACTAAGAAAATTAAAATACATAAATACCAATATTAACATTAATAATATATATGTATATATATATACAATAAAATAAACTTACTTAAATTGATATTACATACCTAAATATATTACTGTGATAAAAAGTAGTCTTCATTTATGTATGGTTCCTCCAGCACTTATCCCATGCTAGATGGAGTTGGCACAACATTTAATTTTTTTTACTTAATCACCTCTGGTGCCCCCCAGATGAGATTCTCTAAGCAATTACTTATAAATAGTTTATAGGCTAATCCAGTTATCAAGGTTATCAAGGTTTTGTGTAAATTGGTTGAAATATAACAATTGTTGAAGTATTGAAAATAGTCAAGCCACCTGGGAGCTTTCATTGAAAATGCTGTAGCTGCGATGATATCTATTCACTGTACCCTCATTTATCTGTATCGCGAAGTTCTAGCGGACAAAGACGCAAGTGACTACTAGTATAATTACAAACATAGAAGTGCATAATGATACATGTAAACCAATATGTATATTTTATATAGAAATATGTTATACTCTCATCGGGATGTTTGCCGTGGCCTAAAAAGCACATTGCCTTTTTTATAGTATGCATCATTGGTTGCATGTTCATGTAGCAACTGCACACATAATATCAACATCACTTTAGGTATAAAGTTCATATAGATCGTATAGATTTTAATAAAATAGTTATATTTTATTAGTTGAGTCATAATTAGCATCTCAATATTGTACTGCAGTGCAGTAAATTTTATATTATTTTCCTTACCTGGTGATTTAATTCGTCAACTAGTTTTGAGTCTCCTTTCGCGGATTGATTTATTCTGGACAAGTTGACTGGTGGAGAGCGTACTGTGGTGTTTGCCTTGACAACTGCAAAATATGTCCCTATTAATATACTTAAATAGTTTTTCAGATATTATTATAATTCTATCAGCATTCAAAACTGCTAATTGATTGAATTTTATTAAAACAAAAACACGTCATAATTTCATCTATTCTAGAATTAAGTCACTGACAAACATACAATAAACAGTTTTGAATGCCAAACTAGGAAATGCAATTCTGGTGAAATATATACCAAGATACTGAAATACCAATTATTGTTATGGCCATCACAGAAAAACCAATAATATTGTTATAAATTTTGTGCAAATGCTGACCATCTATACTATCCAAACTAATATTATAAATGTAAAAATAAGTTGGTCTGCCTATCTGTCTGTTATATTTTCTCGTCTAAATCGCCAAATTGATTTAGATGGATCTTGATACAATGACAAATGAGACATTGGAGTAGAATATATACTGATTGAATGAAAATGTCAACTGAATTGAAAAATGCATGGTTCCTGTGGGATTTGTAAAAACAGAATTTGTTGAATATTAAAGAAAGCTTTGTTGCCGAGCGAGCAATATAACCTCAACATTCGCTACATTAAAGACACATGCTCAGACAACAAGATAGAAAAAGTAATAAATACAAAAGTTATAAACTGCAATAGATATGGGCATAAAATCAGTTCTGCAATTTAAGTACTTCTTCCTTTTTTTACATGAAAGTATTCAATAACAAATTATGTACATTATTTACTTATAGAAATAAAGAAATTGATTGCCCAAATAAGAATTGTTTTTGGTTTGGTATATGCAACGCAATTTTGAAAGGAAAACTATTAAACTAATCAGGTAGCAAAGTTGATTCATATATTATTGGTTATATGATTCACAAACTATAACTAAAAAGAAGTGTGATTTATAGTATAGATATAGTCAGTCAGATATGATTACAAAATATAATTGGAATTTCAGTATGAATAATTTTGAATTTTGTATTGAAATGTTTTGCTTTAAGTGGAATTAATATCCAAGTTGTATCAAGTATTGTAATGTTTAAAAACTTTAATCAAATTTAATGCAAGCAGTTGATCAATTTTTTTTAAATATTTTGCATGCATAAAATGCATATGCACCCTATTTTTTGTGTTTGATCTAACTTTAAAACAATCCTAATGTCAACATTTATAAGACAATTAATACAAGTTCTATACTCAATGTGCACAGTTTATCAACAAACAAATAAAAAATGAGGGTAGTCGCTAGTCATTTCAAACCTAATAATAAATATACTTCACATGTTTTAAATAAATGAAAATAAATTTGATTAGAACGATTAAGCTTAGAACAACTAGATAATATTTATATATTTTGAATAACATTTTATGATAAAACTATAATTTAATGAATAAAAATTATGAAATGACATGCATTTTCTACCTACATTCCTAATGTTTGTTGGTAAACAGTGCACCACATTGAGTATGGCTTTAGTATAAATATATTCTTGCAATATGCAATATGCAGTGAATGATACAAACAAATACATATATAACAATGAAAATGATGATGTTTTATGAGTATGAATCTACAGACAAAATACAACAGAAAATTAAATGATATACATGCACTAAAAACCATGATTGTGTTTTTAATTTTATATAAAGAATAAAAAATATATAGCAATGGTTCATAATTTATACTTGTACAAATTTATAATAAGTTAGTAGATATTACTAATTAGATACTTAAATTATTTATTGTACTCAAATTTTATATTATAAAAATTATTATATTAACTACTGTAAAAAGACTTTAATAGGATTATTAATATTAATTAGTATTAAAAAGCAATTTGAAAATAATATCAAAAAGTGTTAGAACAAACCAAACCAATAAGAACTAATAAGGAAAGCAAATAGTACTGGTTTGGGGTCTGGCGGCGACTTTAGCCACGGGCGCAGCGGGTTTCCTAACGGCCATAGGCGCAGCCCTGGGAGGCGGAGCACCTGCCGAGCCATGCCCCATGGGTAGCCCCTCACGAGCCTGCATCGGGTCGTAGTCCATGCCGCCGTAGTTGGCATCGAAAAACTTCTTGAACCATTGCAAGAACTCAAAGTTATCTTGGAAACGACCCTTCACCAGTCTGTCAATGGGTACTATCTACGAAAGAAAAAAAATGGAAAGTAAACAAAAAATAAATAGAAATGCAATATGGTATGTGGGCTACCTCGGGGAGTCCAATGTGGGCACCTACAACAGTTAGCTCTGACTGGGTTGAGTACGCTAAATGTGAAGGTGTAGAATATATTCCAATTGCAGTTTCACAGAAGGTCAATAAACTACTGCATTATTTTGTTTGTTGTTTGAATTTATATTCTGTATGAAAAATCATTTCCTTTAGTCAAATTGCATTGTTACATACTACCCTCGGTGAGTTTTTAAGTACATTCAAATGTGTATGAAGAATAAACTTGCAGTAATTAAGCCTTTTATGTAACTTCTATTGAAATGATGTACAATGAGAATGTGGTGGGTCGGTCATGCATAACGTGGCTAAGTGCATGTTACTGTAGGAGGGATGCGTACTGCCCGAGTGATGCACCGGCACGGCGCGGCGCACGCGCGGTGGCGGAGGGGCCGCGGCCGCGCACAGGGGCACCCCGCTGTCGCAGGCGCCAGACCCGATGGTTATACCACCCCGGGCCTCAAAAGCATCATACTCCCTCCCATCATAATTGGCATCAAAAAACTTTTTAAACCACTGTAAAAACTCGAAATTATCTTGAAACCTCCCCTTTATCAGCTTGTCCACCGGTATTACCTACAAAATCACATCTGCTACTGAAAATGTTTATTTTAGGACATAGGACAAACAGTTAAACATGTTTATCCTTATACATGTTAGGTTTTAGCAAACCTTTTTTTATTGACTCAATATTATAAAGGCCTATGTAACTATTTTAATGATGAAAAACTATTCTTTCCAACATTCAACCCAAAGTAAAATTCATCACAACTCAATAAAAAATCTCACTTCTCACATAACAAAAATATTACATGACTTTGTATTGGTTCTTTGGAGAATGTGTTTATAAAGATACAATACAGTACAGAAAGTCAAACTTTGTTCTAGTTTGTTCTGAGATGTCATGCCTGCTTGCGCTACCTTGCAAATTAAATTTGTTTTGTCCTCAGCATATTCTGCAAAATCAGTCCACCATCACTCAGGATGCAGCCTAAGAGAATACATGATGCTAGCAGGATATTAATTATTTAGTACACAATAAATTACAAATTAATTAATTTTTTTCAATTACTTGGCCTTACCTTATCTACAGACATTTTTTTGAAACCAGCTTGTAGAATTTTGAAGTTTTGTATGTACTCATGCTCTAAATTTGTCTTGAACTTTATTCTCTTCATCGGCACACTGCCAGGGAACAGCATGTCCATGAACTGGCAGTATGCGGCGCCCGTGCAAAGCTCCTCAATCTTGCCAAAGTTGGATTGCAAGCAGTCGTTCACCCACGACAGCATATCGTGCCTTGAGAGGTTCTCGGACGTGACATTTGTTGAATACACGTTTACTGCCATCTTAAAATATGTTTAATCCTAAAAAAATAACACGTAATCATAGACTTTAGATGTGAATATGCTTCGGACCGGCTTTTAACCAAACCAGTGTCACAAAAAAAGAAAGCGATTCTAAAAATAGGTCGGAGCGCGTATCACAGGAAAGAGATAATTATCAAAACAAACGGTCATACAGTCTGGAAGCACCTTCACAGGACTTGTAAATCATTGAAAAGTTAACAGGATATGACAAAAAATATTAGAAAAGGAAGCATCGAAATAACGGCGGATGCGGCTATGACAGGCGACGACTCATCAAAATCGTTGAGTTTACTTTCTTTTCGTAATACACTTTATTTAAGCATTCAAGACTATTACATACCTTTATAAATCGAAAATCTTCAACTTTATAAATAGATCGTTCTTCAATTGGTTTGAGCAAAAATGTACTTTTATCACGAAATTATTAATCTCAAACGCTCGCCTTCTTGAAATGTTCCATAGACAAGACAATACATTATTTTTAATAGAGAATTTAACTAAAACATTGCTAGTCGAAAATATAAAATGAAAATATTATGTCAAAAACTGTACAGGCATTTTGTACATTTGTAGCCAATTTGTATTTGACACAGTGAGCTTTTTTAAAAAATAAGTGGAATATTCAAAAAGCCATGAAAACCTATCTACATATCTTGCTCTATCATGCTGTTATAATCTTAGTAATTAACTATAATTCGTCTGAGGTTGTTAGCATGGTTGTAATCATTTTCCAAGAATGTTCCAGATTTAATTAATTTGTAACATCTTTGGACTTTGTAATAAAGTCTTAAACCATTTAAATAACAGGACCTGCCTCGCTAACCGTTACCCCTTTGGCAAAGATCAAATCTATGATCTAACGCATTTATAAAAACTGTTGCTATAGAATCGATGTTTCATTGTTGTAATCGTATTCGTCGTGTAAAGAGCTCCCTAAAAATGCCGGTTTGTGTAATTAAATTGCATAAAAAACGGCCAAAAGTTTAGTAAAAGATGGAGTAACATTTCATTTGAAAGTATTTAAATAATTTTAATTAAATTAATTATTTATTAATTTTATTTAATCGAAGTCGAATTGTAAACGACAAAAGTTTTTTAATCAAATTATACCAATATATTGTCTGCAATGTCGAGTTGTGTGCTTACGAAGTGTAAATACTGTAAATATAAAATGCAAGAAAACACAAAATTGTGTCATCATTATCAACCCATATTCGGCTCACTGCTGAGCTGGAGTCTCCTCTCAGAATGAGAGGGGTTAGGCTAATAGTCCGACACACTGGCATAATGCGGATTGGCAGACTTCACACACACAGACAATTAAGAAAGTTCTCTGGTACGTAGATTTCCTCAGGATGTTTTTTCTTCACCATTTGAGACACGTAATATTTAATTTCTTAAAATGCACACAACTGAAAAGTTGGAGGTGCACGCCCCGGACTGGATTCGAACCCACACCCTTCCGAATCGGAGGCAGAGGTCATATCCATGGGCTATCACGGCTCTTTGTGCGCTCAGTGGAGTAACTAAGTTTTTGTGGTGATTTTGTAGGCCTATCACGTATCTACTAGTAGAAAATCTTTTATTTAACTACACAAACCAGCATTTTTTTGGAGATCTTTACACAACGAAAAAGATTACAACCATAAAATTAGGTACTTGTACCGACTCGTAAATCTATGATTAAAACAATGAAACATCGATTTTATGGAAACGTCGTTGCGAGGCAGGTTACTATATAATTTGTCTGAGGGTTGAGTGCATGTTAGCTTTGTTTGAGTGTATATTTTAGGGGTAGGGGTCTGTGGTATGTTTTCTGTTCTCCTGAGTAAATATGTTCCTTAGTTCTAGCTCTAGGTAGGTGCAAGTATAGAGGGTCCGAGGCTATTATAGCTGGAACCCAGAGCCATGCCATAAAGCGAAGAGGAATTTTACTTGTCATTTTGTCAATTTGTCAATGTCAAGTGTCAACATTTGTCAATTTGGCGGGAGTGGCGAACAGAAACACCATAGAGTACATTGAATATAGGGTAAACACGAACACCGCGAACAGTAAATAACAATAATGGAAAACCGAAAACGGAAAACAATAATATACGCGCATCTCGCTTTGGCATGACGTATCTATCATGAAGTTTTTGTATACATAAAATATGTAGTTAACTTTTTACTAACTGGTGATTCCAGAGTGCACTGTGCAGTCTGCACTGCAAGTATTCTGCCGTTTGCGTTTGCGTTGGGCATTCAAAGCGAATGAAAGTGTTTCGCGGGAGTTGAACTTTTGAGGTACGAGCGAAGTGTACATAAAATAAAATAATTTAAAAAAAAACAATTTTAATATTTTCTTTTGATTATTGAAAAAATCCGGTATTCTGTAGTAGTATAATTGGAACACAATGGCTCAAGAAAATGAACACATCACGGAAAATAATCCCAACATTAATTCGGTTAATGAAACTCCAGCCCGGCCGTTTAGGATCACGATGGAGTTTCCATTGTTTTTCACGATGCTATCAGTGTCATTGTCTGGTAAGTAGTCAACTGGTATAAAAATAAAACTAAGTTCGTCATCCTATAAATAAACAAAACTGTATAATCATTATAATATTATGTTAATTTTCTTTTGTTTATAATAAGGTTTGTAAAAGTCAATATTGTTATCCCTGGAACTAGAATTTATTTAATTATGTGGGTATTTAACATTAGAAATTCATGATAAATGTGCCTATGATATTAAACTCAAATATTTTTATTCACGATAGTTGGGTTGGGCCCTACAGGTAAAAGGTTAGGTGCCAGTGTAACGCACAACGGCCAAACACTTGGCTAAGTGCGGAAACGGCACAGAAGAAAGAAGAAAGAAGAAGAAGGTGCCAGTGTCTTTCCAATCTTTACCTACCTATTTAAAAACAAAGTGCTATCTATAATATTCTTGGTGTAATATTTTTAATGATAATATTTTTTTCAGGTGCTGCAATAAGCAATCTAATCTTATTCAGGACTTGTGTTCATTCTTTGAATCACACACAAGAGGAATGCCAAGTATTTATGTCGCCAGCAAAAAACAATGGGAGCCATGAGCTGGAAGAAGAGGTGCAGAAGTATGCAACATTTGTTTCCATGGTCAGAACAATAATAGATTCGCTCGCACCTGCCATACTGTCTCTATTCCTTGGCGTGTGGTCTGATACTCATGGAAGGAAACCATTGGTTGTTTGGCCTCTATTTGGTAAGTATATTTTAGAGTTATAGTACTTATATAAGAAAAATCATATTATTAATTAATAATTTAATATTGTCAATTTTCTTTTTATCAGGATAATATTTTAAAGTGTCATTTGAATCAGTGAAAAAAAAAACAAGTTTCAGTTTGCAAACATTGTAAAAGTTAGACACAATATACCAAAAAATAAAAAGGTTTTGGTTTCCTGCAAATATCCTGAAAATTAACTAAGTTCATACCAGATAGGTAGGTAGGTAGGCATGTAACTAATGATCAGTTTGAAGATAGTGCTAAAAAAGCAATTAAACTTAAAGAAACTCCACATTTTACGTCGTCAACCCATATTCGGCTCACTGCAGAGCTCAAGTCTCCTCTCAGAATGAGAGGGGTTAGGCCAATAATCCACCACGCTGGCCCAATGCGGATTGGCAGACTTCACAGACGCAGAGAATTAAGATAATTCTCTGGTATGCAGGTTTCCTCACGATGTTTTCCTTCACCGATTGAGATACGTGACATTTAATTTCTTAAAATGCACACATCTGAAAAGTTAGAGGTGCATGCCCCGGATCGGATTCGAACCCACACCCTCCGGAATCGGAGGCAGAGGTCATATCCTCTGGGCTATCACGGCTCTCCACATTTTGCTTAGCACTAATTGTAGAAATGAACTTTTTATTGACTCCAATTAAATTCTATCCTCAAACTACCTAAATCAATTCATCAATGTTTTATTGACATTATTTAAATAACTTTGCATACATGTTTATCGTTTTCATATTATATAATACATACCTCTTATATTTATTTAGATCTGCATTAATACCTGTTGAGTTGTTTTTATCATAATGCAAATAGGCAAGTTACCTATTTATTATCTCTGCTTGCAGATTATTATTCTTTTTTTATTATGAAATAATACTATAAGTAGGTAAACAAGCGCAGGTACATTACACGCAAATCCACGCAACACGCACTGATACCTCAGACACTCAGGCACGCAACACGCACTGATACCTCTGATACGTACGCACACAACACACTGATTCCTAAGGCACGCACGCACACACGCACGCAACACGAACTAATGCCCCAGGCAAATGCGCACGCAACAAACACTGAACCCTCCGGCACGCACTCATACAACAGGAACTGATGTCTTAGCTGAGGCACGCACGCACGCAACACGAACTGATTACCTCAGGCACATACGCACGCAACACACTGATGCTTTCGACACGCACGCACGCCGACAACACGCACTGATGCCTCAGGTACGTACGCACACAACACACACTGATTCCTCAGGCACGCACGCACGCAACACGAACTAATGCCTCAGACACACGCACACGCAACAAGCACTGAATCCTTCGGCACGCACGCACGCAACACGATCTGATGCCTCAGGCGCATATGCACGCAACATACACTGATGCCTTCGGCACGCACGCACGCAACACGCACTGATGCCTCAGGCACGCACGCACGCAACTCACACTGATGCCTTTGGCACGCACGCACGCATGCACGCACGCACGCACGCAACACACACTGATTCCTCCGGCACGCACACTCGCAACACGCACTGATGCCTCAGGCACGCACGCACGCAACTTACACTGATGCCTCCGGCACGCATTTGATAGTATGCAGACACAAACGATTTTGTGCTATCAACTTGTCTCCAAAGCGAAAACCATTAGCTAGAGAATATCTACATAAACAATTTGTTTTTAGTGCTAAAAAATTTAATATTTTTAGGTATGTCCATAACTGCCGGCTTGATCGTTGTCTACAGTATGATGGATGATTTGGGACCCTGGTGGTTCATACTTACCTCTATACCTATGTCTTTGGCTGGAGGGTTCACGGCGTTGTTCACTGGCTCGTTCTGCTATGTCAGTGACATCACCTCAACTGAGAAGCGATCTCTCAGGTAACAATTAACATTCTACGAGATAATCATCAAGATGCTTTCTGGGGCTTAATGTATTGATATGCATCAACTTCCAATACTGTCTACCTAATTTTATGATATTTTCGTGCATGTTTCAAAGAAAGATCTCATTTGATAGAAATATTGGCAGTAAGGCCAGGTCATTAACATATCTCAACATCGGCTCAACGTCGTACTCGTAAATGTTGAGATATGTAGCTAAACGTAATAAATATTTGCATTGGACAGAACATTAAGGAAAGTTACAATAATTTTTACTGCTATATATCTTACTTTAGTTTACGCCCTTTACTTTTTCGATCTTTAAATATTTTTCAAATTCTTTTTCTTCACGAGATCGCTCTTTCGTTTCTAAATACCTACTACAGTTTCGCTGTGCTTTCCTAAACTAAATCATATTAAGTACATACGCCTACCGTACGTTTAGAACTCTTTGCGGATGTGTTTTTTTTAAATTTAATTTTTTTTTTTGTAGAATGACGGTAGTTGAAGCGTCCGTATCCGCAGGCAGCGTCATAGGAGCAGTCGCCAGCTCCTACCTCTTGCGAGCTGTTGGCAATGTTTACTTGCTTCTCATATCGGCCGCGTTGTTCCTGATAGCGTATTTGTTTACTGTGACTTGTTTGAGCGAATCTTTGGCTGGAGCTATACCCGTAAGTGGCTGTGAAAATACGCATATGCTGAATGATTTTGCGATTTTGAATATTAAATGTTTTCAAACTCCAAGTTTTGTCTTGATTTGACGCTTTGAGGCCCATCTAACGATCTACGATCGATGAACGATGATAACTAGATATTATAGTTAAAGCCTACGCCTAAGTCCACATACTCAATGTGTACTGTTTACCAACAAACAAATTAAAAATGAGGCTATAAATCGCTAGTCATTCAACACCTAATAATTATTATAATTAACTTGTTCTTAAATTAATGAATATAAAATAGCGAAACAGTCCGGCTGAACAGTACTTGCGGACTGTTTGGATTTTTTTGTTGAGAAGTATTTTAAAGCCATTCTCGACGTGCACTGTTTAAAAATTAGAAATGAAGGTAGAAAACGCGTATCATTTTATAACTTACTTATTATAGGTAGAAAACGTTAACGAAGTATAGTTATCTTTCATTACAGGGCAATATAACATCGGTGTTGGATTTCAAGTTGATTAAATCAATGCTGTCGGAATGCTTCAAGAAACGACCCAACCACGGCCGTGCTCAGATCCTTTTACTGACATTCGCAAACAGTTTGTCAATATTCATCATGTTCGGGCAAATGAGTTTGTTATACATGTACACTAGGAAGAAGTTGCATTGGGCGATACAGCAGTACACAATATATTCAGCCACTCACACCACTATATCGTTTTTCGGATCCTTCTTCGGCGTGATATTGGTGCAACGGGTGTTCAAGGTCACTGACTTGGCGTTCGCCACCGTCGCTATCTTGTCGGCCACCACTGAATATGTCATCAACGCATTCGCTACTACTGCGTGGCACATGTATGCAGGTAAGTCATGTACTTTACAATGTACCAATTCCAAATTTCCAAAAATTATGGTGTCACCGAACCATTGTAAATCGCGACCGTCTTACGCAAACCCGGATATCTGAAAAATTGTCATCATCATTCATCATATCCATTACTTTTTTCCACTTGAGGGGTTGGCAAAATATGTAAATCTCTTTAATTATTTATTAACTTGTGCATCTACTTCTTTTACACACATAAGCTCTTTCACATAGTCCAATCATCTCTTCTTTGGTCATCCTCTCCTCTTGTTTCTTTCCACTTGCAGTTTCAGCATTGATATCTGATAAACAAGAGTTACAAATTATAGAAAAATATTAATCACTAGCAGACTCCGCGCGGTTTCAGCTGCGTGGTCCCTGTGGATATGGTATAAAATATAGCAAATAGCACTCGGGGATAACACACTTAAAAATACTGCAAAAGACCGGAAAGTTTTCTACACATGACCGTCAAAACTTTAGCTGGAAGAAGGCACCTAATGATGACTCGGGGATAATGTAGCTTCCCAACAGTAAAAGATTTTTTTAAATCGGTTCAATAGTTTCAGAGCTTATTCAATGCAATCAATTTTTTTCTCTTTATAATATTAGTAAAATACGTATTGTATAGATACTACAGTAGAGTAACGCCTGATTTTTAAGGATTTTTCAAATCTCGTGATTCGTTAAAAATAATAGTGTGTTAAAGTAATTTTCATTATATAAAAGCCATAAAACTGTAACGGAAGACGTAACCGCAAACCCAAATAAAAACAAACAAAGGTTTGTCGTTTAGGTCATTACTATCAAGTGTTACAGCTCCGTCCCATCTAGGTAAAGCAAAACTTGTTTGTGTTTTGCCCTAAATCGAGTTCCCCTTCAAGGTGATCCACTAACTTTGCTTCCAGTTTTATACGTATCTACATGCTATGTTCAAAGGTTTCACCCGCGTCTACTGTGGCTTATAAGTTTCTTTATCTTTGCTTATCTCAGGATACCTTGTCTAATTAAAAATTATTAGGAAATCTAACCTATAATATAAGTATTTATCTACTACGTTGTCCATTATTGCCTTCGCCTTGAAATTTTCATAGAATTCACACAGCTCTCTAAAAGCACCCGAAAATTGTTAACGAACACTATTACGCTAAGAGCCCGTGGACACCAGACCTTCGTCATTTTATAAATGCTGAAAGTTTGTCAGCTCATGCTCCTACCATATGTAAGTACGGTAGCCAATTATGGAGTTTTTACTGTGGTGGCTTTGAGAGGTAGCAGGTTTTAAGGATCCAGACCGTGAACCCCAGACTTTCGTCATTTTATAAAAGCAGAGAGTTTGTCAGCTCATGTCCTACCACAAGTAAGTACGGTAACCAATCATGGAGTTAGGACCGTGTGGGCTTAAGGAGGTAGGTTTTAAGGATCCAGAACCTCAACCGTCCAAGTATAAAGTGTAATTTTTTCATGTTTTCCTCAGCATAATATGAGAAATTATATTCCCAGTCGCCAGTCACTTAGCGTCGCGGCAACCCTTCGAAAAACACTGTTTCATTTGAAACTTCAATAGTCTCTAGCAAAGGGTTTCCATGAAGCCAAGTGTCTGGCAAATCGGTATATCATTTCTCATACTCATATCAAACATGAAAAAAATTACACTTTATACTTAGACGGTTGAGGTTCTGGATCCTTAAAACCTACCTCCTTAAGCCCACACGGTCCTAACTCCATGATTGGTTACCGTACTTACTTGTGGTAGGACATGAGCTGACAAACTTTCTGCTTTTATAAAATGACGAAAGTCTGGGGTTCACGGTCTCTGCGTCTCTATATTTTATTTTAAAAAAAGAATATTTGCGACATTTTTTTTATAATATGACCAATATTCTTCCCCTCCAACTAGTCGGCAAAGACTGTGCTAGGAGTGGGTACGACAATAGACCAACGAGGTGAGGATTGAACCACCACCCCTCGTGGATGAGTCCAACCGCTCTTACCGTTGAGCTATTGAAGCTTAAATGCAGTGATACCTTTGATTTGCTTGGACTTAGAAGCTGCGTAAATTAATTACTATCTACATATACAGTTTGCGCCTGTATTGACATTTGCACATAACTTTTTCATGCTTAATAAGTAGGTAGGTACTTATACCTACATACTTAAAATTAACTCTCATTCTAAGAATACCCTGGCTGTTTAATTGTTAGACATGGTTGTCGGTGAAATTACAAAGGTAAAAGACATATGGCAAGGGATGTTTTTATGATCATACCATTATAATATTATTGTCCTTACTGCAAAAAATGTCGAGTTATCACGCAATTGCGTGCACATTTATGCACGTCAAAGCGCAAAATGGACGCGTGAATTTGGCCTTCATTGTATATTATGGTCTTACGTTGTGACCTACTTAAAGTGGTTTTTTTGGATTTAAACAGCTAGTATTGATTGATGTAGAGCGGCAACAAACAAACCTACGGAAAATTCAATTTGAAGACCTCCCTTCGACACCTCTTGTCTTTAAAATACAAATCAACCTTTCCAATCAAATCAAATTCATTTATTTCAAGTTAGCCTAGTTTACAAGCTTATTTTGAATAATCAAGTTTATATGTTTGTATTGAGAATGACTCTATTACCGGTTCTCTAGACAGAATCTGCTGAGAAGAGCCGGCAATGGCTTTATGTTTCTTACGTTTACGCCAACGATTTCCTTCAGTCCTGTAACTTGCGACAGGTCGCTAGCCACCTTCGCTTACACTGTAAGGAGTAGAAAGATTTCACAGAAATCATTCACAGACCTCAGTTTAAAGCTTAATTTAGAGTGGTTTCTACACAATTGAGGAAATCCCTAATGATGAAG
Source organism: Bicyclus anynana (assembly GCF_947172395.1). Taxonomy (NCBI): domain Eukaryota; kingdom Metazoa; phylum Arthropoda; class Insecta; order Lepidoptera; family Nymphalidae; genus Bicyclus; species Bicyclus anynana. The sequence continues at coordinate 6,539,942 of NC_069102.1, read as the reverse complement.
AAAAAGATGCTTGGATGTCATTGGATCAAGTTCCACCTTCACAGAGGAATAAATTATATCAATATCTATTTAGAAAAAAAGTTTATTGCCCGCTCTACTCAGCAGTGCCTGGCTTAAAGTAAAGTAAAGCCTAGTACTAAGTAGTACCTACTTGAAAGAATTGAATTTTGATTTTGATTTATGAGAGTTCTAATAATGAATTAATTGTTAGAACTCTCAAAAATGCTCATAAGATTGCCGCCATGTACAATGTTGAGTCAACTGTTATTGTTCCGATAGTCGTTTCAATCAATGGTCTAATAGCGAAAAGCTTCGACCAAAAGCTTTCGCTTAACTGCTGGATCAAGGGTCGGATACATAAGGCAGTGATTCTAGAGACGGCGCAAATTATCTGGAGCCCTGACCGCCTTGTTGCTCGGGCAATCGAATGCCCCGGGCATCAGGAGGGTTGATTTTGTGTATAAATTATTTATAGTGTTTTGTATTTTGTTATTATTATTATATTTTAAAAAATGTACAAATAAATAAATGAAAAATTAATTTATTTCAGCTGCCGGGATTTCTTTATTTAGAGGTCTATCGTCGCCTCTCATCAGGTCTTTGCTGAGCAAGATCTTGCCGCCGCAGGACATCGCCAAGGTGTTCGCCTTGATGTGCGCCATCGAGGGAGTCAGCCCGCTGGTGTCGCCAGCTCTGTACAACTCCCTGTACGCTTACACCATATCGACGTTCCCGGGAGCTATTTTCATATTGAGCAGTGGAATCTCTGGCCTATGTGCTTTATTCCTTGGGTAAGTTGTTTATATTTCCATTAGGTAGTTAGTATTATAGAGCTGTGATAGCCCAGTGGATATGACCTCTGCCTTTTTCTGCCATTCCGTAGGGTGTGATGGGTTCGAATCCGGTCCGGGGCATGCACCTCTAATGCTTTACAGGTGTGTGCATTTTATGAAATTACATATCACGTGTCTCAAACGGTGAAGCAAAAACATCGTGAGGAAACCTGCATACTAGAGAATTTTCTAAATTCTCTGCGTGTGTGAAGTCTGCCAATCCTCATTGGTGGACTATTGGCCTAACCCGTCTCATTCTGAGAGGAGACTCGAGCTCAGCAGTGAGCCGAATATCGGTTGATGATGAGTATTAATTAGAATTGGTTCCAAAACAACTAAATAACTTGTAGGTATCCATTAGATTTCGTTTCGTACCAAAGTTTCGACAAATATCTAATAACCGGATTATTTTTATTTAATTGTAGGTATAAGTTGTTTTAATGGGCTACCTAAATGTTGTTCTATAGTATCTAGTCGTTTTAGAACGAAATAACATTGTGTTTCCTATAAAATCTGATACTAGATCTTTAGGCTTTTCTCCAAAAAATGTTTTCCGTAAAGCACTTTAAGATGTTTTTATAGGCTACCTACATGTTTTCTATAAAATTCAATAATAAGTTTCTGTAAAAAAGCTTTCTTAATTCAAAAATCTTAGACACAGAATAAAATAACAAACATTAAACATTTCCAAAACCACTTTACCACCAATCACTTTACAGTATTCGTTGTTTTGAGGTCATTGCACAGGAACCACGGGACCAGTTTTGCATTTGATTTTTGATACAATTTTACAGTTTTGGGCAGTGAACCCATATCATGCGTGTTTGCGTAATGGGTTCACTGCCCACAGTTGTACAACAGGTCCTGGAATGGGTTTTGGGTAGCGTAATTTATTATCTGGGGTGAATAACCACCATCTAATGTACAAGTCCAGTTTCGCATTTTGATTCCGGGTGAGGGTCATTTCGGGACATTATTCGTGTTATCGTTTTGGGTTCACTGCCCACAGTTGCATAAAACTGGTCCTGAACTGTGTTTTGGATAACGAAAGAAACGTAACAGTTGGGGTGAATAACCACCTCCTAATGGGCAGATTCCTGTTTAATTTTTTGCTTCCGGGTTTTATAATTTAGGGACAATTTATTAGTTTATAGTTATTAATTTAGGGACAAATATTACTTGAATTAATTCTTTAGCGCTTTATATTTTATCAAAGAAAATTGAGAAACCTTCTACTGTAATTTTAAATGCATAGCTAAATAGAGAATGTATCACTTACCATAAACTTTCCTACAAAAAGCTACTCATCATGACTCCTCTTGCGTTAGAATGATAGGCTAGTTTAGAGCATATTAGGAATTTCTTTCAAGAAAATCTTAATAGTTTAGAAGCTCGAAATTGGGTGTTTTTACACCCTGTCCCTTAGTGAACACTGAAGACTTTCTGATTAATATTATTTTGAATCAGATTCAAACATTAAAGCTAATCCAAATTAGGACAGCATGGTACGGTCTAAGTACAAAACCCCCTCTAGAAGAAAGACCTGCCCTGCAGGTAGGGTTGCCATTTTCTGATTTAATTACATAAAAATACAGTACGCTTAAATAAAATATAGTATTTTATAGAATAAGCAAAATATCAACATTTATTTGAAAAAAAAACATAATATTTACTCTTGTATTTTTAAAGATTTATTTGTCTGAATTAAGAGTGTATAAGGTTTTTAACATTTGATTTTTAAAAGCAATTTTAACGTTTAATGTTGGGAACTCGGTAAGATAGACAAGTTCGGATAGGCCAGACGCTATTGCATCTGTCAAAAAACTAATGTTCATTAAGTTTACAAATGAATTTTTTTTTCTTAGATTTCAGTGCAGTGTCATTATGTACACTCAAGCAATGTGCCTAAAGCTGTTTCAGCTGATTGCACAAAAGTGATGAATTAAAAATGTTCAAAATATAGTATTTTTGCGTACTATATATTTCTTCAACAGTATATATCGCCGTCGCGAAATATAGTACAATACTTTATATTACAGTACGGCTGGCAACCCTACCTGCAGGGCAATAAAAAATAGGCTTATGATGTACGAATATGTCGATGCACTGTAATGGTGATATTATGTATCCAATGTACAGAAATTAATAGCACGGATGTTGCAAAACGATAATTAATTTTATCATAATAACCCGTACAAAGTCATTATAAAATTACATGTTATTTAATTTCATAACCATCCATCGGCATTTTATTTATAGTACGTACATGTGAAATATGAATGCAATATCCACTAAGTTACTTCAATATACGATTATAATATTATGATAGCTTTGTGTCAGCTGGAAACATTTATAACTGATACTTAGTTGTACTTAATGAATGTTTATGTAGGTATATCGTTACGTTGATTTTTAAAGGTCAACCCCTTTGACACTGAGCAGAGCATATATCTTCGTTCTTTGACTTTGTCGAAGATAAAACTGTCTTAACGGTTTACTTGATGCTGATATATTAATGTTAATTTAAAACAAGATTTAATTTATAACCGACTTCAAAAAAAAGGAGGAGGTCCTCAATTCGACGTGTATGTTTTTTTTGCTCTCACAGCTTCAGTTTTCCTTACCACCTATAATATGGGTATTTTCAAGTCAAGATCTGAGATAGGCATCTTCTAGGCAAGCGCGTTCCACCATAGGCTGCATCATCGCTTACCATCAGGCATGATTGCAGCTAAGCGCTTGCTTATTCAAAAAAAAATCTTAGATTGCATCATCACTTACCATCAGATGAGATTGTAGTCAAGGGCTAACTTGTACAAAATAAAAAAAAAACCGTTTTAGGGAGAAGCTGCACGGTGCGGTGTCGCTGCGGCGACCTGCATATAACTTCCATAATTTTTAATTTAGTGTAAAAAGTTATATAAACATATTCGTAGGCAAAACAATTTGCTACAAATTAAGATTTGACAATTTTTTTCTAAAACACTTAGTTTCCGAGATATCGCGAAAAAAGTGTTTTCACCCTTTTTTTCAAGAGCCGGCTGGGGGACAAGCTTGGCGACCCCACAAAATTGAGGTTAAGCTTCTATGAACCTCCAAAAATAAAATTGCGTCTTCTAAAAAATGCAAAGCTCATATAACATTTCAATGGACTACACGGCGCCGCACCCCGTGTGTACAGCGATGCGGTAAAACGTGTGACTTCACTGTTAGGAATGAGTATGACAATAGTCCAGCAAGCGGGGATCAAACCATTACCTCTTGATGACAAGTCCGACATCTTGAAAAGCTGAACGTTTGTCAGCTTAAGAGCGCGCAGCGCGTCGGTACGATATGGATAAAATTCGAAGCGCAAACGAGACGCCGAATTATGACTTTCACGTGAGTGAAAAGCACGGAGCGATTGACGCGCGACGCAAATTTTATGACGTGAGCGCCAAAACCATTATTACCTAATTGCAAGTAAACTAAACAACATAACGAAAAACAAAATGGCCATGTTTTTGGCCACCTAATTTTCTATACAAAAAAAATTTAAGAAAATAAATTTGCTTTTTAAACGACTTCAAAAAGGAGGAGGTTCTCAATTCGGTCGGTATTTTTTTTTTTTTGTTTTTTTTTTTTTATGTATGTACACCGATTATCCTAAGATTGAAAGCAAAATGTGAGCAAAACATGTATTTTTCAAAAAAATAAACTAGCGATAAAAGTTTTACAAATTGTGTATTTTGTATAGTCATAACGAAGCTAAAACTTTGAAATATCGTTTACCCAAATATCAGGCTCCTAACTTTTCCAGAATCTGAGATCCAGAACCATTTGTAACCACCAAATTACATATTGCACACTCTTATGTCACTAGCTTAAGTGCTATAAATGAGTCCTGGTGTTTTTGACAGGTTATAAAGGTCCAGACTCCAGACCCTCGACGATCCAGTTAGATATTAAGAGTATTTTTTTTTGTCATAACTTTTACAGGCTAAATTCATGAATAATCTGCTCCCACTAAAGTATTTGTTTCATTTTATTTACAGATTCGTGCAATATTTCAGATGGAAATCGAGTTCTATTGTATACGAAAACTTGACAAACGAATCATAGTAAGTTTGCGTGTCTCGAATGATGAAAAGGTCTCATTTATAATACTAACTTGGTAATTAATATACAGTTTAGTGTATTTTTAATTTTAGTATACAATTATACAAACTACTTATACGTAGATGAGTATTGTTATATACTCGTAATATATTTGTTTTTTTGTAAATTTATGTTGAATACTAATGTGTTATGAGCCATGTGGATATGACCTCTGCCTTTTAATCAGAGGGCGTAGGTTCGAATCCGGTTTGGAGCATGCACCTCCATAATTTCAATTATGTGCATTTTATGAAATTAAATATCACATGTCTAAAACGGCGAGGGAAAACCCTCGTTTCCTGATAGTTTTCAAAATTATCTACGTAAGTATGTGAAGTCTGCCAATCCGCATTAGGCCAGCATGGTGTCATTAACAACCCATAGGAATATGGGTTGTTAATGACAATAATGACACGAATGATGATAATAAATATTCAACGTAAATGTACGAGTAACTTAATTAAAAACATATTTTAAGAAATGGAATGATAATGCAACTATTGTTTACCATTAAACAAGTCAATTTACATTTTATATGACTTTTATATATAAGTAAAATGAAAAGTTTTTATTAAATAGAAACAGGTGTTTGTTTGCAAAAGTTCATTATGAACAACGAATATTTTTATTGATTTATTTTCTCGAAAAACCAACGAATCCAAACGAAATTTCATGTATGGTCAAATGTATTCATTGTAGTATCATTGACTCAGAATACTGCGGTTTTGGAGTTGAACGTACGTACAGAAGGGTTATAGTTGGATTCTGAGTGGCGATCTTGGATTCGTCGGCTTTTCGCTTACCATTCTCGAATCGATTTAATTTTTGACATAATTAATTAAAATTGTGTGACTCATTTTGCATTTTGTGTGTGTGAAATTAAATTAATTAAAATTTGCAGCTTAGCATTGTTAGGTAAACCATATCGTGACAAAATCTGGAATATTTACTATGTTGTAATGCGAATGTTGTATATAGATATATATACTCGTGTTTTTAGTACTAATGTAGTTAAAACGCACATTTCGATATTTACAAATTACATAGATCAACAAAATGTTAATAAATTTGCATTCATGATGTTTTTGCTTATGTCAAAGTTTAAATATCAATGACTAATTACTTACCTTTATACATTAAGTAATTAATATAATACGTATTAGTATTTACTGTTTTATATAATAGAGTATATTAATTATTATTTGTTTAAATATTTTACCAATAAAATCCATTTTTAATTTTTTTTTATTGATCAGAACACATAATACGTATTCATGATCAGTCCCTGTGATAATAACAAGTCAATTATGAAAAAAAATCTAAATACTTATTATATTTTATGACTGCTTTTTAGTCATCATTTAGTCCGTAGTTTTATATTTTTTAATGTTTGTCGTAGATTAACGAACGGATCTGTATAGATTTTAATTTTTTATAAAAAATAAAATGACTGCAAAACCGAAACTCTGTTTTTATTTTAGTAGATTTTATTCTTCCCTTATTTATTTAAAAGTCACATCTACCCAAACAGTATTTCTACAAAACATACGTAACAAAACGTACTTTATATACCACTCTTTACATTTCAACACATTTACATACTGTTTGTGGAGACGCCCTTAGGCCTAGTTCAGACTACTTTAGCATTTTAGTCGAGTAGCGTACTAGACTACTCGCTACTGCCTAAAAATAGTTCGTACTCGACTAAAATACTAAAGTATTCCGAACTAGGCATTACGTGTCATTCCACCTGGCTTTCAGGTCCCTTTAGGCAGAGCTGCTCCTGCCCAAATAGTAAAATAGAGCCTCAATAGCTCAACGGTAAGAGCGGTCGGACTCATAGAGGGGTAGTGGTTCGATCCCCACCCCGTTGGTCTACTGTCGTATCCACTCCTAATACAGTCTCTGCCGACTAGTTGGAGGGGAATGGGAAGATTGGTCATATTAACGTAACTTCTAAGGTTCTAACAGAGTCTGGACACTGAGAGCACCTCAACACTTTACTGCTGCGTTTCGAGGTAGTTTTAGATACGCTGCCACCAAGTGCTGGAATAATCTACCTCCCCCCATGCGCAATGTCAGTAAGTCCAAAGCCTGGTTTAGGAAATCGGTAAAAAACCTTTTACTTTTACAACAGCAGGGTAAGTAACAGTCTCCAATCCCAGGCTCCTCACCCTCTTTAAAAATTAATTAATATTAAATAGTCTCCGGGAAGGTTTTGAGGACCCAATAAATTAATTTTATTTATTTCTACTCTATATTATATTTCTCACTGACAACTACTAATATAATTTATTTAACACACTATATAAATATAATTATAAAGGTATATATATATATACACCGCGCTACGTTATTCGTCTTAAACCAAAATCCCACATAATGTACCCAATGTCTATTATCCATCAGTGTTATTAAAAAAAAAAACAAAGTACAATTCAAGGAGTTACAATTGTAATAAACTTTCAAAAATCGATTATTTTAACACATCCTGTATTTTCAAACATCTACCTACCTCCTCGCCGCAGTCACGTCGGCAGCCCGTCGGTCCCTTTGAGCTTTGAGGTCATTCACTTTAACCTATTTCTTTAAATTAAATTTTATTTTATTTACTGGTGTTAACCCGTACTAGACCTGTGTCGATCGCGATTGATCGAATCTCTGATACCCGATCAGTACTTGTGCGTGAGCGAGTGACGCGGCCGTCAGCGCCTCAAATAATCTGCGAACGATTTTTGTTCACCACACTGAATTGGACTTGTAACAATTATCTGGATCGAATACTCGTCGGTCAGTCGTACAACATCACTCTACAGAATAGCAATCTAAAATCCGATCAGTTCGGAATTTTAACGGCCTTCGTGGCACAGTGGTGTGCGCGGTGGATTTACAAGACCCTCCGTCCTGGGTTCGAACCTCGGTTGGGCCGATTGGTGTTTTGGTCCAGGCCTGGCTGGTGGGAGACTTCGACCGTGGCTCGTTACCACCCTACCGACAAAGACGTACCGCCAAGCCGTGGATTCAAATACTCCCCCTAATAAGTTAGTCCGTTTCCATTTCAGATTGCATAATCACTTACTACACTACCGTCAGGTGAAATTGTAGTCGATGGCTAACTTGTAACGAATAAAAAAAGGGTTCCGATTCATATCCTACGGATGTTCAGTTTAAGACTCAAGTAACTACATACTTTAAGTCGAGTCGTAACGATACACAAAACACGAAAGACCCGTGACCCGAATGATCGAATTATTAAGACCCAACCAATCACCTTGCGTTATAAGAAACGATCGAAAGATACATTTCTTACCTGTACCTATTTTTGGACATTGCCGACAATAGTTACGGGTTAGGCGGCGAGCGGCGTTATCAAAAAGGAAACCGCAAAAGACTAGGGCTTGCTATTTTTTAAAATATCGGATTCTCGATATATCGATAATTTCAAAATGAATTTTTCGGCTAAATGAAAACTTTTAACAATTAAGTATTTATTAAACTTCACTATTTTTTATGTAACTAAATTGACAAGTAAATTAATACGATTAAACATGTTTAAAGTTTTGTCTGAGGGTAAAGTAGTGTATACTAGCAGAATACATTACGTTTTACTTATTTCAGTGACATTTTCGATAAAATGCAATTAAATAAACTAAAATATGAAAAACGTAATAAAGTATAAATAAATTAAAGTAGATTATGTTTGATAATGTTTTAGTTTAAATAATTTGCGAGGGATATAAAAAATTAAAACTTGTTAAAAATATCTAGTATCGATATCTACGTTTCAATATCGAACTATCGATATATCGTCCATAAAAATATTAGTAATGAATACTTATCGCTATTAACTGATAATGTCGATATTTTGATATATCGATATTTTATTAACAGCCCTAGTAAAGACACTGCCGCCGACTAGGTGTATCAAAAATAGTAGGTATGTAGGTATTAAACAACAAAATTTCTGAAACTAGGTTAAAGTTCATTAACTTCTTCTTTCCAAACAAAATGAAACAGGATGTTCTGAAGTTTTTTCATCAATTTTAATTTTTTTTTTCGATAGCGTGTGAATGTGCTTCAGCTTATTTTTAATATTACTATAGAGTTTATCGTAATGGATACATACATGTCGCGGCGGATTATAGACGCGGCCGGTAGCACGGTGTATAATTATTTATTATGTTCTTATTATTAATTATCAATTAGTAACACTTCTTGTTTCCGCCCGCGTCACCACATGGTTCCACGGAAGACCAGCGCTGCGCTGGTGCATCCATCACTAGCGTAGCACATGCTGAGTGGAGACCATTTTGGTACCACACACATAATTTTTTTGGATTTTTAAAATTTATTAACATGTTTACTATATTTTTAAAATTTCTTTCTTTTGTTTTAGGTATTTGTTGTCTTTTGTGTATTATGTGTGTGTGTCCAAATAAAATAATTTTCTTTCTTTTCTTTCCTTTCATTAAAAATATACGGCAAATGTTCTTTTAAAAAAAATCCGTCGGCGATATCGCCGAGTCCACGGTAATCCACGTTTATCTGAGTAAACATTAATATTTACGTAGGTACTTGATATCTACTAATAATGGTGGTGGTGGCAGGTGTCCACTAATCCGCATCGTAGGTACGTATCGCATCGCATCGAACGGATTTTCAATTATACGGTAGTTAAAATCAGTACGATGCGCATCAGTGGACGCACTTGTATGATTTTCTATACAAAGAGTACTAAAATCCGATACGTACGATGCGGATCTGTGGACGCCTGCCATTATAGTGAAACCGACGAGTAGGTATGCCGCAAGGCCATCAACTTCTCGCAGCCTTTTGTTTTAAATGCTTCATTGCAATAGGTAAGTGACGGTGTCTCGAATAAACCAACGCGTTTGGCAAACTAAAATGAAGAAATTGAGTAGAAACAGGCATCGCTTTGTGAAAGTTCATCAGTATATTTATTACTTATATTATAAAGGTATTATAGAGGTACCTAATGGAAGTAATTGACCCCGGTCAATATACAGTATAATAATAATTGATTATTATCTAAATGCTGATAATAATCGGTAATACCACAGTAGATATAACAAGGTAATACCTACCAAAAGTTGTACTCGTTCTTCCGACATTCTGTCGGTACTGTTCTAAAACCCGTGATAGCCCAGTGGATATGTCTGCAATCGATTCGAAGGACGTAGGTTTAAATCCGGTCCGGGGCATGCACCTCTAACTTTTTAGTTATGTGCAAGCGTAGCTTAAAACGCCGAGGTACAATACATAATATTATGATACATGCATATTACATCTTTAGAGAAACCGGTATATTAACTGTTGGATCCTGAGTCTGACCTTAGATTTGCTATAAGTACCAAACGCGATTAGGTACATTATAATTTTATAGCGCGATTGAGTCATCGAGATAAAACGCTGATAAGTAATAAAATTTTGTATTCAGCTATGATAACAATGGAAGTTTGCAGTACATTTTATCAGCTGTGTTATGTTAAGCTAACACGAATTCGGTATATATACATACGTTATTCATATAAATAATTAAGTGTACGAAACAAAAAAACGTCACTATCTAATAAACTCTGATTGAATTATTCATTTAAGTCTGATTATAGTTCGATTTTCCTTTTAGTATTAGTTAGAACGCGTTAGTGAGTTATAGTGGGTGTAATATTAGTTATGATAAGTTAATTCAGTGCACAAATAGTAATTTGTTTACGAATAACAATGTCGGAAAGAGACCTACTGCCTTTGCCAAAGAGGTCGATAGCGACCACTATTGAGTTGCCGATACTTTTCAATATGATTGCCGTTTCTCTAGCAGGTAAGCAATTTGTATACTACCACTACGTGGTACTGCTATTAGATGCGTAAGGTTAAGACTATTTAATTTATAAGTCGCGCTATGATTATGGGTTTCTCTTTTCCCCATAAATTTTCAGTGCAGCTCAGAGGTGGTAAGTCAGTACCTAGTGTACCTAATGGTTATACCACTGTGCTCCGGGTAACTTTTAAATCAAAAATCACTCATGGTCGGTCTATACCTGGCTGGGGAGTAATGTAGAGTAGGTACTTATCTAAAAAATTTATACCTACCTTTAAATTGAACTAGTAATAAATAATAAAGACATTCTGACCTTGCACATTCAAACGTAAAAAAATCAATCAGATTGGCAATATTTATTTCTCGTCGACCTTTTACTTGTATGTCATATAATTTTGATTTGAATTATCATGATTTTTTTTTTGATAAAAGCAAATTGCCGGGTGGTTAGGGTAAGACAAGGCTGGGACCAGCGCCGGCCCGAGGTAAATTTTAGAATGGAGCGAGATCCATTTATGGCGCCTTTCCTGTTTGCTCCTAACATTATATACTAGGGACGTTTGAAAAGTTCGTAGCCTAACGTATATCGGAATGTCATACATTTTTAACCGACTTCAAAAAAAAGGAGGAGCTTTCTCAATTCGACCGTTCGATTTCGATTCGATTCAAGCCGTCAGAAGAAATAAATTTCTTTTTGATCTTGTCTTTACCATTTCGGCGCCCCCTAGGATTTGGCGCCTGGAGCGACCGCTCCGTTCGCCGTATGGACGGTCCGGCCCTGGCTGGGACGTACGAAAAGGGCATTCCCTTTTCGTACGCGACAGTACCTAATGTCGTCAAGTTGTTCCTTACTGTTATTTGACTAAGTATATTATTTCCTGGATTTTCAATTGCTTTTTATGCATGCAATCGGGTAGGTACCTATATTTTTTAGTTTTTTTTTTCAGGTTCGGCTCTCAGCAATATAATCCTCTACCGCACCTGCGTACACTCACTAGGACACAGCGAATATGAATGCAAGCCATTCTTATCGCCAATAAAGACTAATGACACCGCCGGACTGGAGGAAGACGTACAAAGATACTCAACTCACATATCTACAGTGAAAATGATCATTGAAAACTTCTGTCCGGCCGTTTTGTCCATGTTTTTGGGGGTGTGGTCGGACACGTATGGTAGAAAGCCTTTGATAGTGTGGCCATTATTTGGTAAGTACCTACTAGATAACTATTCCATACCGAATTCGTCCGGATCGTAAAGCAGCAAGGCTCCTTATCAACAGAATGATTAAGCATGGCGGGCGGTACATCCCTAAACGATCCATATCATAAAGGACTATGATCTACTAACCTTCAATGAAATAACTTAATGCACCTAATTCAAATCTAGTTGCTTATGAAATCCTATAGCTACTCGTATTATCGAGTAGGTACATCCAACTGTACGATGTATTTTTGTAGTTTTCGGAAGTGATGACAATAAGCTGATCATCCATCATCATCATCATTATTATCAGCCTTCTTGTATACATAGACTTCTTATATAGGCTTCCAAAAATTATGGTCTCGAACCACCAGCTTCATCATAATCATCTTCATATCGATGGACGTCCACTGCAGGATACCTATAGGCCTTTTACAGAGTCAGCGACTCGCTCGATGTTGTCAGTCTATCTGGATGAGGGGTCGACCAACATTGCGCTTTTTAGTGCAGGGACACCATTCCTTGCCGAAGAATCTTAACACCCCTTGTCCCGCCACCAGCTTACCTATGACCTAATTGGGTTAATGAATTGCAGGTATGGCGATAACGAGCATCTCGCTGGTGGTGTTCGCCATGATGGACAGCCTGAGTCCGTGGTGGTACGTGGCCACGAGTGCGCCCTTCTCGCTCACCGGCGGCTACGTGGTCATGTTCACCGGTGCGTACTGCTATATCAGTGATACCAGTTCCTCTAGCAGCGCCACTCTTAGGTACGAACACTTTTTATCGTACAAAAAGTTACAAGGTATTTTATCGTACAAAAAGGTACAAAAAGCACTTCCAACTCAGCATTTTCAGCAGGTTGGAACATGCTTTATTTAGTGCAATAAGTTAGCCTTTGACTGTCTTATCATCAGCCCAATGGAATGCACAGTTTTTTTGGTGTTAGCGTAAACTATAGTACAAAAACTGTAATAATATTTATGGAACCTATTAAACCGTTATTTTAAGTGTTACCGTTTATTTTAAGTAGGCTTATTTTACAAGCACTTTTAATACGGCAAGTCTGTCTGTTTGTATTATTTGACACTACCATGACCAGATGCCAACTGAGAAAAACTGTCAAAATGTCAAAATGCCCCGGGCCCCTTCGACCAGTCACCAGTGGGCCCGTGGCATTTTGCAACCCTGTCACCTTCTAGTTACACCACTGTAAACAGGCATTATTTCCAGGATGACAATACTGGACGCGACAATGTCAGTGGGCACTATAGCCGGGAATTTGTTCAGCACTTACCTCATAATGACGATTGGAAACGTTTATTTACTATTGTTGACAGCGACACTTAGTGTAACAGCATACGCCTTCGCCAATGTGTACTTAAAGGAATCTTTACGAGGTGCATTGCAGGTATTGTCTTTAGAAAATGCTTTAAAATATTTCATTCTTTTTTTTTTATTCTTTACAAGTTAGCCCTTGACCACAATCTCACCTGATGGTAAGTGATGATGCAGTCTAAGATGGAAGCGGGCTAACTTGTTAGGAGGAGGAAGAAAATCCACACCCCTTTCGGTTTCTACACGGCATCGTATCGGAACGCTAAATCGCTTGGCGGTACGTCTTTGCCGGTAGGGTGGTAACTAGCCACGGCCGAAGCCTCCTACCAGCCAAAATACTAATAGAAAAAGGTAAGTATTGTAGTCTGTACTGGACCGATTTGGAAAATACTTACCACTAGAAAGCCACGTTATTTGTGAGTGTTATATGGAATGGGAACTACGCGGGGCATCAGCTAGTTTTAATACTTATGTATGTTTGTTTCTCTAATTTCGTAATATAAGAAGGGCCGGAAATTTAAAGTATGAGATTTAGGATCATAAGACCTGGTTTCGAGGCACGAGTCAGGCTATGGAGTAGGTATGAAGATTTTCTTTCAATAAATTTTGAATAGCAGCCCGGTTTTTGGTAGTGTTTCACTCCTGTGCGGTTCACGATTAATATTATTGACGTTCAAATATTCGTCAAAGGGTTGACCCTTTGACGAAGACGAAGTCAAACATTATCATCGCCTAAGGGCTACTTGCATTGGAAAAGATTGATATGTCTAAGCTCGAAATCCTCAGCTATTAAAAGAGAGGCCTGGGCCCTGCTAGTGGGCTAGTGATTATTGTAGGTTAATAAATACTTATCCAATGATTGGGACTGTGCTGGGATTTTTCCTAGGATATGGCACACATCGCAAGATAGTATTTTGGTGCTTAATCTTTTTTTTCATCAAATATTTTAATCCTAAGCAGGAAGAACGAGGATCCTGAGTTACAAGTTTACAAAACGTAATTCAGGGTCCCCAGCATTATTAAAGAGACTTATATAATAATTCCATTTCATTTCATTTCAAGATCGAACTTAAAAAAAAAACATCCTAAAAACAAAATTTAACGCGGAAGGTTGTAGCTGGCGTCTCTTAGTGTGTTAATTGTTTCTTAACAAATGTGTTTTCTTTCTTTACAGGGTGGAGGAACAAGAGTTCTAGACATATTATACGTTAAAGAAATGATGAGCGAATGTTTCAAAGAACGTCCACACAACGGGCGTGCGCAGATCATTCTCCTGGCCGCCAGTAGGATACTGCAGATAATGGTCTTATACGGTCTGATCATTCTAGAATACATGTATACGAGGCAGAAGTTGCACTGGTCACTGAGGGATTACACGATGTATTCCTCTGTCAGTACGCTTGTCACATTCGTAGGGGGATTCTTTGGAGTTATTGTGGTACAAAAGTTACTGCGGCTTGGTGATATGTCGTTTACATTGTTCGCTTTACTAACCGCAACCGCTGATAATCTGTTGAAGCTGTTTGCGGTTGATTCGTGGTATATGTATTTAGGTAAGTAAATATCCATTGAATAATCTCTCTACTCTTCTGTGAGCCGTGATAGCCCAGTGGATATGACCTCTGCCTCCTATTTCTGTTGTGTGCATTTTAAGAAATTAAATATCACGTGTCTAAAACGATGAAGGAAAAACATCGAAAGGAAACCTGCATAATAGAGAATTTTCTTGATTATCTGCGTGTGTAAAGTCTGCCAATCCGCATTGGGTCAGCGTGGTGCACTATTAGCCAAACCCCTCTCATTCTGAGAGACTTGAGCTCATCAGTGAGCCGAATATGGGTTGATAATGATTGATGATGACTACACTTCTATCTCACTACAGGGCAAGGCCTTCTTAAAAGATTAGGATTTGGAGCTTTGAACCTTCATGCTGTTCCTTTGTGGGTTTGGTGACTGGGATATGCTTTGAAAAAATTTAAAATCCTAAACCGTCCTGAACGGCAATCTCAAATAAATACGACTACACCAAAAAAGTCGTCATAAAAGTACAGTATATTTTTTTTTACAAAATCAATAGCTCATTTATTATATCAAATAAAATATGATTACAGGTTCAGCGATATCAATGTTCAAGGGTTTAGCAGGACCGCTGTTACGGTCTTTTATTACCAAAAACTTCCCATTGGAGGATATTGCCAAAATATTCGCATTCGTTTGCGCCATGGAGAGCATTGGCCTCGTGCTGTCACCGGTTATATTCAACTCGCTGTACAGTTTCACCTTGGCGATCTTTCCCGGTGCAATATACGTTCTTAGCAGCGTTATGAATGCCTCCTGCTTCCTTATGTTAGGGTAAGTAATGCCGCAGTGCCAAAAAAATTACCGAATCATATCACCGTGGCTAGTTGCCTCAACTGGTGGCAGAGCTGGCTCATTTTTTGCGCAAAGGATCAGTCTGGCTGTCCAGCGCGGAAATGCAGCCAGTATTCTTGCCACCATTCCACGTGGGCATGATTTGTATATTAGAATAAGTTAGTAATAATTCCTTATTGTATTCTTTCTCGATAAAAAAAAATAAAAGTAATGTGTGATGTTCGGTTATCGAGACGTGCGGAGCGCGTCACGCCAAATTCCAGACAACGAAGCGACAAGGTCCTGTAGCCATGTGGCACGTCGATTCTCTTTCTACAAACGCTAACGATTCGAAAATTAAAAAATTATGGGAATGACATTAGCTATCAACAGGTCACGTGTCGATCGGATCTGTAGCCAAGGTTTCTTTATACGAACCTTTTATGGTCACTTTTGTCTCCTTCTTAGGTAACTCAAAATGTATTTAACTTAAATACATATGAATACATTATAGCTCGAAATTTGAATTGGCTAGTTTTTGCCAGCAAAAAAATCCTTAAAGCAGTATATATGTATTTAACAAACAACGTGCAAAAAATTTTATAACGACATAAATTATTATTTAGAAAGGTATCTAATGCAAAAATTAGCTTCCAAGTCAAATCTTTATTTTAAGTTCTATAGGCATATATCGGAATTTGGCACCCACTTAGATATCATAGTAATAACGACACACATTTTGAATTTGGCTTCTATTTTTACATTTGATAGGATATAATTATTTAGGAGGTTGTAGCTATAGTTATAATAAATAACATTAGATATGCGGATGATACCATTCTATTAGCCGATAGTCTAGAAGGCTTGCAATCGTTAGTCAATGAAGTATCCTCCGCCAGCAATTCTTATGGCATCAATATTAACTGCAAGAAGACAAAATACATGACCATCAGCCGAAAGCCAATCAGATGCAACTCTTTGTATCTACATGATAAAATAATAGAAAGGGTACAGCGATATCGGTATTTGGGATGTATGATTGACGAAACCGAGGATCATAGTCTGGAAATACGATGCCGCATTGAACAAGCAAGAAATGCTTTTACTAAATTAAAAAAAGTTCTCTGTGACCGCAATTTAAAAATATCTCTGAGAATGAGAGTAGCGCGATGTTACGTTTTCTCTGTGTTACTTTATGGGGTTGAAGCCTAGACACTAACACAAGCGATGTGTAGTAAGCTTGAGGCATTTGAGATGTGGGTTTACAGGCGGATACTGCGAATATCATGGAGGGATCGTATACGCAATACTACTGTGCTGCAAAAAATGGGAAAGCCAACAGAAGTTCTGCAACAAGTCCAAAGGAGGAAGCTCGAATACCTGGGTCATATAATGCGAAACTCCAAATATCACCTGCTCCAGCTTATTATCCAGGGAAAGATAAAGGGGAAACGAAGGCCTGGTCGTAGACGTACATCTTGGCTCAGGAACTTGCGCCAATGGTTTGGTATGAGTACCAGATCACTCTTTCGGGCAGCAGTGAACAAAGTTAAATTAGCCTTAATGATTGCTGACCTCCGATAGGAGATGGCACTATAAGAAGAGAAGAAGCTATAGTTAGTGTTAACCAAACTGAGTTCGTGTGTATATTTAACCGACTTCGAAAAGGAGGAGGTTCTCAAGTTGATTGGTATGTTTTTTTATGTATGTACACCGATTACTCGAAGACGCCTGAGCTGATTTAGAAAATTCTTTTATTTACAAATAACATCAGCTACCTGCAAGTACCTACTAAAGTTCCGTCATCTGTCCACCCATTAGTGCAATTTTATCAATCGATTTATTGAAATGCATTAATGCCTATGAGTAGTTATCTATTTTTCCTTGAGTCATCAACACCTGCTTGTATGACTAATTTTAAGTATACTTACCAACATAATGGAACATTTTATAAAGTTGCCAAGTGCCTCATACCAAATGAAGAGTTTTCTAAATAAAACAAGTGAGAATTTATTGGTTTCTTATGCTGCATTTTCTATATAATTTTCACATAGGTATTTTTTCGGTTTTCGGTAAAAATAGAAATATAGCTACAGGGGGTCCACGGGAAACAGATCGTAGATATTGATAGTAACCTACTTGTACCTACTTAGATGATTTGTTTAACCTATATCTATAATTTTACTTGCAGATTTGTGCTAATGTATTCAAGAAGAGGATCATCCGCAATCTACCAACCCATTAACGAAGACATTGGTAAAATTACCTATTTTTGATTTTTTTTCTTATAAAATATCATCCACTGGCTAATTAGTATCTGGTACTTGTCGCAAAATCCTGGGTCGGATTATGGAATCCTACTGAGGTTTCCTTCTTTTTTAAGAAAGAAAAATTCTTAACCCTGAGATGGTGGCGTTACATACACCCCCGTGCATCATGAGTGTACATCTTAGACCATTAAGTGTACATAGACCACATACATTGCCACTACAATAAAACCCAAACTGTCTTCCGTAAATAGAATATCTAGTAGTGAATTACTCGTCCAATATTACAAATGCAATTTAATTTTAAACTCTCCCAAAAAATACTATGTCAGTACCTACGTAATTGCTTAGATTGTGTAGATAAGATATACCTATTTTTAATCCGATTAAAAGTGACTTTTATGTTTACAGATGCGTAAGATAACAACGAGGTATTGTTATATCTAAGGATTTCTGGAGACTTTTTGAGGAGTAAAGAAAAAACTAATATAGCCAAAGTATTAACTTTACCTACTTATAAAACATGGAGCGCATTCATAGACATAGACAAATATACCTTCATGTACCTACCATACCAACCTATAGTTTGTTAAAGGAAAGGAAGGTATTTCTAATGTATTTGTACGACAATTATAATATGTTTAGGGTTTTTTTAATTTATAAATGACTAGCGGACGCTCGGGAATCCGTTCGGATGAAATTATGTTTCTTAAATTCCCCAAACTAAATTGAAAAGCTGTTTTTATGAATACGATGATGAGCTGAGCAGGGGCATCGCTACCGCCGTATCAGCCGTATCAATGATATGGGGCCCCCGGACTACAGGGGCCCCTTACTTGGAAAGCAAAAATTTGTAAAATTTAGGTAATCCACAATATCATTTTGTTCCCTGGCAAAGCGTGTGCTCAAAACTTGGAAACACCATAGGCTAAGTAACTAAGATATTTCATACAAGCAAGCATTTTTGTTTCCTTTGTGAGAAATCTTGACCCCTCATTTGGGTCCTCCAACAAATTTTGATACGGGACCCCTCCAAGGCACGCTACGGCACTGGAGCTGAGAGAAACATGATGATAGTATTAAAAAAGTTCATTTTTATAAGTGCGTGTACATATAATCATACTGTTGATAGTAATCAACAGTATGATTATTTATTGTATCCTATTTTACACGTTGTATTTAATTAATAACGCTGTGATAATTATTACTATTGTTATGACATTATAGGTATACGTAAGGCAGTTTTAATTAACTTTAAAAGTAGATTTTTTTTGAATGCTCACCTACCAAAGGTTTAAAAAATTTGTGACTGTTAAAGAAAATATATATTTTATAGCTATTTTACACAATGTATCTCTAGTATAGGAGCGTATTTATGACGCTGTTTTGTGATGAAAATTGAAATATAACTATACTCAAGTCACAATGGATGTTATTTTATTTAAATACCCACCTTAATACGTAGGTACCTACGTAATAGACCGTATTAAATATAAATAGGCTTTTTTACTTTATCTATTTTATACGTCTATCCCTGCCTAACTAACCTGTTTATGAGTGTAAAAGGAACACGGTTATAACTAATACCATAACATTTTTTTTAAACTAACTAAAATAAAAAAAGATTTTTTTTTAATACGAAGTAATTCCGACTATCCATGTAGCATACGCCTTTATCAATGTCGATAACGATATCGACGACGCAATTAGCACTCCGCACTTTACTAGTAAGCTACTTCATGATATTTATCAATGAATAGGTTTGGCTAGGTCATAATATA
This sequence comes from Bicyclus anynana, assembly GCF_947172395.1. Taxonomy (NCBI): domain Eukaryota; kingdom Metazoa; phylum Arthropoda; class Insecta; order Lepidoptera; family Nymphalidae; genus Bicyclus; species Bicyclus anynana. Next base: position 6,520,192 of record NC_069102.1, on the reverse strand, counting down.
AGGATGCTATATAAGGAAGACAATTTAAGATCATGTTTTTACTCATGTTCGAAAATATTCATTTTAGAATACAATGATCCTTTTCCATTTTCATCCTCCTCCTAACAAGTTTGCCCGGTTCCATCTTAAATGCATCATCACTTCATCATCACAGGTGAGATTGTAGTCAAGGGCTAACTTGTAAAGAATTAAAAAAAACCCTCACACCGTCCGTTCGCCTCGCCCGATTACACTTTTCGTATCGCATTACCAGCTTACCCTCCAAGTCAAGCGTGCGTAAAAAACTTCAAAATAAAAAAAAATATCTAATAAAAATATAATAATAAATGGAGAAAATATTGCTACTTACTCGTACCTATGGTAGGAGCCTTTCAGCCTTCATAAAATAAGGTTTGTCTGGCTATCGCATGCCCTTGTGGTATGTTTATACATTTTTAATTAATTTTCCTTAAATAATATAGAGTTACCCTAGAGACTTTGGACTATGAAGAGTTTGGTAACTTTTGTGCAGACTCTCAGCTGTCTAAGTTTATTTAACTATCAAGGAAAGCCGGAAATGTTAAACATAATTACTAATACTGATTCTTTTAAAATAAAAAAATAATTGTTTTAAAATTTAAGCAAATTTCATCTGGATTCTAAAAAATCTCGTGAGTGGTGTTTGTAACAACCAGTTTTACCGCTAAACACAATGTCAAAGACCCGATCTTTAACGCAACCAGATTTTGTTACATAACTTATTGGGGGTTCGAGGCTGTTACCCTCATAAATGATTAAAGGTCAAAACTCATTATTACGCTTCAGACTCGTAACGAAAACGCCTCACCTGCGAACAAGATTATCGCGCGCCGTCATCAGCTCGCCGACAAGACAACTTGTGTACCTACCACACATCACTATTTGTATTTACGTCACTTCGGATGTCCGAGCACTGGTAGACATTTTTGGGTACTTATTTGATGCAAGTTGAAAGCTTGTCCTGTGCCTCTCCTATACATCCTACTCTAAAACAGAACCTGGCCTTTGACGGCCTCCGTGGCGCAGTGGTATGCGTGGTGGATTTACAAAACGGAGGACCTGGGTTCGATCCCCAGCTGGGCAGATTGAAATTTTCTTAATTGGTCCAGGTTTGGCTAGTGGGAGGCTTGAATTTATTGTTCTGAATCGTTTCAATCAACGGTCTAGACTAGAGAAACGCTTCGATCAAAAATCTTAATTTTTTGTAGGAAAGGATATCTACAGAAGGCGGTAATCCTTGAGACGGGGCGTAATGTGTGGTTCCCAATAATATTAATACTTTATAATAGTATAAAATGTCGTTGGAGTTTTCCCGCTCTGAAGCCCTTACCGGAGCCTACCGGATTTTTTGTTAAAGTATTTCATACATCTTTTTACAAGCATTATTATTTAAAATTCTAAAGCAGCCAAACATTACATTGCTGGTAAATATGTATGTCATTACTTTTAAATACCTTGTAAATACCTTGTAATACAAATAGTGATGTAAATTTACATTAAAAACAAATATTTTTGAACAATAAGGGCATGAAAAAACACCAAGTTTACGTACGCAGTAATAACACTATTTAGAACTAGATGGCGCTACAACAAAAAAAACTCAAGCTATCGTTGTGTTCGTCCAAGTAGTATATGTATGCGGTATCGAAATATGATCGTCGGTCTGGATCTTTAAAGGTCCTGGGTTCGATTCCTAAGATTTTTGAAGTGGTTATTGTACTGTAATGTATATATACCCACAGAATTTATATTAAGGATTATAGATTATGAATATGAATATGAAAATGAAATATGTTATGAAACTCAGTAGTTCAGTACTCACGTCTCACAATCACAAATTATCGTTATTATTATAATAATAGTCTTAAAAGTTTAAATTAAAACAAAAGTTAAAATGTTACCTCTCTAAAGTCTCTATCTCTAATCTCTATTCTCTATATTCGCACCACAGAACAGAGATCGCTAAAAGCTAACGCTTTTTTCACACTAACATTATAAAGGCGAAAGTTTGTGTGAAAGTGAAGTGTGTATGTTTGTTCCTCCTTTGCGGCTTGCGCTGCGGCTACAGAAGCGATTTGAAATCTGGAATCGAAATAGATTTTACTCTGGATTAACACATAGGTTACTTTTCATCCCGGAAAAATTCATACTTCCCACAGAATTTATATAGGATTTGTATAATTTTATAGTAAATCAGTTTAACAATTACCAGTAATTATCATTACATTTCATAAGCGCTTGACGACGATCTCACTCAAAATATGGGCTGCTTTAGTACTTAAATACATTTTCACCCCGTTCTATCCAGACAGTCTTCAAACAATATTAATTTGGCGACTGTATAACTAGCCAATACATATCAGCGGCCTGAAATCAAGAACCCAGGACCTCTTTCTTTCCCTGGTTCTAAAGCAAAAATTACGTAACTGCGCCAGAGGACTTATCATTATTACTATATTCTAGTATTATTACCAATAGGCTAGTTGACACATTTTTATATGGTCTTATATGTATAGTTAATACGTACAACAGCCAAACCTTAGTGGCCAAGTGCGGATAAGGCCCAGGAAGAAAAGAAGATGTATAGTTCATCATTGTTCTACTAGATTTTTCTTTTTTCATATTTTTTGTGACATGAAAAGTTTAGTTTTTAAATCTCTTGACAATACGAGCCAAAACGCCTGTTGGCCATGACGATTTATATTTCAACTGTTTCATGACGTCACTATTTAAAATCCCTAGGGGAGGAGTCATACGGTGCAGTGCGTTAGGGGCGCAGCGCCGCAGGAATTAAGAAATTCTCTGGTGTGCAGGTTTCCTCACGATGTTTTCCTTCACCGTTTGAGACACGTGATATTTAATTTCTTAAAATGCACACAACTGAAAAGTTGGAGGTGCACGCCCGGACCGGATTCGAACCCTCACCCTCCGGAATTGGAGTCAGAGGTCATATCCACTGGGCCAACACGGCTCATAAGACAACCTTATACCTAGCTACTTTTAGTCACTTTGTTCACGTGAAATTGCAAGTTTTTTATAGGCTAATGACTCGATTGTTCACCTAGGCGAAGGCGAGAACAAACATTTTAGAAAATTAAACAAAAACCACATTTAAAATTATGTTTATTTGTAAAGTATTTTTGTCGCAAAATGAAACAAGCGTAATACAAACTAAATTTGTCCTTAAGTCATATAATATTGTAATACATAGTTACACATCCCCCCTTTTGTACTTATCGGAGTCCTTTTCAGGATTTTTGCTTCTTTTATAATTAGTTGTAATGACATACCCTGCATTCTGATACTAGAGTGCGTCCAAGATAAGTCAGCGCGCGACTGACGGCGCCATTATGTTGCCAGTATTTGTGATCTCTTTTACCCGCAAAGAGATAGAGATAGACGACAAGATGGCGCCACTTTTGAACAGTTCCGATTTTGGCCACGCGCAAACTAATCGTGCGCGCACTCTACTTCTCACATGAAAATGTCCGCCATTTTGAAATCGAGCAACTTATCAACGCCCATGGCGAAAGCAAACTATTCTACTTAACAATAATAATGATCACAGTTTTTTCAATTAGATATAATATGGTTTTCTGGTTAATTTGTACATTAATGTAATATTAAAATAATGTTTTTTTTTAAGTATACATAGTTATACAGTAGACCGAAGATAGACTTGTATTTAAAACTTATATATATTTTTACACAAACAACATTTGTTTCATTTCACATAGGTATGTACCAAAACAATAATACGAAATAAATTTGTAGAAAGCCGGATTGCAATTGAATAATATGCAATTTCTTGAAAAGTCTTTCTTACTTTTTTATTTTATATAAGGTATGCGAACATCGCCGCGCGTTAAATCTAGTAGTAAGTATTTTTCATTTGAAGACAACCCTAACGTTGTACATGTAATAAATATAAAACTGTAAGTAAATAAAACGGCGTGCTTATAATTTTGTCGAACTGAATTGCGCCGTATTGTGTCGTACCGAGAGTCGCTATTTATTTTAATGACGTTGCGGAGTGAATCTTCTGTACTTGTATATATGTTTTCTGTGCTATCACTATCGTTTCATGAATGAAGAATGAGATGGGACTGGGACAACTCCGCCGCCATTGAACGATATTTGTCTTCACTTGGTCGCATGTTAGCACCCAGAACTAGGGCTACGAAATATTAAGATTCTCTGTCTTCTAATAAATCCCGAGTAGCAGGACAGAGTTGAGAAATTGGTGGTGTTACTCACGCCCGGCGGACAAAACGTTAAACCATGGATCCTTGGCGTTATCATTAACACTTAACAATTAATTAATTGACTGTTACATATTAATTTCCACCATAAAACACGCCAGTAGTTTATTTAACTTATGATATTGTTACGGAGAACCTTTTTTCTACAGACATAGGGTTCATAATCGCTCGCCCCTTCGAGTTGTTTACAAGTCGAGATGATTTGATTGCATATCTGTTGTTATTGTTTCGATTTGGCGAACTACGCGGAATAAACAACACGCAGGCGGTCCCTGATATACGACAGACTTGACGCTCGGGGCAGTGAACTTCGAAACGGAGTGAAGTGAACACTAAGTGATACAAGCGATACAAGTGAGCTATAGTGAACTCGGCTACGATAACGGACTACAAATTGCCTAAGTTTGGAAGTGTGTACTTATATTTGGATTAAGGAGTGGAATAAAGTCTTATACGAGTCACCAGGTGTTTAATTCCAAATCCTCGAACCCTAGTTCGTAACAATATGATAGGGCATTGATGTCCACTGCAGGACATAGGCCTTTTGTTGGGACTTTCAAAAATCACAATCCTGAGCCACCTACATTTAACGAATCCCTGCGACTCGCTTGACTGAACTGGTACATAACTATATGGAAATTCCGAAATGGATGTTTGCATAACAAATAGTCAATAGATAGATTTTTCCAGTATCAAAAGATAAGTGAGACCAACATTAATTTATATACTGGCATTTGCTTACATATAACTTGATGATAACACTATTTAATAAGGAAGTATACTAATTAAAAGAGATTCTATGTTCAAAAGGCAATATAAAATTTTTCATATAAAAAAAAATTATAAGCAAATACAACATGTATTTTCCTAACAAAATCAGTGGAAATAGACTTAACATTATATGTGTAACTATGTTAAAATTTTAACTGAGCAACTTCTAATATTAAAACATCACAGATTCTCATTAAACGTCGCTTGCGACTTCAGCTGTTTCGAATTTTGATGCAACAATTTTTATAAAAAAGAAAAACTAAAGAAAACTTAAATCAACACGCTTAAACGAAATAATGAAAAAAAAAACAATAATAATTTTCCTCGTTATGAGTACAACCAAATGGTTTGTTCAAATCAAAGGTGTTGTGCAAAACATGTTTGATGTTAGCAAATTAATATTTAACAATTAGTTCTTAACCTACAATACTTGTCACAGTGAAACAGTCTTCTAAACAGCTTAGGGATAAACACTGTACAGAGGTAGACACATATTCTTAATATTATAATGGAAACATTAATGATTAATGTGTATTATAATTATTTAAACATAACATAATAAACAACATTTATGGAAACTCTTGTAAAAACCATGTAAAACTTACCATGAAATCATCACTACATAAACATTGAGTTATAACTAAAACTAAGAAAACAATTTTGCATATTATGGCAAAAATTATGATCATAATCATTAAAAATATATACCTACCTCATAAGGGATGTTTATACACTTTCCCCATAAGTAGCATATTTTCTATGACCAGAAGTGACTAAGGACCAACACACACTTATATTCTTGTCATATTTCAGACATTTTTGTCATGTAAATAATTTTTTCAATGTCAACAACTTAATTTGTTGGCATCAACAAACTCTGCCTCACCGCAGGTATGTGTTGGATCTAAAATCACTGGTGATCATAGAAATATTATGATTCAACATCAAGAAATGTCAGGTGACATTATTATAAATTGTGTGTCCAAGAATAAAGGTCAATGCTCATTTGAGCCACCAGCACCCTACCACCTCACTGCATGTGCATTACATCAATTCTGCTTCACTGGATTGCATAACTTTGTATTCCACTTTAACAAAGCATTAGCTTTTGTGAAAAGTCAATATGACTATAGTACAATGGACAGAAATCAAACAAAGTTTGATTTTGGCTACTTAAACTATATGGTTTGAAGTCTTTTCATATGCTTGTTTGTGTTGACTGAGCATGCCTATACATGAATAGAAGACATGTGTCCATATGTTCATTGATTGACAATGCAACAACTAGTCAACAATGAGTGAACACTGAAGGCTGCGACGTTGGTGCTAGTCGGCGTTGCCAGAAATCCTGATTTTAGCGCGACGTCCCAATTTTTAAATCACAATTAAATGTCTCGCTATCTGGCATACTGGTGCTAGTAGAGTTTTAGGTGGCTCTAATGAGCATAGACCCTAAATCTTCACACTTGTTTAGTCACATTTAAGTTTTCATAAACACTGGATTGTCAGTCAGCAAGCACCAATGATATTTACACGCACCACTAGTTGCACATTAATCACACAATCACTGGATCATTGGATCGTCTAGTAGTATTATCAAGAGGTCCACGTCACACAAACGTTTACCACTCCTCGTCAGGCTCCTGCCCTTGGTCCACCGCTGCTGTTGCGTTATTGAAATTCTGAAACAGGAGCATTGTTTTAATACTTTAGCACACTGAAGATGTTAAAAAAGTATCACGTGTCTCGAACAGTGAAGGAAAAACATTGTGAAAAAACCTGCATACCAGAGAATTTTCTTAATTCTCTATGTGTGTGAAGTCTGCCAAATCTGCATTGGGCCAGCGTGGTGTACTATTGGCCAAACCATTATTCTACGACGAGACTAAGCTCAGCAGTGAGCCAAATATGGGTTGATACTGATTATGATGATGAGATGTAAAAAGTCTGATAATAGTTACGCCATTTATATTAGGGCTACAGAATGGTTGAATAGATCAGCTAGCTATTTCACAAATTTTGGCCTATTAGTCACCTAACATAATTAACATCAAAATCAATAATAACCACATTTTGGTAATTTGTAAAGTTAACGAAAAATAATTTTAATAGTAAAACAATAACTAAATAGCCACTAAACTTAATCAAAGTTAGTGAACAGGCCAGCTGGATGGAATTTAAGAAACCAATATTATTATTTATCTGAGATAGCAATATGCATGATATCTATGCAGATAAAAATGTTTGTTTCAATGATTGTAACAATATGCTATTCCAGATAGATGGACCAGTGGTATGCACGTCATAAATGCAATAATGCATCACCTCTCTGAAGACTGATTTCATTGGATAAGGAAATTTTCAATTTGTACATATACCCACCCTAGTTAAAATCTTGTGCACGCCACTATATGGCTACGATACATACCTCATTTACTATTGTCCTCTGTTTTCGTAAGCAAGCAACAAATGAACAGCACATTAAGTACAAGTATAATAGCAATAATGACAGGTGTACTTTACATGTTACATGTTACAATAGTGCAAGTGTAGTGTTTAAACAAAACAACTACTGGATATTGACTGATTTAGCTTACTCCTAAATACACAGTACAAAAGAAAGTCATAGCCAGGCGGTTTGTTTCTCATAAACAAAATACCTACTCATCATGTATCCAATATACAGGGTGCTCGGGAGTATTTCCCATAACTTTGGGGTTATATTCTTTACCGAAAACTAATTAAAAATGTTCAAAGAACATTATTATTTTCAGGGTAAATAAAATTTCGTTTGTAAATAGATCCTAAAATGTGTACGTCATACGCATCCTTATAATTATGACGTAGCCAAGTTTTACGTATTTTCAGATGCAATGTTGTCACTTTGTTACTTCCACAAAAGCGTGTGTTACATAGATAGTCCTAATTGAATTACTTTGTATGAAAACATGAAATTTTTTTTTTAGTTAATATATATTCAAAGGCACAATTACCCGCCCACTTTAGTATACTCGCGACATATTAAAGTGGGTAGATAATTGTGTTTCTGAGTATAATATTAGTAATGCAGTTTGGTTACTAAAAGTGTTATTGTCAACACCTTAAAAGCTATGGGAAATCGTACGAAACCTCCTGTAGAATGTATTATACTATTAACAGAAATGTCTCACTAGCGTGTGGGTTCATAAAAAAAAAATAGCGATCTCACCCTAATGTCACTGCCGCCATATTTGTTGCCAGTGTATGTAGCGGTGCCGCCGCCCTGGAAGAAGTCTGGCACCGTCTGATCCGCCTGCCGTAAGATCTTTGCCAAGTCCGCTACCAACGCAGAATCCTTTAAAAAATTAAAAGAACTCGTTATTTATGTAATAGTAATGTAGTATGGCAATAATTTGTAGTATTTAATAGAATTACTGGACTAAGCTTTACAGCCTTATGGATTATAAAAGACTTTTATTCCTTTCTTTTTTACCTAACTGGATGTATTTTTATCTTAAAAAGAAAAATTAATTTTTGTTTTTTAGGCTTACTAACACTCTTGAGCCATGGGGCTTAACTGCTTTAAATAATAATACGTAGGCTATGGTTTATCCCCGTAGGAATACGGGGATAAAACATAGCCTATAGCACTCAGGGATAGTGTAACTTCCCAACAGTGAAAGAATTTTTCAAATTGGTTCAGTAGTTCCAGAGCCTATTCAAAACATACAAACAAACAATCAAACCTTTTCTCTTTATAATATTAGTATAGTAGTATATATAACTACCATATTTGGTTAGGATAGATTTTTCTTTCAATACTTTCATTTTAGGAAAAGGATTGGGGTCCATAAAATGACGAAATATTTCCCTTTTCTACCCAAACCCAAGCCAAGTACACTTAGGGCCAGTTTCACCTCGTTCTGATAAATATTGCGTGTCTTAACCATAAGTTTCGTCACTTTCTTACTTTATGTCAAATACTAAAAACAAAATTTGTCTGGCCACACACCTAAAAAAATCAGAGACAAAGCCTAAAGATTTTAATTTTGAATTAAAGTAAGGATTAGGACCATATTATGTGACACTTACCGTGTCAGGATTATAGAAAGAAACAGCTATTCCTCTGTTGCCAACGCGACCGGTTCTGCCAATTCTGTGCACATACTCATCTATGCTTTTCGGCAAGTCATAGTTCACCACCACATCTACATTCTTAATATCTGTGAAAAATAAAATACACTTTTAATATTTAAAATAATGAAATGAGATGAATATCTTAGCATTCCTTGGATTGACAGTGCATGTGCTGGGTTCATTGTGTGGCAGAAAACTCTGCAATCGCAATCCTGGACTTGTGACCAATATGTAAATATAATAGGTGAGTTGAAACTTTTATTAAATGGTCTTAAATTGATCATTATCGTTCTACTAGATTGGAAAAAAATCATCATAGTTTCTTTGAGATGGGATTACATGAAAGTATTAATTTTTTTTAACCCTATGAACCAAAACGTTGTTGACCATGTATATTTATCCTTTACCAAACAGAGCGTCTGACAAAAATATTAGTTAACAATTAGTTTGACGTTTACATTGTGACGTCACAAAATGGACAGCGGTTCTGACGTTTCGAAAATTTAAAGTACACATGATTTTTAAATCAAGTTTATATGAAATCCTTATCTTTTATTAATTAATAATAATATATTTTGGACTCTCACTCTTTACTATACGAAATTGATATTGTTTATATTAAATTTGATATGAGTCAACTGTCCTAATGTAAATTATGACACTTATACTACCCTTATTTTTAATTTCTTTGTTGGTAAACAGTACTCATCGAGAAAGGTTGTAGTATAAGTCTCAACAGGTTGACAACCTCTGGCCAACATGTGAAAGCGGATACAATAGACAAAAAGCGTATACTTTACCTAACCCTCTAGCAGCCACAGCGGTGGCGACTAGTATACAGTGGCGCCCGGTCTTGAAGTTATGCAGCGCCTCTTCGCGCTCCTGCTGCAAGCGGTCGCCGTGGATGGACGTCGTCATCTTCTGTATCTGCGACAGTCTGGCGGCAATGAAATCCGCGTTGCGCTTCGTTTCCACGAACACAAGGACGCGTTTTCCTTCTGAAAATACATGTCAAATATTAAATTATGTGAAGAGATTGACAGCGTCTCGCAGAAGTACAAAACACGACTGATGAGTCAACTAAATATTTATTGGCTTCAAAACTGATTCACAGAACATATCAGAGCAGGCTTAAAAGGTAGCAATAAATTTTAATAATTAAACCTATTAAAAACAATGAGCTCTCATTGGGAATTACATTCGACAAGCGAAAAGTTATATCTGCTTACAGTAATGTTACTGATCGCAGAGAATTTTTTTTTTTTTTTTTTAATTTTTTATTTTTTTACAAGTCAGCCCTTGACTACAATCTCACCTGATGGTAAGTGATGATGCAGTCTAAGATGGAAACGGGCTAACTTGTTAGGAGGAGGATGAAAATCCACACCCCTTTTGGTTTCTACACGGCATCGTACCGGAACGCTAAATCGCTTGGCGGTACGTCTTTGCCGGAAGAGAAAACCAATAAACCCAGAAGAGAAAGAAAAATAACATGAATAGCTTGATACCCAATCATGGGGGGGGGTTCAAATAGCCTGTCCGCCATATTGGATTCAAGTCACGTGACTTTTTTGTGTATTCCTGACGGCAAACCCTTTTATTTGATATCCATATCATAGAGGTGGATTTCAACCAGCCTGTCCGCCATCTTGGGGAGGCCGCCATGAGACAAACATACATAACAAAATTATAAGGGTTCCTTGTTGATTACGGAACCTTAAAAAAGAGGTGAGATAGGCTTACCATATTCTTCGACAAGGTTCTTCAGTTTGTCTTGCTTTTCATACTTGCTGACCTGAAAGAAGATCTGTTCCACGTCAGTGCTGGCGCCACCGACTACGCCCACGGCCACGAACAGGTAATTGTTGAGGAATCTACCGGCCAAGTGCTGGATGT